>NC_083232.1:17163084-17494636 GCF_032191835.1 Heteronotia binoei
GCATTAGCAATCCACAGCAATTTTACCAGGCTAAGGAACTGAGAGATTCGGGTTGTGATTGACAGGTGACTATAGGAAGCACCAGCGGGATATCAGTGCAGTCCAGGGGGTTTTGGTGTCAAGTCACATCTGAGTGATTGGCAACCCCTGGTAGGGTTTTCAAGGCAAGAAATGTTCAAAGGCTGGATAGGCCAGGCAAGCCTCATCTCCTCAGATCTTGGAAGCTAAGCAGGGTTGACTGTGGCAAGGGCTTCGATGGGAGAACACCTTGGAATACCAGCAGTTGGGAGGCAGGGGCAGGCTTTATTCCGCCACCTCTCTGAACATCCTCCAGGCCCCCAGTAAGGGTTAGTCACCAGAGGTCACCATGACCTCCAGGCATGTGTGCATGCGCACACACATATATGCATGCACCTAAAATACAAAAAAAACCCCAAAAGAGAAGTTCTAAGGTGGTTTGCTATTGCCGGCCTCTGCATAATGACCCTGGTATTCTTTGGTGGGCACCCATCCAAACACTGACCAGGATTGACCCTGCTTAGCTTCTGAGATCTGATGAGATTGGGCTAGCCTGGGTCTTCCAGGTCAGGGCAAGAATTACACCCTCCTTGCTCCATAGGAGGACAGCTATGGAGAACCTGGGCAGTATAATAAAAAGTAGAGACATTACCCTGCCAACAAAAGTCCGTATATCTCTCGGCTTGGCTTCGCGAATGAAGATTTAAGAAGGGTGCAATAGTCCACGTCTGCTGCAGGCTCGCTGGTGGCTGACAAGACCAATGCGGGACAGGCAGGTCCGGCCACAGCGGCTGCAGGGAAAAGTCTGATTTAGGGTTGGTGCTGTAGCAGTGCGATTCTTCCTCAATCTCCTTTTGTCCTCAAGACCAGCTATGCGTGCGTTCTCAAAAGAAGAGACAGCCTGGTGGATGGTGTGCCTCCATGCTTTGCGATCTGAGGCTAGGTCAGACCACTGGCGATGGTTGATGCGACAGGTGCCAAGGGATTTCTTCAAGGAGTCCTTGTACCTCTTCTTTCGTGCCCCTCTATTTCGATGGCCGGTGGAGAGTTCGCCATACAGGGCAATCTTGGGAAGGCGGTGGTTTTCCATCCTAGAAATATGCCCTGCCCAGCGCAGCTGCGTCTTCAACAGCAGTGCCTCGATGCTGGTAACCTCCCGCTTGAGAACTTCAGTGTTGGTCACAAAGTCACTCCAGTGGATGTTGAGGATGGTGCAAAGGCAGCGCTGATGAAAGCGCTCAAGGAGTCGCAGGTGATGACGGTATAAAACCCACGATTCGGAGCCGTAGATGAGGGTTGTCATCACAACCGCTTTGTAAACATTGATCTTTGTGCCTTTTTTCAGATGCTTGTTGCTCCACACTCTTTTGTGCAGTCGGTCAAAGGCACGGTTTGCCTTTGCCAGACTGTTGTCGATCTCCTTGTCGATCTTAGCATCTGAGGAGATGATGCACCCCAGGTAGCTGAACTGCTGGACTGTCTTCAGAACTGATTCACCCACAGTGATGCAGGGAGGGTGATAATCTTCCTGGGGTGCAGGCTGGTGGAGAACTTCTGTCTTCTTCAGACTAACTTCTAGGCCGAATAGCTTGGCAGCCTCTGCAAAGCAGGACGTCATATGCTGCAGAGCTGATACCGAGTGGGAGACAAGTGCAGCATCATCAGCAAACAGTAGCTCTCGGATGAGTTTTTCCATTGTCTTGGAGTGGGCCTTTAGTCGCCTCAGGTTGAACAGGCTGCCATCGGTGCGATAGCGGATGTAGACACCATCGTCATCATCTAGATCTACTGCGGCTCTTTGAAGCATCATGCTAAAGAAGATCGTAAAGAGAGTTGGCACGAGAACGCAGCCTTGCTTTACACCTGTGCCTATTGGGAAGGTCTCCGAGAGGTCGTTGCAGTGTCTGACTTGGCCTCGTTGGTCTTCGTGTAGCTGGATGATCATGCTGAGGAACCTTGGGGGACATCCTAAACGTTCCAAGATTTGCCACAGGCCTTTCCTGCTATATCTAAAGCATATATATCTAAAGCAATGGTATTCCCGTATATCTAAAGCAATGGTATATCTAAAGCAATGGTATTCCCAGTAGTAATGTATGGCTGTGAGAGCTGGACCATAAGGAAGGCCAAGCTCAGAAAAAAAGATGCTTTTGAGATGTGGTGCTGGAGAAGACTCTTGAGAGTTCCTCGGACTGCAAGAAGATCCAATCAGTCCTAAGGGAAATCAACCCAGACTGTTCACTGGAAGGTCAGATGCTGAAGCTGAAATTCAAATACTTTGGCCACCAAATGAGAAGGGAGCACTCCCTGGAGAAGATCCTGATGCTGGGGAAGACAGAAGGCAAAGGAAGAAGGGGACAGCAAAAGAGGAGATGGCTGGACAGTGTTACTGATGTAACAAACACGAATTTGAGCAGACTTCAGAGGATGGTGGTAGACAGGAGGGCCTGGCATGACTTTATCCATGGTGTCGCAAAGAGTTGGACTTGACTGTGTGACTGAACAACAAAAACCAAAACCCAGTTAGGATTGCACTGTTAAAAAACCAAATGGTTCTATCTATACCAGGGGTGTCAAACTAATTTGTTCTGAGGGCCGGATCTCACACAAATGAGACCTTGTCGGGCCGGGCCATGTTGGGTTGGGCTGAGCCATGTCGGGCCGGGTCATGTGTGTACCTATTTTAAGATTAGGTAGCATGGATATAAATTTTATAAGGGACACAGACAAACACAATTAAATATTTTTTTTTTAAAAAAACTTAAAACTTAAAACATTAGCACTCAGTATTAGCACTCAGTATTATTATAAATCGAATAAATCGAATAAAGTAAAGTAAGTTAATGGTGCTTTCTTTGTACCTCTCCCATGGGATCCAGGGAACTGGGCAAAGGAAGCTCTGGCTCTTTCCTCCCATCCCCTGGGGACCAGGATGGGTGGAGCCTCAGCCAACAGAAGGAAGAAAGGCTTGGCTCATTAGCTGTGATGAGGGATTGAGACTGACAAAGCAAGCTCTCCCTCCCTCCCTTCCTCTCCAAGGGAGGAACCTCAGCCGAAGGAGAAAAAAGAGGCCTTGCTCTGTAGCTCCTGTGTTCGGGTGCCTGATAGGAGGCCTCTGGGGGCCTGATTTGGCTCCCAGACTACGTGTTTGACACCCCTGATCTATACTGAATGGGTCTGAAATGCATCCTTTATAAAGAGAGTCTGCAGCCAGGAAAACAGCATGACAGTGGCCAGCTGTGAACTTGGCAGGAGAAGGCGTAATCTCTGTCTGTTATGTGATGGACAAACAAAAGGAATTTCAAGGAGAAACATCATCAGGTTTTAGCAGAGCATGTAATAAAACTTTCATGTTGCTTTGGTCCTTCCTCAGAATCTTCTCCCTTTTTTTTGTTAAAACACTAAAGGATATGGAGATCCAGGCTGTTATCCCTGTCAAGGCTTTAGTGTTTCATTTTTGGAGCATTTGTTTAACTACAAAACTTAAGATGATTTGTGGGCGAAATATCTTATAAGAAATGATCATCTCTGCAGCTCCATCTCATTTTTAATACTAGCCATTTCTCCCCTCGAGGCGCTTTCCACTCATCCAGAGTTTTAGCAAAAGCTATTAAAATTGGCATGAAGCTGTCTGGTGGTAAGTAATGTAGCTGTGTATAAAAACCCAGCTGAAATATATGAAACGTAATACGCTGTGCTTTTGAAAATACTTTTAATTCTAACACTTTGTCCTTTCTTAATTAGGTGATCAGCAATTAATATTCATATCATCATGCCTTTGTGCAAATTACTCTTTGCCTCTGTTTTTTGCTGTGCACACATAAATCTCACCATTTCTCCAAAATGAACAACAACAAAAACATTTTTTTTTGAAGTTTATATCATCTGGAGTTCCATGAATCAATATAGTTTTCATTCCGAGTTCCATTTCTTTGACTTATGGCTCGATCTTAAAAATTTGCTGCAACAAAAAAAAGTGAATCCATTTGTTGGAGCTTTTGGACTGCTGTATCAGAGCAATGTCAAAAAGCATCACATTAAACTTTTGTTACAGGAGTGTTACAGAGAGGGATGATGTGAATTTCATGTCAAACGTCTTTGGCAGTCAAGCTTGCTGTGTTCAAATGAGACAATTCCCTGGTCTGATCAACTGGCGACAAATGACTCCAATGCCTGATGAACAGGTTTGCATTGTGGTTTTGTTTTTTGTTTTTCAGAACTGCACATTGCCAAAGCGGAATAGCAGCCATTAATAAAGGACTACTTAGATGAATATTGAAGGATAAGATGTTTTATAAGCACAGCCTGTATTGATGACTGATTTATATCAATTGGGACTGATTTAACTAGTTACTGCTGCATCTATGCATTTTCCTTTCCTTTCCTTTCTTTGCCTGTTATACCACTGGAAGGCTTTCGATTTTTTCAGGATGCTGAATCCAGACGTGGAGATAGTGTTGATTAGGGCTTTTTTGGTAGCAAAAACTCATTTACATATTAGGCCACACCCCTTGGATGTAGCCAATCCTCCAAGAGCTTACAGTAAGCGTAACCTCTTGAAGGATTGGCTACATCGAGGGTGTGTGACCTAATATGCAAAGGAGTTCCTGCTACCCAAAATAGCCCCGGTGTTGATACCTTTAATGAAGGAACTGAGCTAAACTATTGCAGCAGCCCCTCTATTCCGACACTGAGTCATCTTCATTGGACTGATAACCTTTTTAAATGCAACTGCAGCCCTATAACAAAAGTTTGAGCACACCTTTTCACTCACCTTTGAAGATGAGAACCCTGCTCAGAGTACCTTCCATTCAAGAATTAAGCTGTTAACGATGAGGTCTGCCTCAACAGTTGCCCTAGTTTCACAAAATGACATCAGTGGCTGCTAGCCATGGTGATTTAACGGAACCTCCATATACAGAGGCAGCAAACTCCTGAATAATCCAGTACATAAGAAGAGCCCTGCTAGATCAAAGCAGTGTTCCATCTAGTCCAGCATCCTGTCTCACGCAGTGGCCAACCAGTTCCTCTGGAGGGCCAACAACAAGGTATAGAGGTCAAGGCCATCTCCTGAGGTTGCTTCCTGGCTTGGTGCCTGTGAATATAGAGGGTCCCCAATCATCATGGCTAGTAGCCATTGATGGATTTATCCTCCATCAATCTATCTAATCCTCAGACAGCATCCTCAGAAGGCCTTGGCCTCTGTTCTCAGTGGTGCTCCGAGCAACTGTTGACTGCTGCTTGAAATGGGATGCTGGACTAGATGGACCAGGGAGGGACGGTGGCTCAGTGGTAGAGCATTTGCTTGGGAAGCAGCAGGTCCCAGTTTCAATCCCTGGCATCTCCAAAAAAGGGTCCAGGCAAATAGGTGTGAAAAACCTCAGCTTGAGACCCTGGAGAGCCGCTGCCAGTCTGAGAAGACAATACTGACTTTGATGGACCAAGGGTCTGATTCAGTATAAGGTAGCTTCATATGTTCAGAATATTTCTTCCTGATTTGCTGATTTTCTTCATACAGGGAACTCTGCATGGGAAGCATTCAAAACTCTGATCCCATTATCTAGCCTGCAGTGAGAAAAAAAAAAAAAAACATTCCAGACCACTAGTCTGATCCAGCAGGCTCTCCTTATGCTCCTTCAGCTTTAAGATCGTCAGGGTTCTTCCTTCATCTTTTAGATGGTTCTGCTATTTGGCTTTTCATTAGCAGAAATATTTTCAATTGCCAGCTTGAGCAACTGGGGACAAGTGGGGCATAACAGAATGACCCGTTAAATAAATGTGCCAGAGTTGCTCCTGGGACTTCAACAGCAGGCTGGATTACAGAAAGTGAGGAGGCCACCACTATTTATTATCTCTTGTCCAGGAGGAGAAATTGCAGCAGCTTAATTTCTATGCAGCAAGCTGCAGTTAAGGGCATGAAAGCAAAGTCAGAAAGAAATCCCTGCAAAGATTTTTGGCTGCCCCAGAGGTTTTCATATGGTGGTGGTAGGACCAAAGGTGGATCATGAACCTTAATCCAAGATGGAGTCCAACAGCACCACTCTCTTAATTTCCTTTTTCTCCTCCTTCTCTTCTTCTTCTTCTTCTTCTTCTTCTTCTTCTTCTTCTTCTTCTTCTTCTTCTTCTTCTTCTTCTTCTTCTTCTTCTTTTTCCGTTCTAAACATTTTAAGAGGAGGACAATGGGATGGTGGCTCAGTGGTAGAGCATCTGCTTGATAAGCAGAAGGTCCCAGGTTCAATCCCCGGCATCTCCAACTAAAAAGGGTTCAGGCAAGGAGGCATGAAAAACCTCAGCTTGAGACCTAGGAGAGCCACTGCCACTCTGAGTAGACAATACTGACACTGATGGACCGAGGGTCTGATTCAGTATAAGGCAGCTTCATACATTCATATGAAATAGAATTAAAAAGCAGAAAGGAAAAGAAAATGGGCACATTGCTGAAAAATATTAAAAGTGAGTCTTAAGTTGCTGGTGATGGTGCAGATGGATCCTGAACCTTTCTGGTCTAATGTACCCTCTAGGGTGGCCAAATCTAGGTTGGGGAATTCCTGGAGGTTTGGGGGTGGAATCTGATGAGGGCAGATTTTGGGGAAGAGAGGAACCTTAGCGGGGATAACGCCATAGAATCCACCAACAGCAAAAATGTAAACACACCATGCCAAACGTTCCAGCACTTCCCTCTTAAGCACTTGTTCCAAGAGTGTTAATAGTCATATCAATATTCAAAATACAGTTATATGCCAAGTTTAGTGTTACGTAAATGTCCCAAGTTTTGTTATTTTGTTGACGTTCCAGAAACCGCTCACTGAAATACATGAAGAACAAGCCAATGCGTACATTGTATCAGTCAAAATTCTCTCTTCCCAAATTGAGACTGTGTCCTTATGAAGGTTTCTTGTTCGTAGTTGTAGGTGCTCAGGCTGAGCCTCATGGGCATCTGGTTATGGCTTCATTCCAATGTAAATCTTCATCAGAGGCAGCCACAATAGCCTGGAACCATGCCTGCTGAAATTCTTTTTCTCAGCTGCAAAATGCTCTTTCTCAAGGTTGAAAGAGAGTCACGAATGAACCTACACAAGGAAAATGTTAATTCAGAGGGCTGAATAGGCTTTTAGGCTGACTCTGAACCAAGAATGGTCACCCGCATGTGTGGATTGCAGTCTGAACACAAATGACAAACGGCATCCTTAGACTCTGTGAAAACAGTCGACTGTTTCTCAGACACTGAAAACTGGGTGGCAAAGGCGCTGTGCTTTAAGCATTCTCACACTGATTTCCCCACCTCGGTTTCTCATCCATCATCTTTTGTTACATGTCAAGAAATCAATAAAATGTAGAGAGGTGTTTTTGACCCTGCTGGGAAGGTGGTAGGAAAACTTCCGTGGCTTTTCTCTCTGTTTTACTGCTGTTCCTTTTGCCTGGCTGATTCAATGTTCATTCACGGGAATGCTTGCATCCAGACTGCAAATACTTTCTGCTTGCGTATCCTTGCCTTTTTTTGCCATACCTGTACCCCTCTCCCCCCCAGCTCTTTTTCTAGCAGGGGCTCCTCTGCATATTAGGCCCCGCCCCCTGATGTAACCAATCTTCCAAGAGTTTAGAGGGCTCTTAGCCCAGGGCCTACTGTAAGTCAGGAGGATTGGCTACATCAGGGGGGCATGGCCTAATATGCAGAGGAGCTCCTGCTAGAAAAAAGCCCTGCCTCCCTCCATTTAGTGTTATCAGTGCCCAGGGCCAGGGGTTTTTCAGCCCTGGTCCCAACCTGGTGGAATCAGCTCCCCATGGAGATCCGGGCCCCACCAGGCTTGCTTCCATTTCATAGGGCCTGTAAGACGGAGCTATTCTGCCAGGCTTTTGGTTGAGGCAAGTGAACATCGTTTCATCTTACTGTCTATTGTCTTCCCCCACAATGGGCCAAAAACTCTGTCTTAATTTGTAAATTGTGCCTGCCCTGCCTGTGCATTTTTTACTGAGTTGTGTTCTTTTAATGGTATATTATTAATTTACTGTTATATCTTTAACTGTTTTATTATGACTGTAGTCTGCCCTGAGCCCATATGGGAATGGGTGGAATATAAATCCGCCGAATGAATGAATGAATAGCATCCTGAGATGTTTGCAGGAGAATAAAAATGCAATAGAGTGGAGAGGGAAAAGATAAGGGAATGGTTTTAAAAGTCTGTGAACCTTAACTACCTGAAGGACCGTCTCTCCCCACATGCTCCCCAGAGAGTACTGAGGTCGGGAACACAAAATCTCCTCACTATCCCTGGGCCAAAAGAAGCCCGCTTGAAATCCACCAGAGAAAGGGCTTTCTCCGTTATGGCCCCTACATGGTGGAATCAGCTGCCGGAGGAGGTGAGGGCCCTGCGGGACCTTGTTCAGTTCCGCAGGGCCTGTAAGACGACCCTCTTCCGGCTAGCCTACACCTAGCTAAGATGAGAACTCAATGTAGCTTGGCCAGAGGTCTGTTCTATATGTAATTGGAATGTTTACTGGTTTTTAAGGTTTTAACTGTTTTAAATGTTTAATTGTTTATATATTTTAAATTGTTTAATTTTTATGTTTGACCAATTTCTGGAAGCTGCCCTGAGCCACTTGTGGGAAGGGCGGCATACAAATCACGAATAAATAAATAAAATAAAAATAAAAATTAACTGTAAGAAAGGTGGACTTTTGCCACTGCTATAAGAAAGACAGCTCATCATTTTCTGCAGCAGACAGAACCCTACCCCACTGTTCCTTTGCCATTTCCCACAGCAGAAACCATGACACGCACCTTTAAATTGTTGCGTGAATGCTTTTGGGAGTCCTTGGCACATACAGGGTGCTCAGAATTTATGACGTAAGCATGTCACCCATACGTAAGGATTGATTCCCCACTAGCCTTGTCTAAGTTTCACACTCCTCTTCTCCATGGAACTTCTGTTGGATTTTGCAGAAGCTGCCACCAGGCTGCAATTTGCTCTGCCTCTTTCCCAAGGCAAACAGAAACCGGTTTTTAGAGGATCTTGCTTGCCATGGGAAAGAGGCTGCGTGAGTTGCAGCCTTGCAGCAACTTGTGCAAAATCTGATGGAAGCCCTGCAGTGAAGAGGAGCATGAGACTGGGACAAGGCTAGTGGGGAATCGGTCTAGGTGTTTGCTGTGAATGCAGTACTGGGATATGTGCAGCAATCTTGCCTGCCATGTCAAGGATGTGGAGCTATGTGACATGACTTTCCACAGCCCTCTGAACATCCCTTCACACGCAAGGTTTCTATGGAGACCACAGCTCTGAAGCATATGGTCACACTGGGCCAAACCGCATGTTCTGTTTTTTAGTGAGTTGGGTTGGGGTTCTCTACAATCACTCAGCTGAAGCAGCAAAAGGCATTTTTTTAAAATCCCCAGGAACCCAGTTCTGCTCAGAACTCTTGTTTGGGGTAGGAGGAGCTCCTACCTTTCCCCTCCACAGCATTTTGCTCAACTGAAAGGGCACCTTTGAATAACTTAAGAGCGCCATATGGAGTATTCCCTGTACCTGAAGCTCCAAACTTATGCTAATAACCAGGGCTTTTTTGTAGAAGGAACTCCTTTGAATATTAGGCCACACACCCCTGATGTAGCCAATCCTCCAGGAGCTTACAGGGCTCTTTGTACAGGGCCTACTGTAAGCTCCAAGAGGATTGGCTACATCAGGAGTGTGTGGCATAATATGCAAAGGAGCTCCTGCTACAAAAAAAGCCCTACTAATAGCTTTCTGCTGGGGACATTTTGGTTCAAGAAAATAGCATGGAGGGGAAAGCAGGAGTCCGTCCTTCCCCTTTAGCTCTTTCAAATAGAATTGGACTCCTGAGGACTTTAAAAATACCTTTCCCTGCATCTGCTGTGCACAGGAAAAGCAAGTTGAGTCTGGGGAGCCCCACCCCAACTCACCAAATATATATATCTCTAGTTTGGCTTTCTATCTGTGCCATCAAAAGCAGATGATAGGGCTTCCCATTTGTAACTCTTCTGGAGCAACTTGGGAAAAGGCAATAAAACTCACATACTGGAGACTTTGCAAGCATAATTTAACACTCCCCATATCGCTGCCTTGATAGATACCTGCAAACCCGGCAGCTACCTTCTCTCTCCGTTTAATATCCTGGTTCTCTTGGAAGCATCCATCTCAGAGAAGGGTTTGAAAGATAATCTAGTGAGCCTGCATTTACCAGAGGGATATTTATAAGGATGTAGCACATAAATTAGTTCCACCTTTAGTAGGTCTATAAATACACGCCTAGGCGTAGACACTGAGGCGCCTCCTCCTCCTCCTCTAATCTGCAAGACGTGATCCAATGTCTGAAGTTATTTTGAAACATCCTTTAGCATTCAGCCTTCCTATTTCTGTCTTCACAAAGGATTCAGGGGCCTTATAAATGGTGATCACAACCGAAGGAAAGGTTGTCTTGAGATTTAGACACTAGGTCGACATTTGGGGAACAGCATTTGGGTTCCTGGACATGCCACAAATTTGCTTACTTTGCGGTCTTGGTGACATAGAACCCGATCATCCATCATCTGCTTCATCTCTGTTCTGGGTTGATTTAAAGAATTGTAACAAATCTGGAAATTAATACCGGCATCATCCAAAACATACATATTTCAAAACACTTATTAAGTTAAACTAGGCTGCAGTCACACACACTAAATAAGGCACTTTCGATGCACTTTACAACTGGATTTTACTGTGTGAACTTTCAAAATCCAGCTGGAGACTGCACTGGAAGTGGATTGAAAGTGCATTATTTAGTGTGTATGGTCAAAGCCCTAGTTGAGTTTACTGATTTTATCTGTTACTCATTTGCTGATTATCTCCTATTTGTTGTATTTTAACTGTTGTATGCTTTATTACGATGTACACTGCCATGAGCATTATAATAATAATAATAATAATAATGTAAGAAATATAGTTGATATCCCTATAGTCAGAAGCCAGTACCTGGTGAACAAATCAATGCCAATTTTCTTACAGATCCATTTTGAGAAAACACATTCTAAAACACATTATTAGATTCAGAAATGTCCTTAAGTAGCCCAGCAGGGTCACTCTGTCTTCTTGGCAGGGAAGCCATTTGCAGAAATTTCTTGAAAACCTTAAACTCATAGCCGCATGATGACAAGATGCTCCCTCTAAGCTGTGGGGTTTTACGAGCAAAAATTTGAGAGCTACTGGCATTAAAGTTGTGAGCTACTGCATAAATTAGCTTGCTTTGGGGCCATTTTTCCTGAGCAAAGACAAAAATGTGTGAGCCAGAGACTAAAAAACTGTAAGCTAGCTCACACTAACTCAGCTTTAACACTATACCTGATCCCCTCGTCTGATGAAGTGTGCTTAGAGAGCACACAAAAGCTTACGTTCTGAATAAAACTTGGTTGGTCTTAAAGGTGTACTTGACTCCTGCCTTGTTCATCAGCTTTAAGGGAACACTGAGTCTGGCATTAAAGTTGTGAGCCAGCAATTTGGCTACTGCATAAATTAGTTTGCTCTGGGGGCCATCCTTCCTGAGCTTATTTATTTGATTGATTGATTTGATTTATATTCCACCCTTTCCCGCAAACGGGCTCAGGGTGGAGAACAACATATTAAACAACTACAGTCAAAACTTACAGTTAAATTGTCCATTAAGACAATATTATAGAAACAACATAGGCATATCAAGTCCAGTTGGGGTGCACTCAACTTAACAAATTCTGCAGTAGGTTTGGTAGATGTAAAAACAATAATATAATCATAACAGCAGCATAGCAATGACGTAGCAAGAGAGGCCAAAGTAGGTGCAATATGGACACCCACTGCCTCAACCAAAGGTCCAGTGGAATAGTTCCCTATGGAAAGGTAGTAAATCAGGTAATGCCCGAATCTCTGTGGGAGCTGATTCCACCAGGCCAGGGTCAAGGCCAAAAGAGCCCTAGCCCCGGTTGAAGCAAAATAAATGTCCCTAGGGCCAGGGATGGTCAGTAGATGTTGTGAACCGGAGCATAACCATCTCCGGGACCAGGGGTGGACCTCTAGCAAGAGCTCCTTTGCATAGTAGGCCACACACCCCTGATGTAGCTAATCCTCCAAGAGCTTACAAAAAAGAACCTTGTAAGCTCTTGGAGGATTGGCTACATCAGGGGTGTGTGGCCTAATATGCAAAGGAGCTCCTGCTAGAATTCCACCCCTGTCCGGGCCCAAAAAGACAAAAATGCGTGAGTCAGAGGCTAAAAAACTGAACCACCTCACACTAACTCAGCTAAGAGGGAACACTGAGTGACAAGAGGCATGCTCTGGAAAATAATGACAACTAAATTCAAGGAAGCAGCCTAAATAGTACAGACTAGCCTGACCTCATCAGAGCTTAAAAGCTAAACAGTTTCAGCCCTGGTCAGAACTTGGATGGGAGACCACAATGGAAAACCAGGAGGCAGGCAATGGCAAGCCACCTTTGCTCCTCTCTGACCTTGAAAACCCCTTGATGGGTCCCCATAAGTCCACTGCAACTTGATGATGCTTAATTATTAAAGCTGAGAAAACCAGATTCCACTGCATGGGTTGACAGGGCACAAGTGATAAGTCAAGTAGGATAAGAAGTTCAAACAACATTTGGTTTACCGTCTACCACTTCCTGGAGGCAATGAGACCTGTCTGCATTTGTCCCCATCATTTCATTTGTCTCTAAGGCCTGCTGCTTTCAGAGTTTAATTATCAGTCTCTGTGATCCCAAGCAGAGAAGGAAAATGTAAATTTCATGCCAATGAAAATACTTAATTCCCATTTCACAGTCCAAGGGAAGGGGGTTTTGTGCAGCGAATATAATTTTCAGGCTCTTCCTAAACTAATGAATCTGATCCAGTTTGGGTCTCTCCATTGCAACATCTTTGCCTATGGAGTTATCACATGTTTCTTTCCTGAAATCAAGGGTTGCCGCCCTTTGAACCGATTCCATTTTTTTCTCCTGCGGCTCCATCCCCCAAGACTGCAACCGAATCCAGGTTGGTGCCTTCCCACCCAGTTGTGGGTCTGACTGTTCAAAGCCTGACAGAGGAAATCTTTTCTCTGCCTGTTTCTACATGCAGAATTAACATGCCCTGTTCATCCGTCCATGTGAGCCTCGCTAGCATCTGGCTGCACTGCAGGAGCCTGGCTGGGAACTGCTCCATTGCCCTGACTGCCGCTTATAAAGATCAATTTTTAAAACGAATGAATGTTATTCATTCCCCTTGCTGTCAGGGCTGCTGCTCCCTCTGCTTCTCAGCCTGCCTGCAAAAATTCTGGCATTGTGCTTAGCTGGCATCTCTGGGCATCTGCATTTGCTGCTGACTGGCAGGAAGCATGATGGAAGCTAAGTAGACCTGGGAAACACCCAACTGGAAGTACGCTCCAACAGAAGGCCATGGAGGTAGCTTATCCATGGAGGAGTTACCAGCAAGGCTTTTTTTTTTTGTAGCAGGGACTCATTTGCATATTAGGCCACACACCTGTGATGTAGCCAATTCTCCAAGAGCTTACAGGGCTCTTAGTACAGGACCTACTGTAAGCTCCAGGAGGACTGGTTAAATCAGGGGTGTGTGGCCTACAGCTAGGGAACTCACCTGTAGTCACAGCCTGGCAGCAACTTCCTACATCTCAGGAGAACCAGGTGGGGATGAGTTGTCCTTGTAGGGCAGAAGTCAGCTAGGGGTTAGGCCAGGTGCAGAGAATAATAGAGGGAAGGGCTAGGAATGATCCTGCATTGAGAAGGGGGTTGGACTTGATGACCTGTATGGCCTCTTCCAACTAGGTTTTTTCGTAGCAGGAACTCCTTTGCATATTAGGCCACACACCCCTGATGTAGCCAATCCTCCAAATGCTTACAGGGCTCTTCGTACAGGGCCTACTGTAAGCTCCAGGAGGATTGGCTACATCAGGGGTGTGTGGCCTAATGTGCAATGGAGTTCCTGCTACAAAAAAGTCATGGTTGTCAGCATGGGTCTGCATAGAGCAGGGATTCCCAAGCTTTGTAAGCCTGTGAGCATGTTAGAAATTCTGACACAAGGTGGTGGGCATAACTCCAAAATGGCTGCTGCAGGAGGTGGTGCCAACCACAAAATGGCTGTTGCAGGAGGCAGTGTCAACCACAAAATGGCTGCTGCAGGAGGTGGAGCCAATCGCAAAGTGTCCTAGAGTGAGATCATGCATAATTCTAATACCAGTTCTTCAACATTTCAAACAGAAACTTCTTGTAACTGCAGGACTTTACAAATGAACATATTGTTTAAAATCGTTTCTTGACTATACAACAGCCTACCTTCAGCCACACCATCAAGATCCTTGTGCTATGGTGGCTGGTGATGCTAAAGCAACACTTTTAAAAATCTGCACAGCCAATCCGATGGCCAGTGGCCAATCAGAAGACCTGCTTGACAAAAGCCCTACCTGGTCCCACCCAGGAAAGATGCTGGAGAGCATCATGGGGACCTCTGGTATGTGGACAGGGCCATGGTCCCCATGATGCTACAGGGGGTCTCTGGTATAGCAGTGTGTGTATTCTTTCTCTGTTTTGCCTTACCTTACATGCCTCTTATGGAGAAATCCTCTGTACTAGATTAAACTAATACAATCAATTACCTTGAAGACAGAAAGTGGTAAGTCATAACTGGTAGCCTGAAGGCATAAAGGTGGCGCTGAGGGAATGGGCTTTTTTCTGTCTTCTCCGCCCTGATGTCTATGCCAGGTAATATCCCCAGCATTGCTGTGGGATTCCAAATGCCCGCAATGTGTCCTTCTTCTGTGTGTTCCTGTGGCTGAGTGGTTCTATATTTATTTAATTAAAACACGTATATGCCTCCTCTTCAGTGATCTGCTCATAACAGCTCACAAAATACAATACAATCAAATCATCAAAAGTATAAAATCATTGAAATTCACAACCATTAAAAGCTCAGCCACTTAACACAGAGAAACACAAAAATACATTAAAAGCACAGAATGTAAAACCCCAGAACAATGGAATTTATGCAACATGGGTTCTGACTCTCTTCGCTCCTTCTTGTTTGCTCCTGGAAAAAAAGTCTCACAGTCCACATTTTGCAAAAGTAGGGCTTGACTCCCCTTCATTTCTTTGCTCTCAGATCAACACTTTTCCAAGAGAAAGTGGGAATTCTAAGTAAAAAAAAAAAAAGGAACTTCTACTTAGAGATGTGAAGGTCCAGAAAAAAAACAGAATTTTTTTTTGGGGGGGAACTCCAAATTGGAAAAATTGAAAAAAGAAAAGGGACCAAAATGATTATGGAACATTTTATTTTAACATGATGAATAAAATGTTTTAAGACAAGGTGTTCAAATATTTTCCAAATCATTTCTAAGAAATATGTATGGTATCAGATTATTCTAATTTGTTCATTGAGGACAAACAAGTCCTAGGTTACAAACTGAACTCTCCAATGCAAGAACAAGATGCATTTCTTCCTTTAGGAGGTACTATTGCCACAAGAAAAGAAAAAGGTTTCAGTTTTGTTTTTGCATGTAGGGGGTATACTGGCACTCAGGCGTCACTAGGCCTCAAAGTCTTGGAAGAAAATACAGAACAAAAAGGACCTGAAAGTATATACTTAATTTAAAAAGGTAAGAGTTTTCATTTATCTGTAAAAAGTAAAATTGTCCACAGTCATATTTTACGTTCCTAAAGTAACAGAATGACTTTCAATCCGGAAAAGGAAAAAAAATGCTAATGTAGCATTTCTTTTAATTTTTCCAAAAATTTCTGTTCCTTTCTGAAAAAAAATGGAAAAAACCTGGGTTTTTTCCCCAAGCTTCAAAATTTCTGGAAATTTTACATCTCTACTTCTACGCCAGCTGGAATAATTTTGTCCGGTGTGTAGTGTTCTGGCTGGATGATGTCCCTGTCAGGCACATAACTCTGGATGTTTATTCACATTTTCTTCATTGTAGCATCCACCACTCCTGCTCCCGAGGAATGTTCCCTCTAAGCTGCAGAGTCTTGTGAGCAAAAATTCTACTTTGTGAGCTGCTGGCATTCAAATTGTGAGCTACTGCATAAATTAGTGTGCTCTGGGGCCATTTTTCCTGAGCTAAGACAAAAATGTGTGAGCTGGAAGCTAAAAATCTGTGAGCTAGCTCACACTAACTTAGCTTAGAGGGAACACTGCTTCTGACTGCTTCCAAATGCAGAAAGGAATTCTGTTTGGATATGGGGTATTTAGATATGGAACATTTCTGAATGGGATGTTGTTCAGGCAGGATTGCAATTTGTAAATATTTGACCTTGCTTCCCTTATGCACTTAGATCCAGGTGGGTAGCCATGTTGGTCTGATGCAGTAGAACAAAGCAGGAGTCAAGTAGTACCTATAAGACCAACAAACTTTTATTCAGAATGTAAACCTTCGTGTTTATGCAAATAAAATTAAAAAAATTTTGGTCTTAAAGATGCTACTTGACTCCTGCTTTGTTCCCTAATGTACTGTCCTTAGGAAAATATGGGTAGCAAAAGTCCTGGTCTAGGCAACAGACCCAAGTGAGCCTCTCTGGAGAGCTGTCATTCCCATCATTTTTGGCTATTAAATGTTCAGCAGCTACCTGAGGAGCGCATCACACTTTTCTCGATGACTTTGCCCCTTTTTGGGAATTGCTGTCTCCTCTAGCCTGCTAGGATAGCTTAGCCACTTAATGACAGGAAATCGCTTTCATTTGCTTCCCCCCCCCTCCCTTTTTGCCTGTGCAGTTTTCAATTATTTGCAATGCTGTTGGGTTCCCTGGAGGAAATCCCCTTGGAAAGCACAACTGAATAATGTTTACTGAGTCATTAATGTTTAACCGAGGCCCAAATATCTCTCGCTTGCTTCAGCGCTGTCACTGCTGCTGCAGTTCCCAAAGAATTTCCTGAGCAGGCAGACACGCATCCAACAGACAATTGGACATGGCCTTTGAAGGTGTGCCAGTCCGCCTGATGCCTGCCCCCCCTGCCCTGCTGTCTTCCCTCCAGCACATCAGGCCTGCCTTCCCACCCTGCGGAGGCTGCTTTCACAGCTGTTCCCTGACAGCCGGAGTGCGTTTCTGAAAAGCGGCCTCGCGCTCTTAGATGACATGGGAGGAACTTGTGTCAGTCACTTTGCGGAAGGCTTAAAGCCTCAGCACAGGCAGAGAGCCCTAGTGCAGACAATTGTCCCCTGCTGTTCCCTCTGTGTCATTTTCCCCCTCCTGTCAGTAAAAATGATATAGGTGGAGTTGCTAAGGAAAGTGCATGGGGGGGCCTGTCGCCTCACAAAAGGAGAGAAGAGATGGAAACATCAGGCATTTCAATGCCTATTGCTAGAAGTGTTGTGATTGGGTGAGCATAATCAGGGCTCATCTTGTAGAAAAATAGGTAGCGGAGCTCATTAGCATAACTCATTTGCATATGCCGCCCCCCCCCCCCCAGCCAAAAGCAACCCGATGCAAAAAAGGAGAGCTTGGTCGAACGAGTCCTGTTGGGCCGGCTAGAGATCCAGCCGGCCCGAGCAGGCCTCGCTTGCCTGGGACTATCCTGGGCTGCCCCTCCCAGTCAAAAGGCCAGCAAGCCACCCGCCACCTAAAATCACATAAGAAGTGGAGAAAGGGTGGTGCAGGCTTCTCCAGGGGTTAATGAGGGCTGCTGGGGGCATGGCAAAGCCCCTGGTGGCTGGCTGGCTGTCCGCTCTCCTAATCCAGGGATTGTCATGCAGCTGCACCTACTATTTAATGGACAAGGTAGGTGGGGAGGAGGAAGCGGAACCCTCAGAAAGGTTCAGGAGCTGCACTCCTGTGAGCTCCTGCTGAATCTGAGGCCTGGGCATAATCATGCAGGGTAGGAGAGACACACAGAACAGCCAAAGCATAATCGATGCAAGTTGTATTAAATATTTAACTTGAACAAAATGTAACAAAAGGTTCTCAGTTGCCCAAGTGTTTGTCAAGGATCTAAGCAACTTTCATTCAATTGACCAGGGACATTAGGAGGTGAGAGCAGTAGAGAGTAGAATATTCCTGTTAATAGTTGTCCTCACATGTCCACGAGTGAAAGACTCCATCCTTCCTTTGGACACAGTTCCAGCCTCTTGCTGGCCCTCTGCTGGCCACAAACATAGAGTGCTGGATATTGCTTTGCACATAAACATGTCCTCCAGTGACAAGCTGATCTTAATACAAGCTCTTTATAAATATATATATATATATTTGTTCATGAGAGCCAGTTTGGTGTAGTGGTTAAGTGCACAGACTCTTATTTGGGAGAACCGAGTTTGATTCCCCACTCCTCCACTTGCAGCTGCTGGAATGGCCTTGGGGTGGCCATAGCTTTCATAGGCATTGCCCTTGAAAGGAATAGCTCAAAATTGGAAGAAAAGGTCTGCTCCAACTGTTAGAAAATAGTTCATAAAAGTATGGGATATCCTTGTTTCAGACACAAATTCTTACATTGATAGCCCATTGTATAAGCCAAATTTTGAAGAGAAATGGTTTCCCTTTTTTTCAATATGTAACTTCTCGAAGTAATTCATACTGTAAATTACCAAGGAGATACTTGAACTTTATTTGCTATTGATTGCCTGATGGTTTATCTGTATGGCTAAACTATGTATGTATTATTTTGCATTTTTGCTCAATTTTGCTCTGTAATTTTGACATTTGTTCACTTCATTTTATTTTTGTATTACTTTTGAGACTTTAATAAACTATTTAAAAATAAAAAAATAAAGAACAGCTGCTGTAAGAGCTCTCTCAGCCCCACCCACCTCACAGGGTGTCTGTTGTGGAGGAAGGGGAGGTAAAGGAGGTTGTGACTGCTCTGAGACTCTGAGATTCAGAATATAGGGCGAGATATAAATCCAATATCATCATCATCATCATCTTCTTCTTCTTCTTCTTCTTTAAAAAAGATAAGGATACAGAAAGAAAATAAGGAAATAGAGGTAATAGAATTTAAATTATCTATTAGAAGGATGATCAAAAGTTTTAATAAACATGTAACATTTAAAATGTAGATTTCAAATATAAACTATTCAAAAATACTCCCTCTCTCTTAATCTCAATATACCTTTAACTATTACAATTACATCAAACAAGTGTTGAAGAATAAAAAGGGTTTAGAGAGATTATGATATAAGCATTTGGCATGTCTGGTCATTTAATGAGCTGGGTAAGGTATATAAACTGGTTAACTGTTACAAATTCTCCTGGGGGACTTTTCCATGTAGCTACCTGGAGAATTTGTAACAGAATTTTGGAGAGCAGTTTTGACTTATGGAAGTATGGACTTGGGAGTATGTTTGTATGTTTTTGTTGTGCGTTATTTTTAATTGCACTATTGAAAGTTCATTGCTTACTGTGTATTTTGATATTGTATGAGAAGTGTCTGTCTGATATTATATACTATTACATGGTAAAGTATTAGTGAAGACTATAGTGCACTATTTACTGGGGGTTTCCTTTGCTTGGATCAGCACTGGGGGCACATTCAGCATGGCCATCAGCAGAAGGCTGCGCAGCTGGTACAGAATGTGCCTCTGAGAAATCCCATGAAGACATGCTCTGAGAACAGTCCATAAAACCAGGGCTTTTTTTGGAGCAGGAGCTCCTTTGCATATTAGGCCACACACCTCTGATGTAGCCAATCCTTCAAGAGCTTGGAAAGGAAAAGGAAAGGTCCCCTGTGCAAGCACCAGTTGTTTCCAACTCTGAGGTGATGTTGCCTTCACAACGTTTTCATGGCAGACTTTTTTTTACAGGGTGGTTTGCCATTGCCTTCCCCAGTCTTTTATACTTTCCCCCCAGCAAGCTGGGTACTCATTGTACCGACCTCAGAAGGATGGAAGGCTGAGTCAACCTTGGGCCGGCTACTGAACCAGCTTTCGTTGGGATAGAACTCAGGTCGTGAGCAGAGAGTTCAGATCACAGTACTGCTTACAGGGCTCTTAATACAAGGCCTACTGTAAGCTCCAGGAGGATTGGCTACATGCGGCAGATGTGGCCTAATATGCAAATGAGTTCCTGCTTTAAAAAAAGGCGTTGCACAAAACCATATACCAGATAGCCCATGGTAGGGCAATGCTTCCAGCTTCACTTTTTCTGGGGAAACGGCTGCTGTGATTCACACTCAGACAAATTACAGGAGAGGAGGCACAGTGCCCCCTGTGGGCAAGCAACCACTGTCATTTTTGCTAATGTGATTCTCTACTTCTCTCCTCGTGGAAGTGTCTCTTGCATGTGTTTCAATTTATGCAACTCTTCCTCTGCCTTCTGCAGAAAAATTGCAGATTTATACCCCGCCCTTCTCTCTGAATCAGAGACTCAGAGAGGCTTACAATCTCCTTTATCTCCTTCCTCCACAACAAACACCCTGTGAGGTGGGTGGGGCTGAGAGAGCTCTCACAGCAGCTGCCATTTCAAGGACAATTCCTACAAGACCTATGCCTGACCCAAGGCCATTCCAGCAGCTGCAAGTGGAGGAGTTGGGAATCAAACCTGGTTCTCCCAGATAAGAGTCTGTGCATTTAACCACTACACCAAACTGGCTCTCTGTTTGTGAATGGCTTACACAAGGCACCTTCTCAGAGCCGCGACTGAAAATAGTTACTCTTTTCACATTGCCAGATCCTTCTTTTGAAAAAGTTTACGGGTAAATCAGAAATAATGTTTCCCCTTAGCCCAGGCTAGCCTGAGCTTTTCAGATCTTGGCTGCTAAGCAGAATTGGCCCTGCTCTGGTCAGTATTTGGATGAGAGACCAGCAAGGAAGTCCAGGGTTGCCACGCTGAAGGCAAACCACCTCTGAACATCTCTTGCCTTGAAAAACCCGCAGGGGTTGCCATAAACCAGCTGCAACTGGATGGGGAAATAAAGCCTTTCATATGAACCTATGAAGCTACGTTATACTGCTTCAGACCCTCGGTCCATCGAAGTCAGAATTGCCTACTCAGACCGGCAGTGGCTCTCCAGGGTCTCAAGCTGAGGTTTTTCACACCTACTCGCCTGGACCCTTTTTAGTTGGAGATGCCAGGGATTCAGGCCCATAGCCAGAAAATTTTGGGTGGAGGGGCCCAGGTTTTGTCGCTCTCTCACTCACTTTCCCCCTCGCTCTCTCGCTGTCCATCTTTCTCTCGCTTCCCCCCCCCCCCCGCATGCTGTTGCTCTCCCTTTCTTGCTCACTCTCTCACTACCCCCCCCTTTAACTCGGCTTCACCACCTCCGCTCAGCAGACCCTGCTCGGAAAGAAAGTGTGTTGAGTTCCTAGAGGGCGGCTCCAATGGAGGGGCCCTATAGAGGGAAGGGGGGTTAAACAGAGGGGCCGTGCCCCCTCCCATGCCCCTAATGTAGCTACGAACCTGCAGGGATTGAACCTGGGACCTTCTGTTTACCAACCAGATGCTCTACCACTGAATCACCATCCCTCCCCTAATTTCAGAAGGATGTCACATGGAACTTCCCATGTCTAAGGACCAAATTCCAAATGATGGTGGAGATTTGTAACTGGACACCCTAATTTACATTCCAAAAGCAACTAACCTCCCCTCCCATAACCAGCGTTCCCTCTAAACTGAGTTACTGTGAACTAGCTCACAATCTTTTAGCCTCCAGCTCACACATTTCTACTCAGCACAGGAAAAATGGCCCTAGAGTAAACTAATTTCTGCAGTAGCTCACAACTTTAATGCCAGTAGCTCACAAAGTAGAATTTTTGCTCACAACACTCCACAGTTTAGAGGGAACATTGCCCATAACTATTCAGATTGCAGCATGTGGGAAGGTTGAAATCCACTCTTCCTGCATCTGAATTGGACTCCATATGTCCAGGATCCGAGTTCCAAATGGGGAATTTGGGGGGGATTAGAGAGGATTGGTAAACTGGCTCTTCTAAGGTTTAAATATTTGGTTAATCTATAATAAATAATACCTTATTCTGTAAAACTGTGATGTCTTTTCAAAGACTAATGAAATCCTAGCAGCTCCTTGGTGCAGAGTGGTAAGCTGCAGTCCTGCAGTCCAAGCTCTGCTCATGACCTGTGTTCAATCCCGGCAGAAGCTGGTTCAGATAGCCGGCTCCAGGTTGACTCAGCCTTCCTTCCTTTCGAGGTCGGTAAAATGAGTACCCAGCTTGCTGGGGGGAAAGTGTAGATGATTGGGGAAGGTAATGTCAAACTACCCTGTAAAAAGTCTGCCAAGAAAACGTCATGACGTGATGTCACCCCAGGGGTCAGTAACAACTAGGTGCTTGCACAGGGGACTACCTTTACCTTTAATGAAATCCTTAGTAATGAAAGTTTGTGATATAAAACTGCAAGGGGACAAAGCAAATCCTATTTGATGTGGTCTGAGCTCTCCACTGGCCCACAATTGCCTAAGAAATTGGTGGTTCCGAGACATCAAGTAGGTGAAACAGTGAAGGCAAAATCTTAGTGTGGAGAAGATGAGCTTTAGTCTGCTTTTGCCAGGACCCAGGGATTTTACTGGCTTTTGTCTTGCTGCTCTGGTGCTGGATTTTCTTCACAGCCCAAGAGGAAGGTCACTCTTCCATTTGGAGCTGTGACAGAAGAAACGGATTGGACTGACCCATTGGAAGAACTGCTCCCGGAGATGCATGTTTGGAAAGGTTAATCCACTTGGCAGCTTCTCCCGTTCTCCTGAGGCCGGAACAGAAAGTTTCATATTTTTTAAAGTCTTCAGCGTGGATTATCAATTCCCAGTGGCTGGGTTTTCTCTGTGCATCAGAACAGGGTGGTTTTGTGTAAGCATTTGATGGAAGACTTTGAAAAACACCAAACTTTCCTGGATTGCCTGGGAGTTCTATAATTTGATCTCTTTTTTTTACTGAAGTATACTAACTGCAATCTTAAATGAAGTTGCACCGTGAGAAGTGATGAACTTGGAAGAGTACAATTTTGCTTAGGATTGTACTATCAAGGGGTTCAGGAGCTAGACTAGTTTACTTGTTACAGAAGGTTAGTGAAAAGGTATAAGGATCTGATCAACGAATTATACTATCAAAGTATTGCTAGGAATCTAGAATCCTGTATGGCTGCTCTGATCACACGGATTAGAGAATACTGGCTTAGATCCCAGCAGCGATTAAAAAAACTTCCTTCAGTGCTGGAATGTGACTTTTCCACCTCCCTGCTTCTACTGCATCCCAAAATGGCCTCCCTCAATACTACTCCTGGGACACAGCCCCCCACCCCACCCCCAGGACCAAAACAAGGGGGGATTGGAAGTATGCCATGGGGAGAATCAGATAAAATTGGGCAACTGAGTCTTCTTCTTCTTCGTTATTATTTAGAAATGAAAAAACAGAGATCTTGGGATCTAGAGCGCTCTATGTGCGTTCAAAAGCTAAGGAATTGCACATACCTTTTCATTTTGTACCATTCCACAGGCTTTCCTTTTGGTCTTCTGCAGTCACTTTCTCTCTATTCATTAATTTATTTAGAGGAGTAATATTCAGTTTGTCAGCCTAAGGTGTTTCTGAGTGTTGGTCTTCCGCGTTTATTGAGTAAAGGCTCTGAAGACACCAAGGAATCCAATCTTGTGCACAGCTGTGATTAAACTAGCTATATACAATTTATTTACAATTATGATACTAACTGACAAAGTGCTCCGCATACAATTCACCATCCAACCTCCACAAGTAGTGGAGTACTTCTGTACATTTATACAAGTCTTCCAGGTGAGTGACCAATCAGGTTAGTGCTGAGTCATGCTCACCTCAGCCTGGCTGATGCAATCTGCCAAATGTCTCTGCCAGCCAGATCATCTACTGTCAATTAGATCCTGTGCTGTCAGCAGTGGTCTGATGCCTGCGCATATACTAACACTGAGCTGGTTAAACAGTAATAACTAGAGCTATTTCTTACTCAAACCAGCGCTTCCCCAAAGCAAATGACCCATCTTGGCTTCTCTCCACACCACAGGAGCAAGAGGTACTTCAGATGAACCCAGGTGGCACCACCTGTGGGTGCAGAAGAAAGTGATGAAGATGATCAGAGGCCTGGAGACCAAGCCCTACGAGGAAAGGCTGAAGCACTTGGAAATGTTCAGTCTGTAGAAGAGGCGGTTGAAGGGGGTGTGTGATTGCTCTTTTTAAGTATTGTCATTTAGAGGTGGAAAGGGAGTTATTCCTGTTGGCAGCAGAGAATGGGACTTGCAATAATGGGTTTAAATTACAGGTTAAAAAATACCATCTGGGCATTAGGATTTCTTTTTAGCAGCAAGAGTAGTTAAGCAATGGAATCAGCTGCCTTGGAAGGTGGTGAGCTCCCCGTCACCGGCAGTCTTCAAGCAGCAGCTGGACACACACTTGTCAGGGATGTATTAGGCTGATTGTGCATTGAGCAGGGGGTTGGACTAGATGGCTTCTATGGGACCCTTCTGCTGTATGACTCTACCTTTGCATGTACAGGGAGCAGCCTCTCAGAAGCAGTTACCATCATAGGAGGATGTTTGTTTTACAACCTCCCCACATTTTGTTACTGGTCACAGCACCCAAATGGCTGCTGTTTTATGGTTCCCAATAGCAGCCATTTTGTGTTATCAACAAAAACCTGAAGCCTGACAGAGATGGTTCAACCTGGCACCTGAAGCTGAAACATGTACTGGACAAATTCTGCAAAGCAAGCTGTGTGGGTAAATAAATGCAAATTAAGATCTGCAATAAGTTGAGGACGGAAGCTGTCTGAACCTTGTTTCTACTGCATACCCAGTAATGGCAGCTTCTTGAGAATGACTGACATAGTTTAAAAAGATTTTGAAGCTTGAGTGGGATACTACTCACTGGCAGGGGTAGAATTCTAGCAGGAGCTCTTTTGCACATTAGGCAACACCCCTGATGTAGCCAATCCTCCAAGAGCTTACAGAAAAGAGCCTTGTAAGCTCTTGGAGGATTGGCTACATCAGGGTGTGCGGCCTAATATGCAAAGGAGCTCCTGCTAGAATTCCACCCCTGCTCACTGGGAAAAGGTTAATAATCTGTTTTATTTTTCTTGTCTTCAAGAATTTCTCATGAAGCTGCCTTAGACCAATGTTCCATCGAGATCAGTTCTGTCTACTAGTTGGCAGTGGCTCTCTAGGGTCTCAGGATCTTTCACATCACCTGCTGTCTGGTCCTTTTTAAACTGGAGATGCTGAGGATTGAACCTGGGACCTTCTGCATGCCAAGTAGGGGTGTGCAAAAGAAAAAAAATTTGGAAAAATTTGGATTTGGGGGTATTCAAGACTAAAAAATATGGGAGGGCGTATATCTCCTAAAAGCAGATTCAGAAGTTGAATCGGATTCGGGAGATACCTGGCTATTCCTGAATATATGGCCCCATCATACCCTATGGGCCACTGAAATCAATGGCAAAATGGAGTATAATTAAGTGCAGCTGAGGGGCAGGGAATTTGAGGCAGAGGTTCCAAATTATCAGAGAAGCTTCAGGAGACTCTCTTCTACAGAACCCCCAAGTTTCAAAAGGATTGGACCAAGGGGTTCAATTCTGTGGGCCCCTATCTCTCCATTATTCCCTATGGGTCATTGAAGTCAATGGCAAAATAGGGTATAATGAAGTGCAGCTGTGGGGGGCAGGAGGTTTGAGGTAGAGGCCCCAAATTTGCAGGGCAGCTGCAAGGGCAACTGCAAACCCCCTGCTCCCCAGAACCAGTTTTCCCACTGTTATTACAGTGGGAAAACTGACTGATTGCTTTCCCCCCACCATTGGGAGAAATGGGCCTTTTTGGGTACCCCTAGAATGGGAACTCCTAGCCCAATCTTTTTGAAACTTGGGGGTTCTGTAGAAGAGAGTCTTCTGAAGCTTCCCTGAAAATTTGGAGCCTCTACCTCAAACCCCCTGCCCCCCAGCCACACTTAATTATACCTATTTTGCCCTTGATTTCAATGGCCCATAGGGTATAATGGGGCCTATAATTTTGGCGACAATTAGTGACTGCAGTATACGGCTCCCGAATCAGATCAGAGAATCTTATTTGGCTCTATACTGCTTCAAAACAACCGAATCAGCTGTTTTTCAGGGGTGTATTCGGTTCGGCCAAACCAAACGCATACCCCTAATGCCAAGCACAGGGCCTTCCACTGAGCCACGGCCCCTCTCCTACACATATACTTGGACATACAGAGGAATGGTGGTTGGGCTTTTGGGTCCTGGGTGAGATTTTGAAATCCTGTTAACTACATGAGCATTTTCTCTTTTGTTAACATCCTGGGGGAAAGAATGGCTATATTTCTATTAGGTTTTGAAACAACTTGTTTTACATTTGAATGCTGCATGATTCTGATTGTTCAACAATCAACCTGCTTTCCTATTTAACTGCACTTTTATGGCTGTGAATACAGATCTTCTTAACCAGCCTATGTGCTAAAAAAATAATGTTGTACTGCCTATAGATGATGAATAGTTTTGTCAGGTTTTTTGCAGAAGTGACACACCTTAAAATACCTAAAGAATAGGAAGAATATGATTGAGTCTTAATTTGTTAATCAGTTATTAAGAACTCAGAAGGAAGGTTAAGAACATAAGAGAAGCCATGTTGGATCAGGCCAATGGGCCATCCAGTCCAATACTCTGTATCACACAGTGGGCCAAAAAAACCCAGGTGCCATCAGGAGGTCCATCAGTGGGGCCAGGACACTAGAAGCCCTCCCACTGTTGCCCTTCTCAAGCACCAAGAAAACAGAGCATCACTGCCCCAGACAGAGAGTTCCAATAATACACTGTGGCTAATAGCCACTGATGGACCTCTGCTCCATATGTTTATTCAATCCCCTCTTGAAGGTTATCTAATAGTAGCAATTGACACATAAAAGGGACAGCACCAGAGCAGTGGAAAGGAAGGAAACCCAGTTCTTTCCAGCTCTATAGTCCCCTCTGAAGTCTGAGACTAAGAAATATCTCACAGTCCTTCACCTTCAATGCCTTTTGGCTAGAAACCCCAGAGTCTGATCTTGGCCGCAGTACTGAACCCTGGCCTGGGCTCTCATTGGATCTCAGAAGCTAAGCAAGGTTGACCCTGGCCAGTATTTGGATGGGAGACCCCCCAGGAATACCAGGGTCATGATGTGGAGGGAGGCAATGGCAATGCACCTCTGAACATCTCTTGCCTTAAAAACACCATTGTAAATCTGCACATCTGAATGTCCTTGGCCAATAAGAGACATACAGCCGAAGTCCGGGTGAGGAGGATGGGGTAAGAGTTTATTGTAATAACCAGAGAGCTAAGCCAAAGCCTACAATACCAAGCTGCTCTACTTTCTTTCAAAATGGCCACAATCATATATACCCTTTATGACACATTGGCACATGTTAGCATATACATGTTCTAATTGGCTGCAACATCCAACATAATTTCATTGAATCTGGGACCTGTCTACCTCCGGGACCGCCTCTCCCCATATTAGCCTCAGAGAGCACTTTGATCAAGTACACAAAATCTTCTTATGATCCCCAGGCCAAAAGAAGCACAGCTGGCCACACCACTCAAGGAAGAGCTTTTTCAGTGGCAGTCCCTGCCATGTGGAATGCCCCCCTCCCCAAAAACATCAGGGCCCTGCGGGACTTGCAACAATTCTGCAGGGCCTGTAAGACAGAATTATTTAAACTAGCGTTTAATAAATAACGGGGAGGTGACCACCATCTCACCATCTTGCAGCATTGACACCGGAATGACCCCAGTACAAATTCAGAGTGCCAAAGGCTTAATTTATAACATTATCAGATGCAGCGCTCAACAAGAACTAAAACCCGCCATTTGGATCCTAGTGACTGTATTGGAAATTATACTATATTTTTAAATTGCTTTGAAACTGTCAAATTGTTTTAATGATTTTATTGTATCTTGTTCTTAATACTATGTTTTGTCGATTGTTGTCAGCTGCCCTGAGCCCACAAGGGGAGGGTGAGATATAAATGCAATAAATAAATAGACAAATAAATAAATTGTGAGAGCCAGCTACACACTACTGATGCATTTTGCCACAGTGGCATAAACCCATTGGACAGGATCCATGTCACAGAAGGAAATTCTACTTCGCATGTGCCTTGACCAGGTAAATCCAGTTTGGGCTCTACTACTAATGTTGCTTAGAAACACAGTAAGGCATTGGACAAGTTATGTTTCTGTTATAGATAAGACCAGAATGTTGGTATTCTTCTGTCTTTTTTCTGCTTCTCAGTCAGGCCTAGATGGGTGTTAACACTGAAGGATGTTACTTAAGCATGCTTGTGGCCTTCCCAACTAAAAGTGTGTCCTACACAAGTGGTCCCCAACCTTTTTGGCACCAGGGACCAGCCGGCCCGCCCAATGTGGCCCCAAGGTCAGCAAGGTGGGGGAACTGAATTTGGCCTCCCCCACCCCCTGCACCACACACCCCATGTGGCACCTTCTTCTTCCTCTGTTTTTAGGATGTTAAGCTGGGGAAAGTGCCTTCCGGGCTCTTTAAAAGCTCTCTCACACACACACCCCGTCGATCAGCTGAACCGTGGAAGAAACTGCAGCAGTGAGCGATCTGCTG
The DNA here is from genome assembly GCF_032191835.1 of Heteronotia binoei. Classification (NCBI taxonomy): domain Eukaryota; kingdom Metazoa; phylum Chordata; class Lepidosauria; order Squamata; family Gekkonidae; genus Heteronotia; species Heteronotia binoei. The sequence continues at coordinate 17,191,617 of NC_083232.1, forward strand.
AAGAAGCAGCGCTGCCCTTGCCTCCGGAGGGAAGGGTAGTGCCGCTTGTTCAGCGGTCCCTTGCCGCTGCTGCCGCGGGTGTGTGTGTGTGAGAGAGAGCTTTTAAAGAGCCCGGAGGCACTTTCCCTGGCTTAACATCATAAAGACGGAGGGGGGAGGAGGGGAGCAGAGGGAGGGGGCGGGGAGGCTGGCAGCCTGTGGGGCGCTGCAGGGGGGGCAGCGAGGCTGGCGACCCGGTTGCTGACAGGGCATGAACTGGTACCGGCCTGGGGTTTGGGACCCCTGTCCTACACAATGGGGTGACTGTGATGTGGGTTCTTTTCTTTTAATCACTAAGTTGCACTCCAAGTAGCCACACTTTTTAAACAGACAACAAAGGTTTACTTCTTCCATCTTACAAGTAAACAAAACATATCAGTACTTGACTCAAGACTTGAACATAATTTTTTTGTTTAAAAAAAATCTGGATAGAATAACCGTATAAAACAAAGTCTGTCCTACAGGCATAAACTTCCCTTGCAATCCCTTCCCTTGCAATTGGGGAGGGACGGTGGCTCAGTGGTAGAGCATCTGCTTGGGAAGCAAAAGGTCCCAGGTTCAATCCCTGGCATCTCCAAAAAAGGGTCCAGGCAAATAGGTGTGAAAAACCTCAGCTTGAGACCCTGGAGAGCCGCTGCCAGACTGAGTAGACAATATTGACTTTGATGGACCAAGGGTCTGATTCAGTAGAAGGCAGCTTCATATGTTAATCCAGCCACTCTTTCAGCTGAAGCTGGCAACAATAAAACTTGCATGCTGTGTGCCAAAACCTAGTTCTGTTGCTACTATTGTGTCCTCCATCCTCCCCTGAAGCTGGTTTTCAAAGGGCAATTAGACCATTTGCTTTGGCTAAGCAGGTAACAATGGAATAAAGATGACCTTTACAATTAACAATCACGGCTTCCTTCTGAAGAAGAAGCCCCTGAAAAGAGTTCAACCTTATAGTGATTACATCACTGTCAGTCTCCTTCCAACACTTAAAGGGACTTAAAGGGAAAGGGCAATTTTAAGCCTGATCATCACAGTCACCACAAATCAGCTTTGACTTGATGGCACTTTCCACTGCCACAGTACCGATCTGTGGCCTCTCTCCAGATGCACCCTGGCGAGCGCTGTAGGCTGTAAGTACAATCGAGCGCACTGCAGACTTCCTGGCCATGTTACAGAAGATGCTTCAGACTAAGCCTTAGTGGGGCTTTTTTTGTAGCAGGAACTGCAAAACACTGTACTAAGAGCCCTGTAAGCTCTTGGAAGATTGGCTACATCAGGGGTATGTGGCCTAATATGCAAAGGAGTGTCAGTCCCTGCTACAGAAAAAGCCCTGAGCCTTAGCATGAGAGCTGAGGTTGTTAATGTGATTAACACATGGAATGCACTGCCACATGAGGTGGTGACGGCTGCCAGGATAGACAGCTTCAAGTGGGATTTGGATAAACATATGGAGTAGAGGTCCATCAGCGGCTATTAGCCACAGCGTATTGTTGGAACTCTCTGTCTGGGACAAGTGATGCTCTGTATTCTTGGTGCTTGTGGGGGGGGGCACAGTGGGAGTGCTTCTAGTGTCCTGACCCTACTGATGGACTGCCTGATGGTGCCTGGTTTTTTGGCCACTGTGTGACACAGAGTGTTGGACTGGATGGGCCACTGGCCTGATCCAACATGGCTTCTCTTATGTTCTTCTGTGACACAGAGTGTTGAACTGGATGGGCCATTGGCCTGATCCAACATGGCTTCTCTTATGTTCTTCTGTGACACAGAGTGTTGGACTGGATGGGCCACTGGCCTGATCCAACATGGCTTCTCTTATATTCTTATGTGACACAGAGTGTTGGACTGGATGGGCCACTGGCCTGATCCAACATGGCTTCTCTTATGTTCTTATGTGACACAGAGTGTTGGACTGGATGGGCCACTGGCCTGATCCAACATGGCTTCTCTTATGTTCTTCTGTGACACAGAGTGTTGGACTGGAGGGGCCATTGGCCTGATCCAACATGGCTTCTCTTATGTTCTTATGTGACACAGAGTGTTGAACTGGATGGGCCATTGGCCTGATCCAACATGGCTTCTCTTATGTTCTTATGTGTATCTAAAGGTGTTTTTTTGCCCCAGCGCATAATGGACTCTTTTTTTTTTTAAGTGCCACACTTTTTAAAGTACTCTGGCCTTGTTCAAAATACCAATCCTCATGGTGAGAAGGCACTTAATCCATGAACTACATGCTTCCGACAGGCTTTGCAGTTACATTCCCCCGCAGGCCATATCTAATGATCCTGACCATTATAGTACCTTGATCTACTGCCGGTCTTTCTTTAGCACAAAAAGAATAGCTTCTTTTTCTTTTTTTTAAAGCAAAAGGTTGAAAACCTAGATTTTTAAATGCCTTTTCTGGGAAGAAGAGCGAAGGAGGACGCTCCTGAAACTGTTAGCGAAATGATGTACCAATGACAAAGATGTAAAGAATACCCACTGCCCACACGAGCCTTTCATCAGCCCCTTCCCAATCAATATAACGCTAAATGAAATCCAGACCACAAGGGTAAAAATAACACATTCAAGATCACTTAGGAAACTGGACTAAAAATAAAGATCAGCTTTTAGGCCTGTTAGAGGGCTTTGCATTAAAAACAAACAAACACAGAGAGAGAGAGAGAAGCTTTAGTAGCCCAGCAGCTAATGTCCCTCCGGGGATCCATGTTTGTTAAACAAAACTTAATGGAAAAATAAGCGCAAGTCAAAAGTGGCATTGCCATTTCCGCCTTTCCTATTTGTGTGCATAGCTTGTCATGGGGTGCTTGTTTCTGATCATTGGGCCCTTGGCTAAATAGGGCTATGGCCCAGTTTGGATGCTGGCTACACCCACTCACAGGCTAATGGAAGCAAACACAAAATGCCTGAGATGCCGCAGGGACAGACAGGAAGGGAAGGTAACAAAGGACAAATGTAAGCCCTGCTAGATTCATATACATTCAGGGGTTTGAGGGGTAAGTAGGATATTGGACATGGAAGTAAAGGGCACAGGATAAGAGGATGCACTTCTTCATGGAACACATAATTAAGTTGTGGAATTCAGTGCTGGTAGATATAGGATGTCTGCAGTCGGAACTCTCTGCTCACGACCTGAGTTCGATGCCAGCGGAAGCTGGTTCAGATAGCCGGCTCCAGGTTGACTCAGCCTTCCATCCTTCCGAGGTCGGTAAAATGAGTACCCAGCTTGCTGGGGGGAAAGTGTAAATGACTGGGGAAGGCAATGGCAAACCACCCCGTAAAAAGTCTGCCGTGAAAACGTTGTGAAAGCAACGTCACCCCAGAGTCGGAAACATCTGGTGCTTGCACAGGGGACCTTTCCTTTATCTTTTTAGACATAGGGTGCAGCTGCACAAGAAACGTGGCCCGACCTAGCCGCACCTCCTTCCCAGATTTAATGTGCGCAATCACACCCACACATCTGCCCCCAGAGTCCTGCCCATACCTACCTCGTTTTAGGACTGGCTGGGACTGGATTAAATAGCTACCGGGAGCTTCCCTGTAGCAAACCTCTAAAATGTATGTAGGCATGTTTCCTGACTCTTCGAATGGCTGGGCATGTGCTGTACCTGCCCCGCATGTGCGTGAGCAGTCTGAATGCTCCTCTTGTGCGTGTGCAGCCCATGCCTCTCCCAGCAGCAGGAACCAAAGAGAACCAGCTTTTTCAGAGCCGGCATACTGCCATGCCAAATCTCTCATGTGATCCCACCCATTGTGATGGCTATGAGTATGGCTTGGTGTAGTGGTGAAGAGAACAGGGTTCTTTATCTGGGAGAACAGGGTTTGATTCCCCACTCCTCCACTTGCAGCTGCTGGGATGGCCTTGGGTCAGCCATAGCTCTTGAAGAAGTTGTCCTTGAAAGGGCAGCTTCTGTCAGAGCTCTCTCAGCCCCACCTACCTCACAGGGTGTCTGGGGGAAGAAGATAAAGGAGATTGTGAGTCACTCTGAGACTCTGATTCAGCGAGAAGGGTGGGGTATAAATGTGCAGTCTTCTTCTTCTTTAAAGGGGGATTAGGCAGATCCGTGGAGGAGAGGTTCATCAAGGGTCACCAGTCATCTCACCCTTCCCAGGGAGGTGTGTCTGGCCCCCTCCTTTTGGTCTTTAGAAGGCAGCTGAACAGTTGTATTTGTGACAGCATTTGATTAATTCTTTGGCCTACTGGCAGTTTTAAATTATTAATTTTAACTCGTGCTTTTATTTATTTTACAGCATCTTATTATTATTTACATTGCAAGCCACCTTGGGTTCCTATAAGGTAGAAAGGCAGCTGATAAACAAACAAAATATATTTGGCTCAGGAATTTTGTGATGCACAGCCCTACTAGATAATTTTGGCATCACATTGGCGTCACCCTGGATATATACTGTGTAATGGGAACTGAGTTTTTACCAAGCCAGGGATTTCCTTTGGTTAAGAGAACATAAGAACATAAGAGAAGCCATGTTGGATCAGGCCAATGGCCCATCCAGTTCAACACTCTGTGCCAAAAACCCCAAGTGTCATCAGGAGGTCCGTCACTGGGGCTAGAAGCCCTCCCATTGTGCCCCTCCAAGCACCAAGAATACAGAGCATCACTGCCCCAGACAGAGAGTTCCAACAGTATGCTGTGGCTAGTAGCCACTGATGGACCTCTACTCCATATGTTTATCCAATCCCTTCTTGAAGTTGTCTATGTTTGTAGCCACCACCATCTCCTGTGGCAGTGAATTCCATGTGTTAATCACCCTTTGGGTGAAGAAGTACTTCCTTTTATCCGTTCTAACCCGACTGCTCAGCAATTTCATTTAATGTCCATGAGTTCTCGTATTGTGAGAAAGGGAGAAAAGTACTTCTTTCTCTATCTTCTCTATCCCATGCATAACCTTATAAACCTCTATCATGTCACCCTGGTTATGTCATGAAGGCTGAGCAAATATCTAAAGAACACAGGTGTGCTATTTTCTGTTCACCTGATTAACATCTCCCCCACCTCGATCAGGGTGCAAATGCTGATTGGCCCCTTTAGCAAACGGCTACATCATTGTCAGTCTCACCCACCCCCTGTGCTGCTTTCTGATTCAAAGCGCTTTGTTCAATCCCATCCTTTTTCTTCCCAGATGCAAGATACCATCACTGCTTGCTGAATAAAGACCATTATCTCCCCAGTTCTGCATCTCTACAAAAGATCCGATACTGGAAAATATGCTGCATAAGTTAAACTTTGTGCCATAGATCTGAACACACTGCTTTATGCAAACACGCCACTGCCTAGCAATAAATAACCTGCCCGCATGACAGGGGCGTTTCCAGAACACCAGAATCTCTGCATACAAATGCCTGCGGCACTTTAAACAGCAACGAACTCCTCGCAAGTCTGAAGGAGCCGGGTACATTCGGCTGTTCTGCACGAATTGCCACTCGACTGTTCGTTTCTGTTGTCCTCCTCCTGCTGTTTTGATTAGATATTATCTCTAACGTTGCAGGTTTTTCTTTTTCTTCACAGTAGTAGCTCTTTCAGACGGCGTGCATTTTAAAAAGCAAATTTGCAACATCTCAGGAAGGTGTTTGCTTTTTCACGGCTCTCCTGCTCTGCTTGAGAGATATTTTGATTGTCTTGCCAAGCAGGCCAGATAATGGAGGGAAGACTGACTAGACCTGAATAGACCAGGATTTATTGACTACAGCATTTGTTGTACGGCCTTGATAATGTGACTGTCTCTCAGCCTGGCTGGCCAAGGGGTTACAGTGCTTGGCTTGGATTGAGACTCATCTTCAAAACTCCAGTCTCTGCCATGGAGCTGTGGATGACTTCGGAGGAGTCACAAACAGGGCCTTTTTTGTAGCAGGAACTCCTTTGCATATTAGGCCACACACCCCTGTTGTAGCCAATCTTCCAAGAACTTACAAGGCTCTTCTTACAGGGCCTACTGTAAGCTTTTGGAGGATTGGCTACATCAGGGTGTGTGTGGCCTAATATGCAAAGGAATTCCTGCTATAAAAAAAAAAAAAGCCCCGATCACACACTTTCATCCTATCCTCTCTCAGGATGTTTTCAAGGATAAAACACAGGCAGAGAAGAAGAAGAAGACTACAGATTTATACCCCGCCCTTCTCTCTGAACTCAGAGACTCAGAGTGGCTTACAATTGCCTATATCTTCTCCCCCCACAACAGACACCCTGTGAGGTGGGTGGGGCTGAGAAAGCTCTCACAGAAGAAGAAGAAGAAGATATTGGATTTATATCCCGCCCTCCACTCCAAAGAGTCTCAGAGCGGCTCACAGTCTCCTTTACCTTCCTCCCCCACAACAGACACCCTGTGAGGTAGGTGGGGCTGGAGAGGGCTCTCACAGCAGCTGCCCTTTCAAGGACAACCTCTGTCAGAGCTCTGGCTGACCCAAGGCCATTTCAGCAGGTGCAAGTGGAGGAGTGGGGAATCAAACCCGGTTCTCCCAGATAAGAGTCCGCACACTTAACCACTACACCAAACTGGCTCTCCTTTCAAGGACAACTCCTGTGATAGCTATGGCTAACCCAAGGCCATTCTAGCAGCTATAAGTGGAGGAGTGGGGAATCAAACCTGGTTCTAAGAGTCCGCGCACATAACCACTACACCATAAAACTGGCATAAAGAGTCTTACCCTTCATGGAGGAAGGCCACAATAAAATATATATCAGATTGCTATGTTTGGTGTAGTGGTTAAGTGTGCGGACTCTTATCTGGAAGAACCGGGTTTGATTCCCCACTCCTCCACTTGCACCTGCTAGCATGGCCTTGGGTCAGCCATAGCTCTGGCAGAGGTTGTCCTTGAAAGGGCAGCTGCTGTGAGAGCCCTCTCCAGCCCCACCCACCTCACAGGGTGTCTGTTGTGGGGGAGGAAGGTAAAGGAGATTGTGAGCCGCTCTGAGACTCTTCGGAGTGGAGGGCGGGATATAAATCCAATATCTTCTTCTTCTTCTTCTCCAGACCTGCTCACAAGACAGAAAACCTCAGCCTCCCATTTTAAAAAGGAAATAAGAAGCTTGCGGGGTGGTTGGCTGCAAAAAGCCAAGGTGCAAAGTCCTAGAGCTCTCACCTTCTCTGGCGTAACATTCTGAACATTATGGAATGTCCTGCTTAGTCAACTTACGCAGTTTGCAAAGGTATCATTTAAATGGTAAGTGCAATAATGATCCATCCGTATTAATCTAATTGGGTATCCTTTTTTGTTTGCACTTGTACTCTAATAGGATATTCGCTGTCTAATGTGAGGCCTTTTCCCATGAGCATACGGAACATGTTAAAATAGAAAGTACCTGTAGCTCAGTGGTAAATGCATGTTTTCCGTGCGTATGGTCCAAGCTCCAATTCTATCATCTCTAGTTCCAGGGTTTTGGGGGTGGGGGGGTGGGCTCTCTCTTGGGTATCCTGCCCCCCCAGGGAAAGTGTATGCGCAATACATAGCCTCTCCTTCCCGGTGTAGTGAACGCCGCGTGGTCACTGTCCGGCTATGCCTGGCAGATGGTCACTGCAATGGCCTCTCCTGCATTACTGCATCCGTGGCAACACCTTCCCGCTGGTCCCCCCCCTTTCTCACAGAGTTTGCCACGTCATGGTGCGACCAAATGTCCGGCGGTATAACCGGATGGGCAGGCTGGGCTCACCAACCTCGCCAGCCAAGAGAAGGAAAACTAACATCAATCCTGGGCAGATAGAGCTCGTTAATGTAACACCTACCACCTGGAGGACTCGCTGCCGGCATCCTGGCTTACTGGGCCATGGCAGATGACCCCAAGGTGAAAGGGTGGCACCAGTACCACGCACACTGTGCTTCACCTAAAAATTCCTCTGCGCAGGCCTGAAGGGCATATCCACATCCACAACCCACAACACACCAAGTCCTGCAGCGATGGGCGAAACAGCAGGTGGAAGATGCCACTGGAAGCCGCAGTCCCAATCCTGCATGTAGGTGGTTCAGGGTATTGGTCGCCTGATGCTGACCCGGAGACGAAAGCATCTTTCGGCAGCACCCTGAACGACCAAGCAGCCTTATCTAGGGACAGCACTGCTTGCTCCACACAGAGAGGGGCCTAGAAAAGGTGGCCTAAACAAAGCTCGTCTCCCCCACCCCAGTTGGCTAGCCGCAGTCAACGGGCATCCTTACTTGCGGTCAAAAAATAACAACAAAGAAAAGGCATGCACCTGCCTCACAAAGTGTGCAAAGACTAAAGCTTGCGTGTTGGAACATCAGAACCATGCTTGACACAGTAGACAGTGGTCGCCCTGAACGACGCTCTGCTCTAGTTGCCCACGAACTTCTCAGGTTGAATATTGACATAGCAGCTGTCAGTGAAGTCCGTTTCCCTGAGGAAGGTAGTCTTCAAGAACACGGTGCTGGCTATACCCTCTACTGGTCGGGTAAGTCAAAGGCTGAGAGCCTTTCTGGCGTTGGCTTCATGGTCAGGAACTCCATTGCCTCCAAACTCAAAAACCTGCCAACAGGTCACTCAGATCGCATCATGTCCATGCGCCTCCCACTTCAAAACAAGCAGCATGCAACACTCTTCAGTGTGTATGCCCCAACCCTTCAAGCAGATCCTGCAGAAAAGAACAAGTTCTATGCTGATCTACGCAACCTCGTACGGAAGACCCCTACAGAGGACAAGGTGATCATCCTTGGCGACTTCAATGCCAGAGTAGGTAAAGACTCGGAAGCCTGGAAAGGAGTACTTGGCAAACACGGCATTGGCAACTGCAATGATAACGGGCGCCTCCTGCTAGAATTCTGCACGGAGCACCAGCTCACCATCACCAACACTATCTTTCAGCAGAAGAACAGCCTGAAGACAACCTGGATGCACCCATGGTCCAAGCACTGGCACCTTATCGACTACATTCTGGTGCGCCAGAGAGACCTTCGAGATGTCTTACACACCCGAGTAATGCCCAGTGCGGAATGTCATATGGATCATCGTCTTGTATGCTGTAATCTCTGTCTTCACTTTAAACCCACACCCAGGAGAAGAGGTATCCCTCGGAGGAAGCTTCAGGTTGGCAGTGTTCAGTCAGCCGAAGTTAAAGCTGCCTTCCAGGCAAAACTCCAGCCAAGAATTGAGGACCTCAGTTGCCCCACAGACCCTTCCCCAGAAGCACTCTGGAAACACCTAAAAACTACCATCCTGTTGATCTCTGAAGAAATCCTCCGGTTCTCCACAAGGAAAAACAAGGACTGGTTTGACGAGAACAATCAAGAGATCCAAGAATTACTAGCGAAAAAGAGATCTGCCTACCAAGCACATCTTGCTCAGCCCTCCTGTCCCGGGAAAAAAGCAATCTTTCGTGCTGCATATAGCAACCTCCAGCGCAAGCTTCGAGACATTCAGAACGAGTGGTGGACCAAGCTTGCAGAGAGAACCCAGCTGTGTGCAGACACTGGTGATTTAAGAGGGTTCTACGAAGCCCTGAAGGCAGTATATGGCCCATCATATCAGGCTCAGAGTCCCTTGCGTAGTGCAGACGGCCAAGTGCTCCTCACAGACAAGGCATCCATACTGAACCGGTGGTCAGAGTATTTTCAGGTTCTCTTCAGTGCCAACCGCGTAGTTCAAGATTCAGCAATCCACCTCACCCCACTTCAACCAGTGAAAACAGAGTTGGATGAGATCCCCACCCTAGAAGAGACTGTTAAAGCCATCAAGCAACTGAAAAGTGGCAAGGCAGCGGGAGTTGATGGAATCCCACCAGAGATCTGGAAGCATGGGGGCACAGTACTACATAGCACACTTCACAAAGTACTTGTCACCTGCTGGGAACAAGGCAAACTACCACAGGACTTTCGCGATGCAATCATCATCACTCTACACAAGAACAAAGTAGAAAAGTCAGACTGCTCCAACTACCGGGGGATAACCCTGCTCTCCATCGCAGGCAAAATCCTTGCCAGAATACTCCTGAACAGACTGGTGCCCACCATTGCAGAAGAACTCCTCCCAGAGAGCCAGTGGGGCTTCAGAGCTAACAGGAGCACCACCGACATGGTATTTGTTCTTAGGCAGCTCCAAGAGAAATACAGGGAACAGAACAAGGGTCTATATATGACTTTTGTCGACCTTACCAAAGCTTTCGATACCGTTAGCAGGAAAGGCCTGTGGCAAATCTTGGAATGTTTAGGATGTCCCCCAAGGTTCCTCAGCATGATCATCCAGCTACACAAAGACCAGCGAGGCCAAGTCAGACACTGCAACGACCTCTCGGAGCCCTTCCCAATAGGCACAGGTGTAAAGCAAGGCTGCGTTCTCGCGCCAACTCTCTTTACGATCTTCTTTAGCATGATGCTTCAAAGAGCCGCAGTAGATCTAAATGATGACGATGGTGTCTACATCCGCTATCGCACTGATGGCAGCCTGTTCAACCTGAGGCGACTAAAGGCTCACTCCAAGACAATGGAAAAACTCATCCGAGAGCTACTATTTGCTGATGATGCTGCACTCGTCTCCCACTCAGTATCAGCTCTGCAGCATATGACGTCCTGCTTTGCAGAGGCTGCCAAGCTATTCGGCCTAGAAGTTAGTCTGAAGAAGACAGAAGTTCTCCACCAGCCTGCACCCCAGGAAGATTATCACCCTCCCTGCATCACTGTGGGTGAATCAGTTCTGAAGACAGTCCAGCAGTTCAGCTACCTGGGGTGCATCATCTCCTCAGATGCCAAGATCGACAAGGAGATCGACAACAGGCTGGCAAAGGCAAACCGTGCCTTTGGCCGACTGCACAAAAGAGTGTGGAGCAACAAGCATCTGAAAAAAGGCACAAAGATCAATGTTTACAAAGCGGTTGTGATGACAACCCTCATCTACGGCTCCGAATCGTGGGTTTTATACCGTCATCACCTGCGACTCCTTGAGCGCTTTCATCAGCGCTGCCTTCGCACCATCCTCAACATCCACTGGAGTGACTTTGTGACCAACACTGAAATCCTCAAGAGGGCGGAGGTTACAAGCATCGAAGCACTGCTGTTGAAGACGCAGCTGCGCTGGGCAGGGCATATTTCTAGGATGGAAAACCACCGCCTTCCCAAGATTGCTCTGTATGGCGAACTTTCCACTGGCCATCAAAATAGAGGGGCACCAAAGAAGAGGTACAAGGACTCCTTGAAGAAATCCCTTGGCACGTGTCGCATCAACCATCACCAGTGGTCTGACCTAGCCTCAGATCGCAAAGCATGGAGGCACACCATCCACCAGGCTGTCTCTTCCTTTGAGAACGCACGCATAGCTGGTCTTGAGGACAAAAGGAGATTGAGGAAGAATCGCACTGCTACAGCACCAACCCCAAATCAGACTTTTCCCTGCAGCCACTGTGGCCGGATCTACCTGTCCCGCATTGGTCTTGTCAGCCACCAGCGAGCCTGCAGCAGACGTGGACTACTGCACCCTTCTTAAATCTTCGTTTGCGAAGTCAAGCCGAGAGAGAGAGAGAGAGAGAGAGAGAGAGAGAGAGAGAGAGTTCCAGGGTTTCAGGTAGAACAGCTACAGTGTACCTTGGAGAGCTCCTTCCCAGTCAGGCAACAACTTGGCTAGAGGAATCAATATATTCTTTGTATGCAGCAGCTAGTGCCTAAGTATGGTGTAGGGGCAGATGCTATTTATCAGGACCTGAGGGCCAAGGTAAATGCAGTCCAAGCTACTACAAGACCATGATTGTGATATAGGGTCACTAACATCCAGGTGGAATGAATTTTTGTTGTTGTTGGGGAGCAATTTTTTTTCTCGTGTTTATGTAAAGTGCCATTAAATCACAACCAATTTATGATGATCCCAGCAAGGGGTTCTCAAGGCAAGTGAATAGCAGAGGTGGTTGGCCATGGCCTTTCTCTGCAGAGCCTTCCTTGGTGGTCTCCCTTCAAAGTGCTGACCTTGCTTAGCTTTCAAGATCTGACAAGACCAGGCTACACCATGCTGCCTTCCTTCCCCTGCCTCTTGTGTGTGTGTGTGTATTTTAGTGACATCAAGTCACAGCTGACTTATGGTGGTCCCAATAATGGGCTTCCAAAACAAGTGAGAAGCACAGGTTGTTTGCCATTGTCTTCCTCAGCAGAGCCTTTCTTGGTGGTCTCTGTTTAAAACTTATGGTGATCCTCAACAGACGGCTTTCAAGGCAAGTGAGAAACAGAGGTGGCTGGCCATTGCCTTCCTCTGCAGAGCCTTCCTGGGTGGTCTCCCTTCCAAGACTTATGGTGACCCCCGTAAGGGGCTTTCAAGGCAAGTGAGCAGCAGAAGCAGTTGGCCATTGCCTTCCTCTGCAGAGCCTTTCTAGGTGATCTCCCTTCCAAGACTGACAGAAACCCCAGCAAGGGGCTTTCAAGGCAAGTGAGAAGCAGAGGTGGGTTGTCATTGCCTTCCTCTATGGTGGTCTCCTTTCCAAGACTTATGGTGATCACAGCAAGGGGCTTTCAAGGCAAGTGGGAAGAAGAGGAGGTTGGTCATTGCCTTCCTCTGCAGAGTCTTCCTTGGTGGTCTCCTTTCCAAGACTTATGGTGACCACAGCAAGGGGCTTTCAAGGCAAGTGGGAAGAAGAGGAGGTTGGTCATTGCCTTCCTCTGCAGAGCCTTCCTAGGTGGTCTCCCTTCCATGACTTATTGTGACCACAGCAAGGGGCTTTCAAGGCAGGTGGGAAGAAGAGGAGGTTGGTCATTGCCTTCCTCTGCAGAGCCTTCCTAGGTGGTCTCCCTTCCATGACTTATTGTGACCACAGCAAGGGGCTTTCAAGGCAAGTGGGAAGAAGAGGAGGTTGGTCATTGCCTTCCTCTGCAGAGTCTTCCTTGGTGGTCTCCTTTCCAAGACTTATGGTGATCCTCAACAGAGGGCTTTCAGGGCAAGTGAGAAGCAGAGGCAGTTGGCCATTGCCTTCCTCTGCAAAGCCTTCCTAGGTGGTCTCCCTTCCATGTCTTATGGTGTTCCTAGAAAGGAATTTCCATGGCAAGTGAGAAGCAGAGGTGGTTTGCCATTAATAAATATAAATATTGCCTTCCTCTGCAGAACCTTCCTTGGAGGTCTTCCTTCCAAGTACTGACCTTGCTTGTCTTCGAAGATATTATGAGACTAGGCTACACCATGCTGCCTTCCCTCCCCCTGCCTCATACCCAGTAATTAATACTTAACTAGAACATAATAGCTTACAATCATTTTATATTTAATTTAATTCAAACAAAGGAAAAATTGGCTTCTTGGTCCAACATGCTGTGCAGGAGTTCTTGATCTTGTTGGACCTGTGAGCATTTTGGAAATTTGGAAAACAGGCAGTGAGTGCTGTTGATTCGGTCCCATTAAGCAGGAGGCCTCTGTTCCAGCCACCCAGGGGTGGAATTCTAGCAGGAACTCCTTTGCATATTAGGTCACACCCCTTGATGTAGCCAATCCTCCAAGAGCTTACAAAAAAGAGCCTTGTCAGCTCTTGGAGGATTGGCTACATCAGGGAGGTGTGGCGTAATATGCAAAGGAGCTCCTGCTAGAATTCCACCCCTGAAGCCACCACAAAATGATCACCAGTCAGATATCATCCTATGATGGTGGCAGCTGTTTCTGAATCGGTAATAAGGAATGTCTCCTGGGCTCATGTCAAGCACCTCCTGGTCCAGTGAGACAGAGAAAGCCATGACTGCTTTGGGAGAAAGTGAAATGGGCAATACACTGGGGATTGCTGTGCTGTTGGAGAAACAAAATGTACATGAAGACCATGTGTCTGCCTTCCGAATACTGTGCTCAAAACATATCACATTCATTAGTTCAAGCGTTGCTAAATCACATTTGTAAGGTAGGACAATCTTTCCATCCTTGTATCAGTAAATGCAGGAGCCCCGTGGTGCAGAGTGGTAAGCTGCAGTACTACAATCCAAGCTCTGCTCATGACCAGTGTTCCCTCTAAGCTGAGTTAGTGTGAGCTAGTTCACAGATTTTTAGCCTCCAGCTCACATGTTTTTGCCTTAGCTCAGGAAGGATGACCCCAGAGCACAATAATTTATGCAGTAGCTCACAACTTTAATGCCAGCAGCTCACAACCAGTAGAATACAAAATAGAATTTTTGCTAACAAGACTCTGCAGCTTAGAAGGAACATTGCTCATGACCTGAGTTTGATCCCAGTGGAAGCTGGGTTCAGGTAGCTGGCTCAAAGTTGACTCAGCTTTCCATGCTTCCGAGATCGGTAAAATTAGTACCCAGCTTTTAAATGACTGGGGAAGGCTACCCTGTAACAACAAAAGAAAAGAGCCTGACAAGCAGGGCTTTTTTTGGTAGAAAAAGCCCAGCAGGCACTCATTTACATATTAGGCCACATCCCCTGGTGTCACCATTGTTCTTCATAGGGCTTTTTAAATAAGAAAAGCCCAGCAGGAATTCATTTACATATTAGGCCAACACCCCCTGACACCAAGCCAGCCGGAAACTGCGTTCCTGTGCATTCCTGCTCAAAAAAAGCCCTGCTGACAAGAAAACATCAGAATGTGACATCACCCCACGAGTCAGTAACAACTCAGTGCTTGCACAGGGAACTACCTTTACCTATCAGGAAATGCAGCAGGCCTTGTGAATACATAGTCAGGGCATGCGGCGGCAGCCACGTACCTCGCATGCCATTAAAAAAAAAAGTTTTGCCTCAAATGTAAAATGTTTTTTTAAATAAATAAATAAAGCTTCCAATATGGGGGAAATGCCATATTGGAAGCAACCCTGCATGCTGATTTATTTTGCTGGCAATTTCAGAAAACGCCGATGAGCTTTCAAACATGGACCATTAAATAAGAGAGAGCACAATGCCCTTGCTGATATAATTGTATGTGATACATAATCGTCAGTTTCTCATAAAAAAACTTTGCTCAGTCATGCAAGAGGTAAAATTCCACCTTGATGTTTTTTGAATTACAGCCCGAATAAGCTTCAGCTCAAATTTCACATCTTTCCCCCCCTCCCCCTTCTGTGAAAGATCCGTGTAAGAACAGCTTTACAAAATATAATTTACTGGCTCATGCACACAGATTATAATTATCCCTGTCCTCTTCTATGATTATTGCAATAGAAAATGTTCTGCTTCCTTCATTTGTCCAAAGGGTGGGAAATAAACATTCCCTTATGGATGGACAGTATTTTGCTAAGGGAGCAGAACAATTAGGCGGGATATAAACACAGCCATCTGTGCAAACACAAACATTTACACTCCCATCCATCCTCCAATAAGTCCGGGGTGAAATACGTCTGGGGGTTACCTCCTTTCAGCTTCCCTTCCAACAGCCCTTCAGGGTCCAAGAGACTGCAAAATAGCATCTGAGTAAAGATGACCCAATTGCTGTCAAGGCCAAGCAACGATTTCCAACGGTGTCTTCCCAGTCTGTCTAATTCTAGTTCTGTTCAAAGTGTAAATAAGTGTGTGGCTGAGGGGAAGGTAGCAAGATCCTATCCACTGCACCTCTTCACAACCTCTAATTGAGGGTTGCTAGGCCGAGCCTGGCAACTGGCAGGTTGGGGGCAGGTTGGCAGTAAAACCCAGAAGTGAAGTGCCAAAGGATAGCTATGATATACAGGTATATAAAGTTATAGAGTTTCTGGCAATTCCTAGAGCTACCCTATGTTATTTCCAGGCTTTACCCAGAAATGACATGGTGACATCAGCAATATCACTTTTTTATATTTTTCTCCTTCAACCACTCCAAGTGTTGGTAGGCAATGGGGCTTGCCAATGGGAAGCCTCTTGTCTGGCAAGCCTATCTATGTTTTGATCTAAACGTTGATAGAGACCTTTAGGGGTATATCCTATTCCTCCCACACCTTTGGGTCCTTGGTATCCTTGGCCATTGACAGTCTGAGTGGGACTTCTCTCTGCTACATCGCAATGTGAAAATGGGCTCGTTTTTAGGGACTACAGCAGTGGTTCTCTCAAGTTGGAAGGCCTTCATTTTGATTTTTTACATCTTACAGCCCCCTCCAGCTCTCTGGCACATGTTTCATGCGGGGCTCTAGTATCTTCCGTTCAAACAGGGCTTGTTTGTAGCAGCAATTCCTTTGCCTATTAGGCCACACACCCCGGAGGTAGCCAGCCCTCCTGGAGCTTGCAGTAGGCCCTGTACTAAGAGCCCTGTAAGCTCTTGGAGGACTGGCTATATCAGGGTTGTGTGGCCTAATAGGCAAAGGAGTTGCTGCTACAAAAAAAGCCCTGCATTCAATGCAGTGAGAACCACATTAGTTACACTTCAAAAGTGATTTTAAGTAAAATGTCTGTACACACTTAGAAAGTCTGGTTTTAGAAAACAACTGATAGTATAGACTACAACTTCAATCTGAATCTGTCCCACTCCTTGATATGAAGGGTCCTTGTACCAGAGCAAAGAAATTTCCTTATTCATTAGTACTCAGTGGTGGGAAGGGGGCCTGGAAAAGCCTTCAGAGTCGCTCATAGATACAGGAGAAAGCCAGTGTCACACAAAGCATGAACTGCCAGTATTCATTTGAAAAGCACCATTGGCTGTTATTGTGTATAGATGTAGAGGGACATCTGTTATTCTGCCATTCTGGCATTGGAGAACCGACAGAAAGCCAGTTCACTGAAGTAATTGTAAGGATGGCTGCATTAGGACAGTACCTCCTTGGTGCCACTCAGCCAGTTAGGGACAAGAGTTGAGTTCCAACAACCAATCAGAGTGTTTTTTTGGCTAGTTTTCTCAGGCGATCTGAAAGATAGGTGACTATGGGTGGTGGTGACTCTATGACCTCCCACCTTTTGAAAGATGGTGGTGACTCTATGAGCTCCCACCATCTGACAGCAATGAAGATCCTGTGAATTTAGAGGGAGGTATTTGTGAGTTTCCTGCATTGTGCAGGGGGTTGACTAGATGACCCTGGAGGTCCCTTCCAACGCTATGATTCTATGATTTCATGATTCTAAGATGGGGAAGCTGATTCCTGTCTCCTTCCCCTGATGCCAAGAGTCCCTGCTGGCCTTCCTAGAAGAAGCCTCCATTTTTGCATAAGCTCAGATGAGAGAGGCTTACCCTATCTTCTTACAAGGAACTCATGGACTTCCTGGAATATTTTCATGAGCCCCGAGAGTTCCCTGAACCCCAGTTTGATAAATGTTAGAGTAGAGAATGTCCCTAATTCTATGCTTGTTTATTCCAGTTAAATACCATTCTGAATTCTATCTGTTCTTCAGCTGGAATTATGACCTGGGATGAGACCGTGTTTATGTTCCTTGCCTCCCATCACAAGGCAGTATTTCCCAGCTTGGTGTCTGTTGACTATTTATAATAACCCCTAGTTATATTTGTGTAATCCTTGGTTATATTTGTGGCCCCAGAAGGTAGGACCAGAACCAATGGGTTGAAATTAAATCAAAAGAGTTTCCGGCTCAACATTAGGAAGAACTTCCTGATGGTTAGAGGGCTTCCTCAGTGGAACAGCCTTCCTCAGGAGGTGGTGGGCTCTCCTTTCTTGGAGATTTTTAAACAGCGGCTAGACAGCAATGAGGATCTTGTGAATTGAGGGGGAGGTATTTGTGAGTTTCCTGCATTGTGCAAGGGGTTGGACTAGACGACCCTGGAGCTCCCTTCCAACTCTTTGATTCTACGATTCTACCATGTTATTCCTCTGCTGTTTTAAGGGATCTGCATATGATCCAGAATACTGCATTATCCAGAACTGCTATAAGTGTTAGTAGAAAGCACAATCAAGTGAGCCATCTGATGGTGACCCCGTAGGATCTTCAAGGCAAGAGAGGTTCAGATGTGGTTTGCTGTTGCCTGCTTCCGCATAGCAACCCTGGACTTCCTTGGTGGTCTCCTATCCAAGTACTAACCGGGGCTGACCCTGCTTAGCTTTCAAGGTCCGATGAATTCAGGCTATCCTGGGCCATTCAGATTGGAGCCTACCAGAAGCAGCCTGAACTAATGTATGACTTTGTAAAGAACACTCATCTATGCAGAGACTCTTAGTGTATTAGGCTACAGTTAGAATTTTTTTTCCCAGAACGCCAAACCACATTTAATATCTGCCTGGCGTGACATGCCATTCTTTTTAAGCTGGAAAGCTAAGGAATCAAGTTATGCCTTTTTGAAATACAAACATTCACAGAGAAGCAAAATATTCTGCTCAAATGGCACTCCAAATTAAACTGCTAATCAGAAAACCAATAGGCCAAAGTCTCTCTTTTGATTGACAAAAGGAAATCAGTCCTTAACCGCTGATAAATGACTCTACCGGGCTTTTCATCTGGAATATTTTCCAAATAATGTGCTCCTCGGCCATCTCTGCTAGTTTATGACAACAATAAACATTGAGAGGTATTATTTACGGTGTGCAATAACAACTCCTTCCAGTCCAAACTTTGCTGTAAATAAAGGAATTAATAAGAATTCTGCTAACTGCTGGATTTCATAGACAGGATAATGAGAAAATATCTGCATTGGGGTAGATAATTCATGTTTATTCTTTCAATTAGGGGTGGAAATCCAAGTATTTTAATCCCATGATCCTGAACATCTTATAGTCTTAATCTTTAATTGCATTGCCTCTTAACGCCTGATCCTGGGAACCTCTGCACTGACAAATATTTAAGATTTGGTGCTGTAATACTAGCAGCATTCGCCAGCCTGAGGCTCTTTCATTGAGCATCTCAAGCCAAAGCAAACGGGAAGAACTCTGCATTGCAGGCCAGAACGCAGAGACCAGGAGCCATTCTCGTGAGAAGCTAATTACCGCACTTCTAACTCCGGCCTTGAAAATGATAAGAACTACACAGGCCAAGATACCAATTAGCAACACCTTCAGAATGGACAAGCCGGATACCTCTCACATTAACCCTTGAGGGGGAAGGCCAGGGCTGCTTTGCCTCCCAAATGACACCTTCCATAATAATGTCCAGCAGTATTTCGTTTGCTTGCTTATTATAGTCTGTCTTTCTCCCTGAGACTCAAGGGAGATTATAGGATGTAAAACAATGCAATCAAACAACAAGAGAGAGCTAAGAAGCAATTCAGTAGGGTTAAGATTTAAAAACGTTAGAAACGGTGCAGAAAGCATCGGACGTGATATGTCAGTTGATGCAGAAACCGAACGCATGCAGTCTGCCCTATACTGAATCAGACCCTTGGTCCACCAAAGTCAGTATTGCCTACTCCAGGGGTAGCCAAACTGTGGCTCGGGAACCACATGTGACTCTTTCACACATATTGTGTGGCTCTAGAAGTTCCCATCACCCCATCGGCCAGCTTGGGGAAGGTAACTGTCTCATTAAATCACTTCTCAAATGCATTTACAGTTGCTTTCTTTCCACCTCTCCTCCCATCTATTTTCCTTCCTTCCTTACAGCTCTCAAACATCTGGCGTTCATGTTTTGTGGCTCTCAAACACCTGACATTTATTCTATGTAGCTCTTATGTTAAATAAGTTTGGCCACCCCTGGTCTACTCTGACTGGTAGGCGCTTTTCAAGGTCTGAGGCAGAGGACTTTCACACCACCTGCTACCTGGTCCTTTCAGCTGGAGATGCCAGGGATTGAACATAGAACCTTCTACATGCCAAGCAGATCCTCCATCACTGAGCCACAGCTCTTTCCCTTTTTTTGCAACTGGAATTACAAAAATAAGAACCAGTGCTGCAAGATAGTGCATAAAACAGATAAAGAATACATAAGGGGTGGCATAGACTATGGTCTCGTTCTCGCTTTATCAAAGTGTCTTCATAAATCATTGTTATCCTTTGTTGTTGTTCAGTCACACAGTCAAGTCCGACTCTTTGCGACCCCATGGACAAAGTCATGCCAGGCCCTCCTGTCTTCCACCATCCTCTGAAGTTTGCTTAAATTCGTGTTTGTTACATTAGTAACGCTGTCCAGCCATCTCATCTTTTGCCGTCCCCTTCTTCTTTTGCCTTCTGTCTTTCCCAGCATCAGGATCTTCTCCAGTGAACGCTCCCTTCTCATTGGGTGGCCAAAGTATTTGAGCTTCAGCTTCAGCATCTGACATTCCAGGGAACAGTCAGGGTTGATTTCCCTTAGGACTGACTGATTGGATCTTCTTGCAGTCCAAGGGACTCTCAAGATTCATCTCCAGCACCACAGCTCGAAAGCATCTATTCTTCTGCGCTCAACCTTCCTTGTGGTCCAGCTCTCACAGGCATACATTACTACTGGGAATACCATCGCTTTGACTATATGGACTTTTGTTGGCAGGGTGATGTCTCTATTGCCCTGTTATTTTCTTTTATAAACTAACTGGAATAACACTATTTTACAGTTTGCAGAATGATGGAAATCTAGGGGCCATTCTCACACGATGATGCAACTTCTACTGTGACCTGGAAGTGATGGTGTCATTCTATGGGCCATGCTCTAGCACCAAGCCTGTAGCTATGGTGGGGCCCTTGCACCACCACTAAACACTGAGGGCAGCGTCCTGGCCCCACCATTTACCATCCCCAACTTTCCTGTAATGGGCCAAATCCAATCTCACTCCCAATCAGAAAAGTCCCCTGAAATCAGCAAACTTCAACATTCAAGAAAATGTGTGTCAGGGCACTCATGGTCCCTCTCTCCCTTCCAGTGCCAAGAGTCTGGCTGGGGCCACCAAACCAGGTGGCTCCTCGGCCCTCCCCAAACAAAACATCCTGGTTATGTGCCCCACCAACTTTGAAGTCCTGGCTACGACCCTGTCTAGCACTTGACCAAAAACTATGCAGAGCTGAACGAAGTAGGAGTCTAGTGGCACCTTCACGACCGACAAAGTTTTATTCAGAATGTACGTTTTTGTCATATAATCAACTGCTCAAGATTCAAGGAGACAAAATTGAATTAAAATCTTCAGCAGAAGAGTTAAATAATAAGTATGATTGGTTTCAAATGCAACAAATTAAAAGCTTGATGGAAAATGATATTAAATCGGACGGAATTAGATGTGAGCAAACAGAATTAGAAAGAGTCTTGCTTGGAGATAACGAAAAATTGATATCGAAAGTGTATAAATTATTATTGAAATGGTCTACAGAAGAAGAAGTAGTAAAGCCTCAAATGGTCAAATGGGCAATCAATGTGAATAGAGAAATACAAATGGATACGTGGGAGCACCTTTGGAAGAACTCGGTGAAGATTTCAACTTGTCAGAGTATCAAAGAGAACTGTTTTAAGATGATGTATAGGTGGTATATGACTCCGAAAAAACTGGCTAGAATGAGTAAGAAATTGTCAGATAGATGTTGGAAATGTAAAAAACATGAAGGTCCTTTTTTCACATGTGGTGGACTTGTGAAAAAGCGAAAGAATTTTGGATGATGATACAACAAGAAATCTCCAAAATTTTGGGTTATGACTTTAAAAAAACTGCAGAGACTTTTTTGCTTGGATTACAATTAGAAAAATTTCCGAAGGAAGACAGGACATTAATTTGGTACTTGCTCTCAGCTGCTAGGACATTGTATGCGCAGCTGTGGAAACAAGAAAAAATACCAGAGAAATGGGACTGGATTATGAAAGTTTTATCATGGAGTGAGATGGACAAACTAACTAGAACTCTAAGAGACTATGATCTAGATATATTAAAAAAGGAGTGGAAGAAATTTAAAGGATACATGGAGAAAGAGTGGAATGTAAGAAGACATTGGACAATTTTTTAGTATTGATGAGGGGAAAAAAAATATTGAACTTTGATCAGTTAGTGGTACCTTTAGTATTGAACTTAAATATATAACTTCGGGGAAGTCAAACAAGGGAGGGAGGGGGGATTGAAATATCATATGGGTTAGTACAGGAAATTTATAATTAAGTTTTGTAACCATATGTTATCAATAAATTGTTAAAACACAATGTACGTTTTTGTATGCATGCATACTTCTTTCAGACGAAGAAGTATGCATGCATACGAAAGCTCACATTCTGAATAAAACTTTGTTGGTCTTAAAGGTGCAACTTAATTTGTTCTACTGCTTCAGACCAACGCAGCTGCCCACTTGGATCTATCTACATAGAGCAGAGTCATTGAATAGTGGCAATGGTCACGCCCTGCTCCCCAGTAAGTTCCCGCCTCTCCCCTTCTCCTGATGGCTGGAAGATCAGAGAAGATCTAATCATTGTTATGGATGTGCACTTCTTGCATCTGAGGGTCAACTCTGGCACACAAATGCTTATGCCAGAATAAATGTTGTTGGCCTGTAAAATGCCACTGGAGTTATATGTAATTTTTATGAAGCAGCAGAATGCATGCTAGAACAATTTTTTCACAAAGCATGGAACTTTCTAATGCCTGATTCCCCTGGCAACAGCAGTAAGGAAAAGGGCTCTCTCGGCAGAGATTTAAGGGCTGCTATGACAAGTGAAAATGGTAGCGAAATCCTCTCCTTCTGCCCTCTTCCTTACGTCTTTGAAAATCCCAAGCCTGAAGCAGCAGTCTGAGCAGTGAAGCTTATGCTGTGGGCATCTCACTAGACCCTCTTAAAAGCTCTACAGCCCAGATGGAGCCGGGTATGTTGCTGCTGTTCTACATAAACCGGGATAATGAGCTGTTGCAATAAGACTGCAAAAAAGACAGTAGGATGGCTAAGGGATAGGAATTCTTCTGCAGCTCTGGTGCCGTGAACTAGAATTCACATGCATTTCAGGAAACAACATTCCTTAGCTAACTCTCACAACTCAACATTGTTTGCAAGTGACTGAATTTGGGTTTTCCTGCTTTGGTTATAGAAATACAGTGTATGACTCATTTATCTGGTCAGTTACCGATCCACATGATTGCCTTGATCTTTTGTCAATCACATTTTAAGATTTTGTTAGTGATTCCCATTAACACATGTTCAGAGCTTAGAACAAACATTTCTTAATTTCAGATTGGATCAGAAGTCCCCGACCTTTTTGAGACTGCAGACACATTTGGAGTGATGACACAGCGTGGTGGGCGCAGCAACAAAATGGCTGCCACAAAATGGCTGCTGCAGGTGGTGGAGCCAATCACAAAATGACTGCCAGAACTTAACTTCTATGATACAGTGCAGATCTTTCTGCTCTGGTAGCAGCTGCTGCACAGCCAATCAAATCTCCAATAGTTAATCAGAAGCCTTGTTGAACATAATCCCTACCTGGCCTCACCCACATCCTAAAAACACTTGGTAGGCACCAGAAAAGGCATCAAGGAGTGCCATGGCTGCTAGTCCCCGGCCCAAAAGATGCCCATTTATCCTCAACCAGAGCCACAGCTTTCCTGGTTCTGGCACTGGCCTGGTGGAAAGCTCTCCCTGCTAGGGTTGCCAGGTCTGTGTTGGAAAATACTTGGAGATTTTGGGGGTCGATGTGGGAGAGGGCAGGGCTTGAGGAAGGGAGGGGCCTTAGCATGGTTGTTGCTGTTGTTCAGTTGCACAGTCAAGTCCGACTCTTTGAGACCCCTTGGACCAAGTCACGCCACCACCCTCCGAAGTCTGCCTTCCAAGTCTTCCACCACCCTCCGAAGTCTGCTCAAATTTCTGTTTGTGACATCAGTAACACTGTCCAGCCATCTCCTCTTTTGCCACCCCCTTCTTCTTTTGCCTTCTGTCTTTCCCAGCATCAGGATCTTCTCCAGTGAGTGCTCCCTTCTCATTCTGTGGCCAAAGTATTTGAGCTTAGCATGGTACAATGCCATACAGCACCTTTCAAAGCAGCCATTTTCTCCATGGAGCTGATCTCTGCCAAAAAGCTGATCTCTGTAAAAGTGGGAGATCTCCAAGCCCCACCTGGAGACTGACAACCCTCGTCCCTGCTAAGATCTGTGCCCTACAGGTCTTAATGCAGTCCCACAGAGCTTGTAAAATGGAGATGTTCTGCCAGGCCTGTGGCTGAGGCGGTAAAGAGCTATTTATTTTGGCCTCCCCTTCCCTGCATGGTTTTGCATTGCTTGTTATGTTGCAACCTATATTGTCTTTTGTCAGCATCTATTGCCCTCCACCTGAGGAGCCTGTAGGGGAGCAGATGGAGATGGAGTGATTGGATGATGCCATCGATGACTATGGCTGATTTATTGATGTTCTGTTGTTGCTTAATGACTAGTTGTGAAGTTTTAGAAGTTGGGTTGTGTATTTATTGCTTGTTGTAACCTGCCCTGATCCTGCTTGCAGGGGAGGGAGGGCTAGAAGCCTAATAAATAATAATAACAACTTTGGGGACTCCTGGGTTAGATTGTTGAAAGTGGAAATAAATGTTTTGAGCGTATGTGAATTTTCACTGCAGCTTCAGCATGAACTGCCCTGTGAGGCTGCTAATGCGTATGGGACATGCTTCTTTTTATATCATATCAATGCATAAATGAAAATGACAATGTATAAATGACATATCTTCAAGTACTTGAAGGGCTGTCATATAAAGGAGGGTGTGGGATTGTATTCTGTGGCCCCAGAAGGTAGGGCCAGAACCAATGGGTTGAAATTAAATCAAAAGAGTTTCCGGCTCAACATTAGGAAGAACTTCCTGACTGTTAGAGTGGTTCCTCAGTGGAACAGGCTTCCTCAGGAGGTGGTGGGCTCTCCTTCCTTGGAGGTTTTTAAACAGAAGCTAGATAGATAAATGGCAATGACAATGTATAAATGACATAAATGTATAAATGACCATTAGAGCAGTTCCTCTGTGGAACAGGCTTCCTCTGGAGGTGGTGGTGCTCCTCCTTGGGGGTTTTTAAACAGAGGCTAGATGGTCATCTGACAGCAATGAAAATCCTGTGAATTTAGGTGGAGGTATTTGTGAGTTTCCTGCATTGTGCAGAAGGTTGGACTAGATGACCCTGGAGGTCCCTTCCAACTCTATGATTCTACATGTACAAGGCAAAGTTTCAGTGGCAGTTTTCCGCCTGTGAGAATGGTAGCTGTGTGGAACTTGTAGTTCTCCAGACGTATTGGCTGTTGGTGCTGAAGACCACTGAAGCATTCTCTTTGTTCTCACTCCGTTATTGTTCCTTGGAGTTTGTGAGAACTTAAAAAGAGTGACTCTGCTAGATCAGACCAGTGGTCCACTTAATCCAGCATCCTGTTTCACACACCTGGAAGCCTCCAGAACACATTCAGGCAGGGCACAGCCAAAGCTGCTCCCGCTGTTATTGCCTTCCAGCAAATGGTATTCAGAGGTATCCTGCCTTTGATCGTGGAGGTTCCATTTAGTCACCAGAGCCAATAGCTGTTAGTGGACAAAATGGGGAACTGGTACATGGCCAGCATCAGCATATGCAAGGGCTTTTGATAGGGCCCACTGCTATTCTCCATACTCAGTTTGGTGTAGTGGTTAAGTGTGCGGACTCTTATCTGGGAGAACCTGGTTTGATTCCCCACTCCTCCACTTGCACCTGCTGGAATGGCCTTGGGTCAGCCATAGCTCTGGCAGAGGTTGTCCTTGAAAGGGCAGCTGCTGTAAGAGCTCTCTTAGCCCCACCCACCTCACAGGGTGTCTGTTGTGGGGGAGGAAGGTAAAGGAGATTGTAAGCCGCTCTGAGACTCTTCGGAGTGGAGGGCGGGATATAAATCCAATATCTTCTTCTTCTTCTTCTTCTTCTTCTTCTTCTTCTTCTTCTTCTTCTTCTTCTTCTTCTTCTTCTTCTTCTTCTTCTCACGCATTCCCTCTGATGCCTGCACTCATACCCTTCCACTGCCTGCTTGTGGGTGCTTTGTCATCGGTGCTCCCAGCTGCCTATGTAGCCTAGAACTGCTAAAGAAGGGCATGTGGTGGGGCACGAATCAGCAGGATTCCTAGTTTTCCAGTGGTTTAGGCAGTGGCACTCCCAGCTGCATCCACCCTCCAGCACAATTGGGGAAAGGGCGTGCAGGCAATATGGGCAGGTGTGACCGCAGGTGGTAGGAGAGCTTGTGAGAAGGTAAAGGAAGGATGCACAGGCAGGTAGGAGCACATGGGTGGGCAAGAAGAGGCCTAGTAGTGGGCACAGGGGAACCCTTGGGTGCTCTATTCCCAGGGCCTCCCAAAGTCCGGTGTCTCAGAGCCAGTATGGTGTACAGATTAAGAGCAGCAGACTCTAATCTGGAGAACCAGGTTTGATTTTCCACTTCTCCCACTCCTGCTGAGTGGCCTTGGGACACTCACAGTTCCCTCAGAACCTTCTCAGCGCAACCTGCCTCACAGGGTGCCTGTTGTGGGGAGAGAAAGGGAAGGTGATCGTAAGCTGCTTTGAGACTCCTTCAGGTAGAGAAAGGCAGATATATATTCTCCTTCTCCTTCTGTAGAATTAATTAGCTGGCCAGTTTGGTGTAGTGGTTAAGTGAGGCAGTTTGGTGTAGTGGTTAAATGTGCGGACTCTTATCCGGGAGAACCGGGTTTGATTCCCCAGTCTTCCACTTGCAGCTGCTGGAATGCCCTTGGGTCAGCCATAGCTCTCGTAGGAGTTGTCCTTGAAAGGGCAGCTTCTGAGAGAGCCTCTCAGCCCCACCCACCTCACAGGGTGTCTGTTGTGCGGGGCGGGGGGGAGGTAAAAAGAGATCGTGACCACTCTGAGACTCTGAGATTCAGAGTATAGGGTGGGATATAAATCCAATATCATCTCCTCCTCCTCCTCCTCCTCCTCCTCCTCCTCTTCTGCTCTGTCTTTCCCCAGATTCCAGTTGTTCTGACTAGCAGCAGCTCCATCATCCCAATTTGGGACCCTTTCTCAAAAACCCAGGGAGAAGTCCATCTAATCCAGCTGCCCATTTCCAGCAGTGACCACCCAGTAGCCCCCAATAAATCTCCAAGCATGGCGTGAAGGAAATAGCCTTCTCCAGCAACCAGCACTCAGTCCCATCCTGCCTTTAAAACAGGAAGTTTCCATTCAGCTGTAACCGCTAATAGCCACTGACAGCCCCGTCTTCCCATGGATGTGTCTAAATCCCCTTTTCAAGCCATCTAAGCTTTCACCGGACATTGAACATGGTGATTATCATTTAGGAAGAGTGCTGAGGAGGGACATCTGTGTTTCAGACTACATTAGCTCATTCCTAAATATCCCTGGCCAGCTCATTGATTCTACACTTTGAGCAGCTCTTGTTAAAAATCATTAAGGTTTCAGGCCACACCACCTAACCATGCTAGCCAGCCAATATATACAGAGCCCTTTGTTTCAACAATCATCTATCTGAGAGATCCCAAAACTACAGGATCTCCTATGCTGCAGCACATCACAGATTTCCTGCTGCCCATCCTACTTTGCTTAGATTCAAGTTCTGTTGTGGATAAAATAGCCTCACTAAATATAGCGATATAGGTCCCCAGGTAAGCTATAAAGTTTCTCCGTATGCTCTGGCAGCCATGAAGATCTGAGCAAAAGCCATTTTGGGCCTGGTGATAAATTGCCGTGGCAACATGCTGATTTGGTGAGCTTTTATGACTATTTCCCAACAATCCTGTGTTCTTGTTTAGGGGTGGAAAAATTAGCCTCTGCTGTTTTAAGACTGTTAAATTTTTGTGGTTTATACTTTTTATAGCCTGCATTTTATTACTTCTCTTCTTTTTTGGAACTTGCCTTTGGCCCAGAAAGCAGGAAAAGTTTTCTGACTTCTGACAAACCATTAAGGGGGCTAAGGTTGCTAGACAGGCATGACAAAGACACAAACAACTTTGCTGCACTATAAAGTGTGTGTGTGCATACATATAGGTCCACATGTACACCATCATAGCAAATACTGTTAAAATCGCTCTTAAAATGCACAGCTTTTTATGCCTTGACCTGGAAGACTCAGGCCAGCCCCATCTCATCAGATCTCAGAAGCCAAACAGGCTCTCACTTTCCTGGCTTTCCACAAACTCTGCAAAACTGAATTATTCAAGACAGGCTTGCTGCACAGGTAAAAGAGCTGCACTGCACAAAAGGGTTTACAAATGTACCTGCATAAATGATTAGGGATCGTGGTCTGTAGTGTTGTGTACAGCTTACTGTAGCAGAATCCTATTAATATGGTTGCCAGGTCTGTGTTGGAAAATACCTAGAGACTTTGGGGGTGGATCCAGGAGAGTAGGGTTGCCAAGTCCAATTTAAAAAAATCTGGGGACTTTAGGGGTGGACCCAGGAGACTTTGGGGGTGGACCCAGGAGACATTAGGGGTGGAGTCAAAATCAAGGCTGTGACAAGCATAATTGAACTCCAAAGGGAGTTCTGGCCATCATATTTAAAGGGACGGCATACCTTTTCAATTCCTTCTTTCCATAAGAAATAATAAAAGATAGGCACCTTCTTTTGGGGCTCATAGAATTGGACCTCCTGGTCTAATCGTTTTGAAACTTGGGGGGTATTTTGGGGAGAGGCACTAGCTGCTATACTGAAAATCTTGTGCCTCTAGCCCAAAAAACAGCCTCCTCAGAGCCCCAGTTACCCGCGGATCAATTCTCCATGATTTTCTATGGGAATAAATCTCCATAGGGAATAATAGCGTTCCCAGCAGACATTTACCTCCCCCTGCTTTCTGAAGACCCTGAAGCGGGGGGAGGGTCTCCAAACCGGGGAATCCCCTGCCCCCATCTGGGGATTGGCAACCCTACAGGAGAGGGTGGGATTTGGAGAGGGGAGGAACTAATGGAAAAAGACAACATACAATGGGATTGGCAAGTCCCCTGTTTCCCATAGTGGGGGACCTCCGCCTACATCGCTGGTGCAATAATGTCACCCGGAAATGGTATCATAAAAATGGTGATACACGTGTGGGGTGGCTCTAGGCATTTCCAGGAAAATTCTATGGTTTTCCCGGATGCTCTAGCCATTTGGGAGGTTTAAACTCTATGGTACCTATTGTACCATAGAGTTTTCCTTTCCAAATGGCTAGAGCATCTGGGAAAACCATAGAGTTTTCCCGGAAATGCCTAGAGCGGCCCTGCATGCACACCACCATTTTGATGATGTCACTCCTGGGTAACATCATTGCACCAGCAATGTAGGCAGAGGTTCCCCCCCACCAGCCCAATGTGGGCTGGCGGGTTGGGAACCTCATGAGTGGGGGAACCCCTGCCCGGACTTGGCAGCCCTAACATACATATATTATATTACAAACTTCTCCACCAAGTCAACAAGTGTACAAAGCAGAATTCACATTCTAAGAATTCAATACAACGAACCATCAGTACCAATAGACCACAGAAGCACAGCTGTAACAGTCCAGATGGAACTAAAATAAAATTTCATTCAACAATCCATTTATAACTTTTGTAAGGTTCAAATCCAGTAGAAGTCAATTCAAAGAAGAATTCTTCTCCTCAGGGGACACTCTCTTGAGGAGAATAATTCCTCTTTGAACTGACTGCTCCCGGATGTGAACCTTACAAAAGTTATATATGGACTGTTCAATGAAATTTTACTTCAGTTCCATCCGGACTGTTACAGCTGGGTTTCTGTGGACTATGGTACTGATGGTTCATTATACTGAATTCTTGGAATGCGTTTTGTGTTTTGTACACATGTTGACTTGGTGGAAATGTTTGTAATATAATATATGTATATTGTCTTTTTCCATTGGTTTCATACACAATTGTTTTTGATCTGTGCTTGGCTCTTACTGTAGCCATTTTGTTTGCCATCTGCTGCTTCAAGACTGCCAGTGAGGGGGAGCTCCCCACCCCCCTAGGGAGCTGATTCCACTGTTCAACAACTCTTACTGTAAAGAAGTTTTTTTCCTAATATCCAGTCAGTACCTTCCTGTCCATAATTTAAACCTCTCTCCTCTGCTGCCAGCAGGAACAGCTCCCTGCCCTCCTCTAAGTAACAGCCCTTCAAAGACTTAAAGAGAGCGATCCTTTCCCCCCTCAGCTTTCTTTCCTCATGACTGAACATTCCTAAGTTCCTCAGCCTTTCCTCCTAGGGCTTGGTCTCTTACTGTGGCCATTTTGTTTGCCATCTGCTGCTTCAAGACTGCCAGTGAGGTGGAGCTCCCCACCTCCCTAGGGAGCTGATTCAACTGTTCAACAACCTAAGGTCGTTTTCGCACTCACCTTAATCAGCAGCGACGACCCTCTTCACCGCGCAGGATCTGCGCGGATTTCGCACTAATTGCCGCGGAGCACCCAGAAGAGCCGGAAAGTCCCGGCGCTTTTGCGGCGCAAACAGAAACTGCCAAAAACCAGTTTCTGCTTGCGCCGCAAAAGCGCTGGGACTTTCCGGCTCTTCTGGGTGCTCCGCGGCAATTAGTGCGAAATCCGCACAGATCCTGCGCGGTGAAGAGGGTCGTCGCTGCTGATTAAGGTGAGCGTGAAAACGACCTTACTGTAAAGAAGTTTTTTCCTAATATCCAGTCAGTACCTTCCTGTCCATAATTTAAACCTAAGTCCTCTCCCTGCCCTCCTCTAAGCAACAACCCTTCAAAGACTTAAAGAGAGCAATCCTTTCCCCCCTCAGCTTTCTCTCCTCATGACTGAACATTCCCAAGTTCCTTCGCCTTTCCTCCTAGGGCTTGGTCTCCAGGTCCCTGATCATCCTCATTGCTCCCCTAAGCAGTTTATGATTGCATCATCCTTGGGATGACGAAGTAAAACATCAAAGGGCATCTTTTCCCAAAAAAAAAAGATGGGGATAAGCAGCAATTCTTCAAAGGAAGCCTGACTTATTCATGAACTCTCATGCTGAACTTTTTTGTAACAGGATATTATCTTATTTAGCCATTATCTTACACTTCTAAACACTCCATGATTAATGTAGGTCACTGCTCATCCTTAGGCATAAATTGCTTAAACTTGATTAATATTAATAATTTTTTCCTTATTAACAGGGCAATGATTTTTTGCATCTAATTATAATCTTTTTACAAGGTTTTAGTTTTTCCCTCACACTCAGAGGTTGGCAACCCCAGGAGCTCTGAGTTTATTGATCAACAGCTTGCTAAGAATTTTAATGCAACCACAAGAGCACCGTGAATATTAAGGCCCAGGTTCTCTTTGCATTTGCAATAGGTATAAAGAGAAGGAGAACGGGGGTAACCTTCGCTTCAAGTCTTCTCATCATTCTTTAGGAAAATGCATATGAAATGATGCTTTGCTCAAAGTCATTTCTTCAGTGTCTTGCAAAGTTCATTGGACTGATTCTCATCACTGGCACACTAATTAGGTTCCACAGCTTTCTGATGGAGCATCTCGGGGAGGGACGGTGGCTCAGTGCTAAAGCATCTGCTTGGGAAGCAGAAGGTCCCAGGTTCAATCCCTGGCACTCCAAAAAAGGGTCCAGGCAAATAGGTATGAAAAACCTCAGCTTGAGACCCTGGAGAGCTGCTGCCAGTCTGAGAAGACAATACTGACTTTGATGGACCAAAGGTCTGATTCAGTATAAGGCAGCTTCATATGTTCAATGCAGTTGGAAGAGCAATTACTGGGCAGTTGCATTTTTAACATCCCATCCGTCCTCCAGTGAGCTCAATGGGGCATCCATAGGTCTCCGTCATGACTTTCCTCTTAATGTATGTAATGCTGCCACTAGAAATTTAATTTCAAGCACTTTATTTAATGTTCTCAAATGAATTATGCCCAAGCTCTAAGGCTTCTTCGTTGGACCATGGATTTAAGCTTGGGTCTCCCCAGTCCAAGTCCAACACTGATGAGAATGTGAAGGGCACAATAGCTTAGAACAGGGGTCTCCAGCCTCTTCGAGCCTGTGTGAACCTTTGGAATTCTGGCACAGTGTGGTGGGCATAGCCACAAAATGGCTGCCACAGGAGGCAGAGCTAGCTGCAAAATGGCTGCCAAAGCTTTCCTTCACTCACACTGTCACAACTTCCCTCTTAATGTATGTAATGTAGCCACCAGGAATTTAATTTCAAACACTTTATTTAATGTTCCCCACTGAATTGTGCCCAACCCCTAAGGCTTCTTTGTTAAACTATGTGGCCCTGAGGATGAGACTTATATTTTAAAATCATAGGACTCCAGGTTAATATAAAACAACATAAAACTTTATTTCTACAAGAAGCACATTGGTTTCAAGATGTTTATTGCTAAATTCTTCAGTGAATAACAATAACTTCTGACTGAGGTGTCACTCTTTCACTTCACTCTCAAATCCTCCTTTCTCTTCCTAATTCAACTTTCTGTAGCTTCTGTCTCACACACTGCTATAATTCTCTGACAATATTAGATTTTGGCTCCCTATCTAGCCCCTAATATGCCCTACAAAGTATTATATTTTTCTTCCCTAGAATCTTAATGCTTTCCACAGGACTATATGGGATTCTAATCAGAAGACTGCTTCTCAGACTCTGTTAACTGCTGACCCGAGTTCATTGCTGACCTCTCTCTCCCCCTCTTTCTCTCTCTCTGTCTCCCCACACATACCTTAGCTCCACCCACACTCTCAGTCACCAACCAATCACCTCAGTCACTCATTGCCCCTCTTTCACCCCCCTTTCTCTACTGCAACTTACCAACAATTAAAGGAACTCACATATATAAGTTGAAATCATTACAGTCCCCCCAGTCTCCATGAGGCTAAGAGAGAAAAAGAAGAGTAGGTTTTTATACCACACTCTTCTACCTTAATGCGGCCCCGTGGCGCAGAATGGTAAAGCAGCGGTACTGCAGTACTGAGGTCTGAACTCTCTGCTCATGACCTGAATTAGATTCCGGCAGAAGCTGGATTCAGGTAGCTGGCCCAAAGTTGATTCAGCCTTCCATCCTTCCGAGGTCGGTAAAATGAGTACCCAGCTTGCTGGGGGGAAAGTGCAAAAGACTGGGGAAGGCAATGGCAAACCACCCCATAAAAAGTCTGCCGTGAAAACATTGTGAAAGCAACGTCACCCCAGAGTTGGAAACAACTGGTGCTTGCACAGGGGACCTTTCCTTTTTCTTTCCTTCTCCCTTAAGGAGTCTCAAAGTGGCTCACAATCACCTTTCCTCCATCTTCCCACAACAGGCATCTTATGAGTTAAGTGGGGCTGAGAGAGCTCTGGGGGGGGACTGTGACTGGCCCCAGCCTGCTTCATGTGGAGGAAGAACGGGGGAATCAAACCCAGTTTTCCAGATTAGAGTCCACTGCTCTTAACCACTACATCACACTGCCTCAAATAAGTTAATGAGCTCCTTGGCTCAATTTATTGAGTCAGCACCATAGCTAAGCAGAACTTTGAAGCTGGCTCTCTCCGGTTCTAGCTCAGCCTTGTATTGGTTATTGACAAGATAACAGTCATTCAAAATTCTGAGGAAGCTATTGGAAATCCATGTGAAGCTACCTTATACTAACCTAAAACCATTAGTCCATCTGATTTGGTGGTGTCTACTTTAACCACTTATAGTTCTATAGGGACTCAGTCAGTGAGAGGCCCTTTCCAAAGATCTTGTAACTAGGAAATGGCAAGGACCAGAGGTCATTTTGTAGAAAAATAGGTGGTAGAGCTCATCTGGGGATTGTTATGCAGCTGCATCTACTATTCAATGGACAAGGTGGGAAGGAGGAGGTGGAACTCTCAGAAAGGTTCAGGAGCTGTGCTCCTGTGAGTGCCTGCTGAATCTGAGGCCTGGCAAGGACTGAAACTTGGACTTTCAGCATACAACACAAAGGCTGTGCTGTGCTAGTGAGCATCCCCTGCCCATACATGTCCTTTCTATGTGGTTAAACACAAAGTTTGTGGGTGTGTTAATTACAATGAAGTTGGTTCTGACTTAACAGTGTGCATGAATGACCTCCAAAACGGCCTATCATTAGCAGCCTTGCTCAAGTCTTGCAAAGGGAAAGCCATGGCTTCCTTGACTGAATCGCTCTATTTCATGTTAGAGGTGTCTCTTTGCCTGCTGCCTTCAACTTTTCCTAGCTTGATTGTCTTTGCCAGTGACTCTTGTCTTCTTATTATGCGACCAAAGTATAACTGCCTCAATTAGATCATTTTAGCTTCTAGGGGAAGTTCAGGCTTGATCTGATCTAGAACCCACTTATTCCTCTTTTTGGTGGTCCACAGCATCCATAAAACTATCCTCCAACACCACATAGTCCACAGTATCTGTAAAATTGTCCTCCAATACCATGTTTCCAACAAATCAATTTTCATCCTGCCAGCTTTCTTCATTGTCCAGCTTTCACACCCATGGACATGAATTAACTCAATCTCGGTTGCCAGTGACACATCCCTACACTCAAGAATCTTTTCTAGCTCCTTCATGGTTATCCTTCCCAGACTACACTAAATAATGCCTTTTGCTACTGGTTTTTGGTTTTTTTGCTATTCTTACACAGTAAAATTTCCTTCTGATTTCTTGGTTGCAGTCTCCCTTCATTCATTCATTCATTCATTCATTCATTCATACATACATACCATTTATAACCTGCCCTCCCCACACAAAGTGGGCTCAGGGTGGCTAACAAGCCTGTTTAACAATCTTAAAAACATGGTAATCAACATTAAAACAGTAAACCATTCAACCATTCAAACAATAGCATGGGTGCTATATCAAAGTAGAACATAATATGGTTTTTCTGGTGTGAACTTATTTCTTCATTTTTTCCTGTATTTTACATTATAAAATTACCTTTACTGGAATTGTCAAAACTATTAGATAATTTTAACAAAAGATTTATACCATAAAATTTTAACAAGGATTTTGTTTAGTTTAGACAAAACAATATGGGACAATTTATGTAAAGAAAGTATTGTAGAATTAAGCTTGTATTATCTGAAAGTATTTTTATGTAAAATAAGGCCAGAATGTATTGTGCTTTCTATTTCTCTTTATCCCCTACCCTTACTTTTGCTGAAACTAATAAAACTTTTGAAAACTGAGCATGGTTTTGGTTGACAGTGGATCCAAGGAATAGAAAATCTTGAATAATTTCAATTTCTTCATTGTCAACCTTGAACTTGTGGGGGTTACTATAGACTATAGTTACAAATTATCTTGATCTTGGTCACCAACAACACATTCTTGCACTTAAGAACTTGTTCTAACTCCTACCATTGCTGCCCTTTCCTGTCTCAATCTCCTTTTGATTTCTTCGTTACTATTTGACTTTTTTTTTAGCTATAGCAAGATGCCTCAGAAACAAAAGTAAAGCAGCAAGATCTTGTTTATGCGTTACATTTCTATCATAGGATTTTAGTTTCACCAGTACCAACCTTAGGTAAACCTTTATATTCACTGGTGCAATTGCGCATTCTTGGATTTTGTGATCTACTGGTGCAATTGCGCATTCTTGGATTTTGCGATCTGCTATTCCTTTTGAGACATTCTGACCTGGAAATGAATCCTTCTTGAGACTGAGGTCTAACCATTCCCCTTTGATACTGCCATTTGAGCCCTTGCCTTTATATTGCGAGGGGATAGTCTGAAACAGTCTATTAGGTGCCTGTTCTTCAAAGGGAACAACAACAATTATTTTAGTTTGCATTGAACCATTCCTTCAATAGTGACCTCCTTTAGCACGCCATTGACTGCTTTAGAACGCTGTTAGAAATGATTGATGAGGAAGAAGTAACAGTTCAACCCATTTTCAAAACAACTGAAAAATAATATGGGACAAATCAACTAGCCAACTGTATCAGCACTGTGCAGACCAAGTGATTTCCATGGCAAAGATTCACACATTTGCTCCAATTACTGTTTTATTGGAAGTTTCAAAGTGCTTGATTTTTGCCAGATCATGGCCACCATTGATCACATTTTAATTGTACCTTTCTCCCAAGAAGTCAGGGCTTTTTTTTGGAGCAGGAACTCCTTTGCATACTAGGCCAGTAGCCAATCCTTCTGGAGCTTACAGTAGGCCCTGTACTAAGAGCCTTGTAAGCTCTTGGAGGATTGGCTACATCAGGGGTGTGTGGCCTACTATGCAAAGGAGTTCCTGCTACAAAAAAAGCCCTGCAAGGAGCTAAAGGAACCTCACATCTCTCTCTTCCACCCTCTGTTTTATTCTCACAATAACTTTGAGAGGAAAGTTTGGATGAGTGTAATTGGCCCAAGTTTACCCAGTGAGCTTTGTGGCAAATGGAGCTTTGGACACAGGCATTCCTAGTTCCAGTACAACCCTCTGACTGCTACACTATGCTGACTCTCTTGCAATACTGCAGGGATATTTGCATTAATATTATCAATCAATCAACATTTTATTTATATCCCGCCCTCCCCGCCGAGGCAGGCTCAGGGCGGCTAACAACATAAATACAATAGGTTATGCGATAAGTATTTAAAATCAATATTTAGCTTTAAAACAGTATAATTTAAAATTTAAAATTAACATTCTGGTGCTATTTCCAATAAGCATGATGGCGAAAATCACTTAGGCGAGTCCCTCTGTCATTTAATCGGCAAAGGCCATCCCAAAAAGGATGGTCTTGCAGGCCCTGCGGAACTGTTCAAGGTTCCACAGGGCCCGCACTTCTTCCAGGAGCTGTTTCCATAGGTGTGGAGCTACGATAGAGAAGGCCTGCATACGAGTACTCTGCAGTTTTGCCTCCTTCGGTCCGGGGATGGTCAGTTGGTTCTTCCCTGCTGACCTCAGTGCTCTCTGGGGTTCATATGGGGAAAGACGGTCCCTCAGGTAGGCAGGTCCTCGGCCATATAGGGCTTTAAAGGTAATAACCAGCACTTTGTAACGAATCCGGTATGTAACTGACAACCAGTGCAAAATTAGGGGTCTCTACACTATATCAATGGGTTCTACACTGTTGCAGAGATAACCAAACCTTTTCTGAGTCCAGTGGCACCTTTAAGACAAAGTTTTATTCAAAGTAGAGCTTTTGTGTGCATGCACACTTCCTCAGATATGAAAGCTCCTGCCTTGAATAAAATTGTGTTGGTCTTCAAGGTGCCGCTAGACTTAAATTTTGTTCTGCTTCTTCGGAACCACACAGCTGCCCACCGGGATCAAATCTTTTCTGAGTGTCCATCCGCTTTAACATTTCACAGCAACAAATTTGTGTGTATTTACGCATTTGCTGGCAATGCATTAGATAATTTATTAGTTCCAGTTAGTTCCATAAAATATTGATCTTGACAAAAAAAGACATCAGTATAAATATGTGATACAATTTAATGTGCAATTATAGAACCATCTAACAGAATAACATGTTTGTTGTTGTTGTTGTTCAGTCGCACAATCGATTCCAACTCTTTGTGACCCCGTGGACCAAGTCATTCCAGGCCCTCCTGTCTTCCACCATCCTCCGAAATCTGCTCAATTTGTGTTAGTTACATCAATCATGCTGTCCAGCCATTTCATCTTTTGCCATCCTCTTCTTCTTTTGCCTTCTGTCTTTCCCAGCATCAGTATCTTCTCCAGTGAGTGCTTCCTTCTCATTTGGTGGCCAAAGTGTTGCACAT
The DNA here is from genome assembly GCF_032191835.1 of Heteronotia binoei. Lineage (NCBI taxonomy): Eukaryota > Metazoa > Chordata > Lepidosauria > Squamata > Gekkonidae > Heteronotia > Heteronotia binoei. The sequence goes on from NC_083232.1 coordinate 17,228,876, forward strand.
AGATGAAGTCCCTTTCTTCCCTATTAAAGGACTTCATGAACGACAGAGGCGCAGAAGAGCTGATGAGCAGATCTCTTTTATTGTTTTTTCACATTAATGTGGGGAGGGGAAAGCAAACCATACACCCCATTCTCCTCTGTTCTCCTCTAAAATTCTTCCCCCTAGTCACAACATCTTATATCTTCCTGTAAACAAAGGCCAACTCACAGATTGGCTACACCGGACTTTGCCTTTGACATTCTGATTACATTCATATCCCAACTTAGAAGCGAGAGATGAATAGATATCACCCGGGGACTATTAATCTGGACCCCCATGCCCCACTTCCCTATACTTCATATCTGCTTGAACTCCCCTGTTCGACTCCAGTGTAGGCCTCCTGGCCCAATTCCAGGATGAGTAAGTGCAGAGCTCCTGCTGTAACAGGGAGATTTGACCTTCTCCAAGAGATAGGCTCCCGGTGACTCCCGGGGGTAGAAAGATAGCTTACTTTCTACCGAAAGATGTTTACAGATCAAAATGAAGATAATGAGTTTCTGCTAAAGGGGAGACTTCCTCTCATATCTAACAGTAGCCCATTGTTCCTGGTTAGGACTTTGGAACCAAAATCATAGAAAAGGCCCTATAATACTTTTAAGGTGAGCTCAGCAAATATAACACTGCAAACATGATACTTTGAACACATATATAATACTTTGTTAAGGCAGGTTAGTGCAAATAATCAAGATTAGTGCAATTCTATTTGGCACTCTGTCCATGCTCTAATGCAAATCTGAATCTACGTCCAACAAAAGTATTTGAGCTTCAGCTTCAGCATCTGACCTTCCAGGGAACAGTCAGGGTTCATTTCCCTTAGGACTGACTGATTCTTCTCCAGCACCACAGCTCGAAAGCATCTATTCTTCTGCACTCAGCCTTCCTCATGGTCCAACTCTCACAGCCGTACATTACTACTGGGAATACCATTGCTTTGACTATATGGATTTTTGTTGGCAGGGTGATGTCTCTACTTTTTATTATACTGCCTAGGTTCACCATAGCTGTTCTCCCAAGGAGCAAACATCTTTTAATTTCATGGCTATAGTTACCATCTGCAGTGATCTTAGATCCCAGAAATGTGAAATCTGTCACGACTTCCATGTCTTCCCCTTCTATTTGCCAAGGAGTGATGAATAACATGTAGATAGTATTAAACGGAGGGACAGGTAGTAGTGGTTAAGAGCAGTGGTCTCTAATCTGGAGAACTGGGTTTGATTCCCATTCCTTCTCCATATGAAGCCTGCCGAGTGACCTTGAACTGGTCACAGTTCTCTCAGGTTAGCTCATTTAATTGCTGCCCTTCCCCCTCCCCTTGTTGTGGGGAGAGGAATGGAAGGGAAGGCACTTGTAAGCTGCTTTGAGATTCTTTAGGTTAAAGAATAGTGGGATATAAAAACCAACTCTTCTTCTTGCTAAAACTTTGGCTTCCCCCCTCCAGAAAAAGTGCTCAAGATGCCCGTAACGTTCTAAAAGCTTTAATAAGACAAGTGTACAAAGGTGTGGCTTTGGACCAGCAAGACCTGGTTGGTGCTATCAGTTATGAAGGGATGGCCTCACTGTCAATAGACAATAGCTCCATGAAGAATACTTGCATGAGGGAATCTCAGACTGAGAGGTTCCTCGGCTCTGCATGAGAAAAGGAGGCTGTGTATTATGGTTGTCTGAGCCTCTGAGTCACATACTTGGGGGGGGGCAGCAAGAAGGGCTGGGTCATGACCGGCAGCTTGGGGTGCATGGGAGGCATCTCAAATTGGGGCGGCTCAAAATGGAGCAGTGGAAGCCCGTCCACACGCTCCCCCTCAAAGTACCTATATCCCGTGCTGGCCATGCTTTGGCACGGTTAGACGACTGTTGCACACCATCCCTGTAACTTGGTTTGGGTTTCTTCCCCCCCCCCCCATTCATCTATTGGTCATGCACATGTGCTCCCATGCACCCATGCACCTATGCACTTGGAAGCAATGCTTTTTTTAAAAAAAAAAAGCCAGAAGCCACTAGGGGCGGCCTGACAGGTTCACACCTCCAATGTGCCTTGCATGCACTCTCTGGCATTCAGACGCCCGCTGAGGCGGATGCCATGTGGCTCAAAAATTTGCTACCACTTTGGAAGTGGTAGCTTTTTGAGCAGCGGCAGAGATGCCTAAGGATGGGGTGAGTGTAGGAGCGGGACAGGAGGCAGATGTGTGTGTTTGCATTTGATTTTTTTTATCCATCTGTGAGTCGTCCCTGTGTTGGCTTAAAATGCTGGTTTGGATCCAGTCAAGAAAAGATATCTACAGGGGTTGTTTTGTAAAAAAAAAAAAAGGTGGTGGAGCTCATTAGCATAACTCATTAGCACATGCTGCTGCCCCGCCCCCCAGCCCAAAGCAACCTGATGCAAGAAAGGAGAGCCCTGGGCGAGTGAGGCCCACTTGGGCTGGCTAGAGATCCAGCCAGCCCAAGCAGGCCTCGCTCACCTGGGGCTCTCCTTGGCCAGCCACTCCCTCAGTTAAAAGGCCAGCAAGCCACCTGCTGTCCAAAATAACATAAGAAGTAGAGAAAGGGCGGCACAGGCTTCTCCAGGGATTAATGAGGGCTGCTGGGGGTGTGGCCAAACCCCTGGTGGCTGGCTGTTCTCCTAATCCAGGGATTGTTATGCAGCTGCAGCTACTATTCAATGGACAAGGTAGGTGTGGAGGAGGAGGGGAAACCCTCAGAAAGGCTCAGGAGCTGCACTTCTGTGAGCTCCTGCTGAATTCAAGGCTCACAACTAGCCACGTATTTAAATATCCCTTCTATCACTGGTGTGTGTATGTCAAGCAAATCTTCAGGCTCCTCCTTTGTTCTGAAGCATCAATTCAAGACAATATAATTAACAGTTTAGTGACACTGGGGATGGAACAACTGGGTAGAGTTTATATTTAAGGAACTAGAAAGCAATGAGTAAGGGTTTTCTTGCTGGAAAGGAAGCTGTTAAAATGAGTTTTGATTGGCAAGGCTTTTTTAATGAAGTGCCCACTGAATTTAGAAGGTGTGACAGTCTGAATAAAACTGGGTTAAGCTGTTGTTACTGGCCAAGGAAGCGGAATTTAAACCAACAGTTATTTCCATCTTTTACTTATTGATATTTCCAGTCCTTTGCATCTTTTAGGTGAATGTTGAAGCCAGAATGCTGATTGGAGGAGATGTAGGGATCATATTACTCCAGTCTCATTCCATTTGCTTCCAGGCTCAATTCTAGGTGTTTATTCCCAGATGAACTTACCTGAACATTCCCGTCATCTCCTGGTGCCCTTGCCATCTGAAGTGAGACAGATGATAACCAAAGAGAAGGGCTTCTCAGTCTTGGCACCAAAACATTGGAACTTCCTCCGCAGGGAGATTTGTCTTTCTTCAACCCTCTGTTGTTGTCTTTCTTCAATAGGCAAAGACTCTTTTGTTCTATTCAGCATTCCTTCACAAACTCTAAATAGCCTTCCTCCACAGTGTGGTGTCATGGTTAGGAGCAATGGACTCTTATTAAGAGAACTGAGTTTGATTCCTCCACAGTTTGATGTAGTGGTTGAGTGCACACATTCTAATCTGGGAGAATTGGGTTTGATTCCACACTCCTCCACATCCACCTGCTGAGTGGCCTTGGGTCAGTCACAGTCTTTGAAAGAGCTGCTTTCTCAAGAGCAGTTCTTTAAAGAGCTTCACAGGGTGTCTGTTGTGGGGAGAGGAAGGGAAAGGAGATTGAAAGCCAATCTGAATGAAGGGTGAGGTACAAACCCAATCTCCTACTCTTCTTGCCTGCTAGGTGACCTTGGGCCAGTCACAGTTCTCTCAGAACTCTCTCAGGACCACCTACCTCACAAGGTGCCTGTTATGTCATCATCTCTTCCTTCTCCATTTTTGTGCATTTAGGCTTTTATTATTAAAACATTAAAATTTCAGATATTAAAACATCTTAAATATTTAAAAAAAAAGTTTGGACACAGATAAATATACATAAAATGTTTCAAATAATCAAATAAACGCATAGAGAAATAAATGCTTCACACACCCCATTTAACATATCTAATCTGATTGATTTACAGGACAGCCACTCTGAGAACTATAGATAAACAGACTCTTTACTTATGTAGTTCAGAAAATCCATGTTCGGAATTTTTTTCCTGTTTGGAAAATTTCCTGCAGAAAAATGTCTGCCCACATCAATGGCCATGACTCATTTGTACATGCAAGTTACCCAGTAAAGTTATAAAATGATAAACAATTATGTATCAACCATGCCTGAGTTATTATGACTACAGTTACTAGTTACTAGAAAATTACTAGGACAAGAGCAAGGGTGTCAAACTCATTTCTTAGGAGGGACGGATCTGACACAAATGAGACTTTGTGGGGGCCAGGCCATGTGTGTCAAAAAATGTAATGTGAGGTAGCGGAAGTATAAAATTTATAAAGGACACAGACAAAATTAAATATATTGTTTTAACTTAAAATACAAACATGCTTGAAACTCTTGAAATATTTTGTTTACAATGGAGAGATGCAGAATAGTGGGATTTGGCAATGCAGTTTTTAAAACAAAACGTCAAGAAAAAGCACAAGGATCACAGCAGAAACTAAAAATATAAAATACTCTGAGCATAGGAAAACTATGAAATGGGATTGCAAGGTTCTCTCACCCCCCACCCCCAGGTCTACTCAGATTAGCAATAGCTCTCCAGTATAATATCCCCCTTTGGCTGTGGCTTCCCAGGTTAAAGTACTCACTAGGTCAGGTGCCTTCAGCAGAGACAAGCTGGCTCAAAGCATCAGCCCTTTATTTGCAAGGACACAACTCCAGGAAGCATGAGCTTCAGCTGGCTATCGAAACTCTGAAAGTGAAACTGATTTCCACTCCATTGAAACACATTGCAGCACAGACAAAGTTGCAAGAAAAACATGGAATGTATTTTCCATTAAGGTCTCTGGACCCTATCTGCCTGGGAACTTTGAACAGGGAGCTTCATCAGCCTTGGAAATTTAAAGTGTGAGAACGGGAGGTGAGGGGAGAGGAGGGGGAGAAAAGAGTCCCACAGGCCTGATTAAAGCCCTGGGCAGGCTAGTTCTGCCCTGTGGGTTGGACATTTGACACCCCTGGACTAGAGTTACTACTAACTAGGGAACTGTCCACCTGCTGGAACATAAGGAACATGAACTGAACAAAGGGCATCTTTATTAGGGATATACCACTATACTTTTTCCATTGCTATGAGCCTTTTTGTTTCAAACCCCCCTTTTTTGTTTCTAGTTCCCCTTAGTTTCTATGATGACATTTTATGCCATTTTGCGCCACATATGCATTATAAGTTTTATATGCAACTGAAATGTAAAATGAAGAAATAATTCTATGACATTTCATTAGTATAAAGTTTGAGTCCAGTGACACCTTTAAGACCAACAACACTTAATTCTGTTGGTCTTAAAGGTGCCACTGGATTCAAACTTGGTTCTGTTGCTGCAGACCAGAGATGGCCGAACTGTGGCTCAGGAGTCACATGTGGCTCTTTCATACATATTGTGTGGCTTTTGAAGCCCCCACCATCTCATCAACTGGCTTGGAGAAGGCATTTGAAGTTAAATTTGCTTTCTTTCCAACTCTTCCTTCCTCTTCCCTTCCCCCATCCATTTTCCTTCCTTCCTTCCTTCCTTCCTTCCTTCCTTCCTTCCTTCCTTCCTTCCTTCCTTCCTTCCTTCCTTCCTTCCTTCCTTCCTTCCTTCCTTCCTTCCTCCCTCCCTCCCTCCCTCCCTCCCTCCCTTCCTCCCTCCCTCCCTCCCTTCCTTCCTTCCTTCCTTCCTTCCTTCCTTCCTTCCTTCCTTCCTTCCTTCCTTCCTTCCTTCCTTCCTTCCTTCCTGTCTTGCAGCTCCCAAACATCTGATGTTTATTCTACGTGGCTCTTATATTAAGAAAGTTTGTCCATCCCTGCTCCAGACCAATATGGCTACCCACCTGAATCTATTTCATTAATGTGGGAAAGAAAAAGGATGACTACAGTTTCATCATGGGTGTAGAGAACCTATGCCAGAAGCTGGAATTTTTGAACTGAAGCTGTGTGCACAAAATTCCGTATCATCTCTCATCATTATGTTCAAAGCCATAAAAACTGGATTACAGCGAGGATTGCTGGGTCTCCGTCTGGTCATCTCTGTTGCCACTGGCCTTCATACTGGTTCCATGGGCTCATTCTGGCACCCATAATTATAGCCTTGCAACATTCTTCAACATCCCTGCATTCTGCTGTTGTGTCCTTCATAAACAGGCCGGCATCTACTTGACAAAAGCGTCATACCCTCCTGAGTCCATTGTCTTCAATGGATTCAGATTGGCCTAACTCTGTTCAGGATTGCACTGTTAATCTTTTAACCGCTGAGGGCGGGGGGGGGGGAGGGGAAGAAAGGGGTTTAATTTTAAAAGTGTTTTCACTCTATTCCCACCTTTGGTTGAAATAAATCTCCAGGGAGATGCTAAAAAGCATGAACCATAAAATAAATAAAAAGCAGTATGTTAAAAATTATGAGCAAAGGAAGCCTAATGCAAAAAAATAACAAAGGGCTGAGAAATGACCTGCCATTGTTTAATGGGGACACTAACTCATATTGTTGGATTGAATGCTCTTTTTAAAAATGTAAATCTATCATTTTTAATGAAAGCCATACTGTCTGCACTCCACTCGGAGAGCTCAGAATGCTTTGGGGGGCTCTAAAGTGAGTAAACAGCAACAATCATCATTATAATAAAATACTGCCAATTGGGCTAAGTAAAAAGTTTGGACGGAGCGAGGGCGAGTGTTTTGGCACTGTGTCAAATCATGCTTTCAGTTCAATGCCTTTTCAGAAAATGAATGTCATTATGAATAACTCAGGCACCCTTTTTATATTAACTTTGTCCTGTGAGCCACTCTTCATGGCTCCTTCCTGTGCAGCAAGGAGCTCAGGGCACTGTAGAAATGAGTCCCCCATTTACTCATCCATGGTGGAAACTGACCCACCCAAGTCCCAGTTTCCCATCCCTAAGAAATCAGGGTAGGGAATCTAGGAGCTCTGGCTCTCTCAGTGGGTAATTCCTACCAAGGCCAGGGGGTGGTTTTGGGTAAACCCAAAGTGGGAGAACAAAGCAGTAGACAAGTTCACCTTTAAGACCAACTAAGTTTTATTCAGAATGTAAGCTTTCGTATGCTCTTAAGCAGATTTCATCAGACAAAATGGGAATGGAAGCAGCAATTCTTAATATAAGTGGGCTGTATAGAATCATGGGAATGTTTTTAGCAGATTAAAAGAATCGCAAATAGGGATCTGTGTTTGTTATTGTTAGGACATAAGAACATAAGAGAAGCCATGTTGGATCAGGCCAATGGCCCATCCAGTCCAACACTCTGTATCACACAGTGGCCAAAAATTTATATACACACATATATACACACTGTGGCTAATAGCCACTGATGGACCTGTGCTCCATATTTTTATCTAAACCCCTCTTGAAGGTGGCTATGCTTGTGGCCGCCACCACCTCCTGTGGCAGTGAATTCCACATGTTAATCACCCTTTGGGTGAAGAAGTACTTCCTTTTATCCGTTTTAACCTGTCTGCTCATCAATTTCATTGAATGCCCACGAGTTCTTGTATTGTGAGAAAGGGAGAAAAGTACTTCTTTCTCTACCTTCTCCATCCCATGCATTATCTTGTAAACCTCTATCATGTCACTCCACAGTCGACAAAGCAGGGCTGAAAAAACACTGGAGGGTGATAAAAAGCAGACTAAGGTGCACTTGTCTACTGCTTTGTTCTATTGCTTCTGACCAACACGGCTGCCTACTGGGACCAAAGTGGGAGAGAAAAGCCCTTTGGGAGGGGGGCGGGACGGAACAGGACCTGTAGGTAGAGCTTTTTTTGTAGAAAAAGCCCAGCATGAACTCATTTGCACATTAGACCACACACCCTGACACCAAGCCAGGCGGAACTGTGTTCCTGTGCGTTCCTGCTAAAAAAAAAAAAAGCCCTGCCTGTAGTTCAGTGAATCTGTTCCACGAAAAAGACTTTTAAGACAGCAATCCTCAGCATCTATATTTAGAATCACAATCCAATCTATTCAGTGGGGTTTACCTATGGGAAAGTGTCTGGAAGATTGCACTGACAGCAACTCTCATGCCACAAATGTTGCATGAAAATATGCAGCTTCTGTGTCCCAATTCACATGTTGCATACCTATTGATATGATCATGCTCCTCCTAGACAGATAATGGGTACTAATGTTGTTTATGTCTTATATATCACTTTCCCTAAAGACCAACAAAATTTCCACGGCCTCAACAACTTGGTTTCCACTGCTCTTGCTAGACTGGAGAGGCAATTTCCAGCCGTTCAAGAATCTAAAGCTCCTGATGTCTAGGACTGCTTTCAAGTTTTGTAATCTAGTCCTATTCATAGAATCATAGAGTTGGAGGGGACCTCCCGGGTCGTCTAGTCCAACTCCCTATTCACAACCACCAAGCCAGCCATATATATATATATATATATATATATATATATATATATATATATATATATAGTTCTTATGGTTAAAACGGATAAAAGGAAGTACTTCTTCACCCAAAGGGTGATTAACATGTGGAATTCACTGCCACAGGAGGTGGTGGCGGCCACAAGTATAGCCACCTTCAAGAGGGGTTTAGATAAAAATATGGAGCACAGGTCCATCAGTGGCTATTAGCCACAGTGTGTGTGTATATATAAATTTTTTTGCCACTGTGTGACACAGAATGTTGGACTGGATGGGCCGTTGGCCTGATCCCACATGGCTTCTCTTATGTTCTTATGTATGTTCTCTTATATATTACCTTACATTTTCACTATGGAATAAACAAGAATGAATGTCTATTAAAAAAAATTTTCTTAAACACAATAAAGCTACAGAAAGGATGAAATGGCAAAATATATATTCCAAACAATACTATTTTTAAATGCACAGTTTTCCCAGACTGGAAATGCAGTTTTCCAGGACAGTTCTTTTTTTTTTTGGGGGGGGGGGGGTTATACCCCCTGCTGCAAAATTGGATAAAAGGTAACCAATTACCCACAAAGACTCTTTTACATAAAATCCCTTAATACAATTTAATATAGCAACTTAGTTTTGCCATTATGATAGTAATCCCAATTACTTCTTAACCATCCATCAATGCAAAACTTTTCTGCACAGTTTCAGTTTTTAGCAATTAATAATTTAGCTGAGAAACCATAGACTATATTCTTTTTCTAATTTTTTATTATGAATTAACTTCTCCCAAGTTCTAATAGAGCAATTTCATGGCTTTTTAACTAACTTTTTCACTCTATGACTGCCGGGGCGAAAAAGCAGGCCTAACATATTATGGAATTTTCAGCACCTTTTATTTATTTTTTTTAAAAAAGAGAGACTAGCGAGAAGTGTGTGTATCCAACAAAGGCAGCAGTTTAAAAGGTTTATAATTTTCTAACAGAGAGCACTAGGGCTCAAAATGAAAACTTCCCTAGAGCATCACAATAACAATTATTATCTTGGCTTGTGTTGTACTCAGCCTTTCCACCCAAAGAGCAGAGTTTCAAGTGTGGCCTCTTGACATTGTGAAGTGAGCATGTCATGCCTGCCCCTGCTGACTCGGAGCAGGTGCCTGCTTCAGACCCAGCCCCTGCTGTGCAGATGCCTTTACCAACATCGGACGTAAGTCCCGAAGGAGCAAGCCAGCAGCAGGGGCCACCTGGAACCGATCAGGCTACACCAAGCACTAGCTCATCCCCTCCTGAATCACCACCACCTGGAGACCGGCTACGCGAGAGGAGACGGCTGGAGTTCAGGAACAGGCATAGAGAGGCACGCAGGCGTGCTAGGAGGGATCTGAGCCCAGAATACTAACAAGCTAATTAGCCAGCACAGTATATCTGGAATCCTGGCCTCAGTACAAACTGTGCTGGCAACAAATGATCACCCTCGGACGTGACCGCGCCCTGCACCCTCTTGCCTGCTGAGCAAACCTGTCTGTTCCCGACCCGGCTTGACTTTTGGACTGGACACTGGACCCTGCTTTGACTCTGCGACTTGGCTAAGTACTTTGGATATATTCGGCTTGCTTTCCCCGGTTATTGACCCTTTGCATTCCTGACACCGTGCTTTGCTACTCCCTTCGGCTGGACTGATTTATGGTGAAGACCAATTAGGACTGTTAAGATAACGCTTGAGCTCCCTCTGCAAGCACTACAGACGGCAGCCCGCGTCCTGGCCGATTGCCAGGGCAACAGAAGCTGCCCGTCGCTGCCTGCAGGTCTGGGTCGTGACAGAGCAAATGGTTTCTGGAGACTGGCAGTGGAAGACTTTCCTGAGATAGTAAGCCCCACTCAGGGCTGGCCCCAGACTGTCTGATACCCTAGGCAAGGCTAGCTTGTGGCACCTCCCCCTTGCACTGATAATGTCAGCGAGTCACATGGGGCACCCAATTTAGCACCCCCAGAAGGCTGGCACCCTAGGCAATCACCTAGTGTGCCTAGTAGCAGAGCTGGCCCTGGCCCCACTAAAGAGAGCACAGATCCGGTTACTTAGGAGTGCTCCCTTATGCTGCCCATGTAAAAAAATTTTGAACAAGCATGCAAGCATGAAGTCTGCTAAATAGCATTGTGAAGAAATGCATTCTTTCTTCCGAGGTTTGAAATGAGCAAAACCTCCACTCTGAGTTTTAAAGGTTTTTTTCTTCTTTCACACACTCTGGACAGACAACGGGCAGGAAGGGTGGAAAGTCAGTTCAACTGCTTTCCAGACTTACCTCAAGTTTTCAACTCGCCTTCATACAACTGCTAATAGGTCTAGACCAGCGTTCCCTCTAAGCTGAGTTAGTGTGAGCTAGCTCACAATTTTTTAGCCTCCGTCTCGCACATTTTTGTCTTCGCTCAGGATAAATGGCCCCAGAGCAAACTATTTTATGCAACAATTTCTCAACTTTAACACCTGTAGCTAACAAAGTAGAATTTTTGCTCACAAGACTCCACAGCTTAGAAGGAGATAATAAAACTCCTGAGAGCAAGGAGGGAGGTCTGTTTTGGTGCTGATTCTACCGAAGCAGACAGAGCTCTTAGGTGAGGCCTGGAGGTAGCGGCCATTGCCATGTGCTGGCCTGCAGGGCTAGAAGACACTTGAAAGTAATGGCACTCCTGTAAAATATCTGGTAAAGCTAAGGAGTATAAGAGCCCTGTGGTTCAGAGTGGTAAGCTGCAGTACTGCCTTCCAAGCTCTGCTCACAACCTGAATTCAATCCCGGCGGAAGCTGGGTTCAGGTAGTCGGCTCAAGGTTGACTCAGCCTTCCATCCTTCCGAGGACAGTAAAAGGAGTACCCAGCTTGCATGTTACCCTTTTCTTTTGAACCTCTTGCTCTGTCTGGTGCTGTGCTAAGAGTAGGCTTGTAATGTAAACATTTTCTTTTTAAGAAATACTTTCTAACTTCTGGTGCTGGTGTTGGTTCTCTGTGCCACATAGACCTCCACCTTCTTGGACATGCTATTTTAGAAAGATCACCAGGAGGAAGAGGAGGGCAGGCAGTTGGGAGGTGGCTACTCCCCTAATGGTGTACGAGGCAGCAAGTTGTCCCCACTGGGTGGTGGGAGACACAGGCTGAGTCCAGACAGCCAGTTTAAGCCACTTTAGGAATGCCCCACGTCTGGACCAAAAAGGCACATTTAAACATGCACATCTGAGTCTCACCCTGCTCCCGCCCTTACCTTGTCCTTACCTGTCTTCCTGCTGTTTCAAAAAGGTACCACTTACAAAGTGGTAGCAATTCCTCCAAGAACTTCCCTGCCGCCTTTCCCAGCCATCTGAACAGCCATGGAGTGCCTGGAAAGCGTCTGTCGTGCACATGAGCAGTCTGACCACTCCTCCCCGGCGCGTACAGCCCATCCCTCTTCTGACAGTGAGGCGTGCACTGTCAGACTGCCCCAGGGGTGATTTCTCCTCTGCCAGCTTACTTCTGGGATGGGAGGCTGCAGCTCCAAGCCACCCGTCTGTACCCAGCCACAGAGGCAAGGCCTCAGAATATGGAAGGGAAGCTGGGAATTAGGGTTGCCAAGTCCCCCACAGCCTCTGGCAAGGGATAGTTTCTGCGCACACGGAACAATGACATCACTCGCAAGTGACGTCATTGTGCTGGCGATGTCACGTGCCAGCCACTCTACAAGAGGTACCATAGAGTTTTCCCTCCCAAATTGCTAGAGCGTCTGGGGAAACCATAGAGTTTTCCTGGAAGCTCCTAGAGCAGCCAGCATGCAACATTGCCGGTGCAATGTCACTGCGAGTGATGTCATCGTGCCGTCAACATCGGAGGAGGATCCACCCCGCCAGCCCAATGTGGTCCAACTGGTTGGGAACCTCCAGGGTGGGGGAAAACCCACCCGGCCCAGGAACTTGGCAGCCCTACTGAGAGTCCTAGTGGGCAATTCCTATGATGATCAGGTGGTGGCGGCACTTGAACTGAGAAGGAGAAAAAGCCCCTCCAGCTGTTGGGAAAATCCAGGAGGACAGGGTGGAACAGGGCCTGCAGGCCAGAGTGGAACTGTTCTGCCACATGCACTACTGCTATTTTGCATGAGAATGCCAAACTAGAATAGAGCACACACTTGTAGCTTCCTCTATATATCTGAACCAAGTATAGCCAATCCCAGGCTAGTTACAGATGGGTGGTTTAAGCCACCCAGGGATAGCAGGTGAGCAGATCTAAAAAACGCATCCAAATGTGCATATCTGCCTGCCATCATCGTCCCATACTCACCCCGTCCTGGTCTGGGTGGGAGCCACCTCAGAAAGATACCACTTCCAAAGTGGTACCTAATATCTGAGGCAGCTCCAAGGTGCCTCCCTGACTGCCTGAACAGCCAGGAAGCACCCGGGGGAACATCCAGGGAGCGGCAGATGAGTGCATGAGCACTCTGGATGCTTCTCCAAGGCATCCATGGCCTGTCTCTGTTCTGGGGCAGGCTGTGTGCTGTTTGCATGCTCCCAGGCACTCCTTTTCCAGCCTGATCACTTCTGGGTCAGCTTGATGCCACCCTGAGCCAGCGGAGTGGTCACAGTCCCAGTTCAATCCCCAGTTGTTGTTTTTGTTTGACTCTTTCTGAATTTCAACCACTTTGTTTCCACCACTCTTGCTAGGCTGGAGAGGTGTTTCCACCCATACAAAGCTCTGTAACACTCATTGTCTATGAGTGCTGTCAGGTTCTGTAACCTAGTCCTATTTCCTACCGCCAAGCCATCCAGACTTGTAACATTATTTCGTGAAGCAGCACAGAGGCTGTTTCCGTGGGGCATTCTGATAATATTTGACTCTCAATTTCCAACTAAAGCAGGGAATCTAATCACATTTTGCAAATGGAATGGTGGGAGGGTAAGAGGCAGGCACTTGTCCAAGGCCATTCCCTTAGCTGATAACCGAGTGGGATTTATCTGATTCTGGGTTTCTTAAGCTCTGAGATCATCTCATAGCATGCCAATTATAAAAACAGAATTACAAGCATGAAAAGTTGTCTATTGTATTAAAGTTCTTTAAGCTGCCAGATGCTTTGATCATGCCAAAGCTTTTCCTCGTTTCCTCATTTACTTTCTCTCCTGCACACCAAGGGCTTCTGTGATATTACTTAGCATAAGCTGTAGATTTGTAGCTATTGAGATATTTTCTATAATTCAATGACCTTCACTCACCTGAAGGTTAGAGGATCTTTCAGCTGGAACTCCCTCCTTCTCACATCTGGAACTCCACAGGGTAGTAGTTAAGATGATGGAACTATTATGTGTTCATTTATTTATTGGATTTCTACTCTGGCCTTCTACAGGGTATTCAGGGTGGCATACCATATTTATTTATTTATTCATTTCACAAAATTTATAGCCCACCTTTCTGCCCACATAAAAGTCACTAGAGTGTCTAACAAAAGTAATGCATAATAGAGAAGTACATAATAGAAATTGCATATTGAAAACTATTAAAACCAATAAAAGCACATCAATAATGCAATTAAAACCAGAGCTAAAACACATGCAAGAAGATAAAAACAATTAAAATGTTGAACAATATTAAAACAATAAATGGAAAATGGAAAAATGCTCACAAAACCATATCAAATCAGCAGAATCTCAAAAATGAGGACCTAATTTAAAATAGAACAGACAATTTGGAATAATGATGATAACACCCCATTTCACATAAAAGATCTGGCTGTGATTTTTTTTTAAAGAATCAATAAGGAATCAATAGAAGCCACAAAATAACAAATATGTCACAGAAATAAGTTTGAGTCCACTGGTACCTTTAAGAGCAACCAAGTTTTATTCTGCTTGCATGCATGTGAAATCTTATACCCAGAATTGTCAGACCCAGAGGCAAGGATAAGACAAGTAGAGTTCAAGATCTTTATTCCAGCATCATGGGCATACACACGTGTTGTTGGAACTGGCCTTCCCGCCAGTTCCTAGTGCTTATAAACCTTTGCCCTGGCTGTTATAATTCAAACCAAAGCGCGCCAAGCTAAAGCGGGGGTTTGCGGGGGTTTTCTATTAAGCTCTCATCACCCCAGGTGCTGTTATCAGTTCTTGGGTTACATCTCCTTCAGCTTCCGACCTTGGTTGCATAGTAACTAGCCAGTTACCAGACATGCCACCCTCCCTCCAGATAAGCCGCAAGCAATGGGATGCTTCAAAGGCAGCATAGCAAAGCACAAGCATACCATTGTATAAATTGGATACATATGGCAAGAGGAACAAAATGGAATGAAACAAAATGGAGTGACTCTTGACATTCTGCCCCCCTAGGGCCCTCTTCCCCCTGGCTTATCAGGGTGTTTGTTATAAAAGTCCTTAATCGGGGCTTTGCAGTTCGTATCTTTGGAGCTGACCCATTCAGCTTGACTTAAGGGGAAGTGAGTCCATTTGATCACCACGTTTGATCTTAGCATCGAGAATTTCCTGCACCTCATGATAAATCTGACCACGAACCAGAGTCGGGGGTGGTGGTTCCATCTGGGCGTGCCATAACGAGGGCCCAGGGTCCTTCTTCAGAAGTCTGTAAAAGTTGGCAGTCTGTAAAGTCGGCAGGAGCCGACGAGGGGGGAGGAGCTCCGGGAATGGCTTGCTTTCATATCCATACACTGCTTGGAATGGGCTTACTTTGGTGGCGCTATGTACGCTGTTATTGTAAGCATACTCTGCAAAGGGCAGCAAGGCCACCCAGTTGTCCTGCTGGAAAGACATATAACAGCATAAGAATTGCTCGAGCACCTCGTTGGTGCGTTCCGTCTGTCCGTCAGTTTGTGGGTGGTAGGCGGAATTGAGCCCCTGCTATATCCCTGCCAACTCGCACAGGTGCAACCAGAACTTGGCAACAAATTGTGATCCGCAGTCAGAAACCACCTTGGCAGGAAAAGCGTGTAGCTGGAAGATGTGCTGGATAAACAATTGAGCTAACTGCTTAGCCGTGGGGAGTTGTTTGCAAGGTACAAAGTGAGCCTGTTTAGAAAAAGTATCCAGAACAACCCAAATCACGGTTTTCCAACGAGGGGGGCAGATCAGTTATAAAGTCCATGGATATACATTACCAGGGGTGTGAAGCGGGGGGAAGGGGTTGTAAATGTCCCGGCGGGAGGCCCCCCTCTTTTTCGCCATGATGCAGGTGGGGCATTCCACTGTATATTCTCCTATATCCTTCCTCAACCCTGGCCACCAAAATTGCCTTTGAATTAGATGCACTGTCTTAATAAAATGGAAATGTCCCCCCCCCCCATGGAATCGTGCGACCTTTGGATTACTCCGCGTGTAGATGCGGTACCCCAAGAAATCAAGTTCTGTTTTGCGGAATTCATACTTGGACAGCTTAGCAAACAGTTTGTGCTTATACAGGGTCTCTAACACCTCCCTCACTAAGCGGACATGTGAGGGCAGGTCTTGAGAGTATATCAAAACATCATCCAGGTAACAGACCATGCCCTTATACAGGTACTTGTATTCATTGATTAAGTTCATGAATACTCCCGGGGCCAACTTAAGACCAAACGGCATGACTAGATATTCATATTGGCCCAGTGGTGTGTTAAAGGCAGTTTTCCACTCATCCCCTTCTTTGATGCGCACCCAGAAATAAGCATCTCGGAGATCAAGCTTGGTGAAGATTTTTCCTTGAGACATCTCCCCTAGGAGATCCCGTATAAGGGGGAGAGGGTACGCGTTACTCATGGAAATCTCATTCAAGCCATGAAAGTCAGTGCATAGCCGTAAACTGCCACCCTTTTTCTTTCTGAATAGCACCGGGGCCACATGAGGGGACTTGGTGAGTCGTACAAGCCTCCTGCATAGGTTGAGTTCCAGGAACCACTGCAACTCCTCCCTTTTCCCCCAACTAATTGAATACAGTTTAGCTTTGGGCAGTGGCTCCCCCTCCACCAGTTCAATGGCGCAGTCAGTGGGTGTGTGTGGGGGTAGCTCGTCTGCCTCCTGGGCATCAAACACTTTTTGCAGATCTTGGTACTTGGGGGGTAAACTGGGCACTTCGATCTTGGTGACACAAAACTTTTCCAGCTGAGGAGGGGGGTGTGGGCCTCAATTTTTACTCCACCAGTGACTCTCGCACACTGGGTCCAGGAAGTAGATAGCACTCCCGCTCCACTGGATAAGTGGATCATGATCGGCTAGCCATTCCAGGCTGAGGATGCGGCCGGGGTGATACAACAACAACAACATTTTATTTGTATCCCGCCCTCCCCGCCGAAGCAGGCTCAGGGCGGCTAACAACCTCAAATACAGTAAATTATACAATGAATATTTAAAAACAGTAGCTTATTTAAACAGTCTAATTTAATTTAATTTATGATAAAGGTGCGGGGCTCCCAATGTTTCCTTACCCCAAGGGCGCATACTCCCATCAGCCTACTACACGGTTCCCCCTTCAGTGGGCTCCCGTCCATCTGTTCAAACACATAGGATTCTCGAAGGGGTACAGTCTTTAGCCCCAATGCTTCCACCAAACTAGGGGATAGCAAGTCTTTAGAGCATCCCAAGTCCAGTAGGGCCCTGAGGCAGGAAAACTGCTTTGTGACTGGGTTTACTAGGGTTATGGGTACATAGTACAAAGTCCCAGATAATCTCACCCGTAATGGCGCAGCTGTGGCTTGGACCTGCTGTTGTGCGCTCCTCACAGCAGGTTGTGGTCATTTCCTGGCAGCTGGGCCCCTCTGTCCTCCTCCTCGGATTCCTCTGGGATTGGCTCCTGAAACTGCAACACCACCGACTTGGCCTTAGCCTCTGGGGCGCCCGTGCCTCTGGTCTTCTTCTTCACCTCTGGCTTTAGGGGCATTGAGGTCCTCGGTTCCCTCGGCTTGCCAGTTTGGCCTTGGCTCTATGGTTGTGCTCCTCTTGGGAGAGCTGATCTGGAGCTCTCTGGGACAGACTGGGCCTGGGTGTTTTCTCCCGGGCTTCTTTCGTCACCCCCCCCCCCCACCTTGTTACTTCTTGTGAAGGGCAATCATCTTGTTGCGGTCCTCTATCTCGCAAGCCAGCTGGGTCCACCCGACCAAATCTTGCAGTTCCCCCAACTTCAGAGCCTCTTCATAGATGTGGGAGTTTAGGCCCTTTTTGAACTGTTCGATTCTGGCCCCGTCATCCCATCTATGGACCTTGGAATTCAGGACCCGGAACTCATTGAGGTAGTCTCGCCTCTCGAACAGGGTGACATACCACTGGGTGGCTGCCCCTCAAAGGCAGCTCCCGATGTATACTGCCCACAACTGTTCCGTCAGGAAGTTGCAGGCCCAGACGCTGAGGTGATCCCACACAGACACAATGAAATAGGCTAGCTCTGCCAGGTCCCCATTGAATCTTGCTTCACTGATTCGGGGGCTCCCTGGCACTGGCACCGGTTCCTCGGTCCAGGTTGAAGTCGGGGTTGGGGGCCCGGTTCGCCCCCGACGGGCGGATCTCCTCCCGCTGGGGATCAATGGTTTCTCGCCCCCCACTGGAGCTGGTTGAAGGGGGGGGGCGGTTGCAACTCGCTCTCCTATCGCCCACACCTGCCAGGCGAGGTTCTGCATCTCTTGGATTACGAAGGTGTGCATGGCTTGCATCTCCTCTTGGAGTTGGCTGCTCTGGCTGGCAAGGGCTTCTTGCATCCACTCCGCAGCCCCATCACCCGGCCCACTTGTCCGGGGATATTCCCCTTCGCTCTTGTCGCTCTGGAACCCACACGGGTAGTAAGACTGTTGTAGTCCCAAGAGTCAATGGTGCTGTTGGAGGTCCTCTCTCAGATCTCCAATAATACTCTCCCGGAAATCCATGGAGCCCCATTCCCCAATCCCTTCTGCGCACCGTCACTGTGGCAGGAGTAACCCTTCGGGCTTTGGTTCCTCCTCCTCGGTGTCATAGAAACGACTGATTAGTACGTGACCTCCTTTAAAGGCCTCTGGAAGACAACAGTCTATAGAGCAGGGGTGGCCAAACTTGCTCAACATAGAATAAACGTCAGATGTTTGAGAGCCACAAAACATGACGGAAAGGAAAGGAAAGGAAAGGAAAGGAAAGGAAAGGAAAGGAAAGGAAAGGAAAGGAAAGGAAAGGAAAGGAAAGGAAAGGAAAGGAAAGGAAAGGAAAGGAAAGGAAAGGTACTGCATCTATTTCTAACTTGCCTTCCAAGTCAGAACAGCAAAGAACCACTCAAAGGCATCATAACTTGGAGCAGGGGTGGAATTCTAGCAAGAGCTCCTTTGCATATTAGGCTCACACCCCTGCAAGAGTTTACGGGGTTCTTTTTTGTAAGCTCTTGGAGGATTGGCTACACCAGGGGGTGTGGCCTAATATTCAAAGGCGCTCCTGCTAGAATTCCACCCGTGACTAGGAACCATACTGTAGGAGGGCGTCTTCTTTCAATGGACAATTCTTTGGTTAGTGGAAGTGAACTACTGAATCTGATGATTTGGGAGCTATTCTAAGCAGATTTCCTCAGAATCATAGGCCAGTCTTTTTCAGAGAAAGTGATAAGAGTGTAGTTGTGGAAGAGCTCCTGGTGTTCTTGGATGACATGTTTGTCCTTGATCCATTTCAGTCTGGCGTCAGGCCTGGGTTTGGAACAGAGATGTCTTTAATTGCACTAGTGGATGGTCTTCATTTAAAGCAGTCATCCCTATCAATATTGTTTGATCTGTCAGTAGTCTTTGACACAAGATTGATATTGACAATATAGATATGGACAGTATTTTTATTGTTTGATCTATCAGTGGCCTTTTACACGGTTGACCACTTCACCTGTTAGAATATGGAGTTAGTATTATAGGAGTAACCTTTCAAATGGTTTCAGTCCTTTCTGTCTGATCAGATCCAAAAAGTTTCCACTGGAGAAAGAGAATCAACAGGATGGCATTTGTCATGGGTGTGTGTGTGTGTGTGTGCTAGCGCCATGGGATTTTATTCTCTTACCCATACTCTTAATTATCTGCAGGGCTTTTTTTGTAGCAGGAACTCCTTTGCTTATTAGGCCACACACCCCGATGCAGCCAATCCTCTTGGAGCTTAGAGTAGGCCCTGTAAGAAGAGCCCTGTTAGCTCTTGGATGATTGGTTACATCAGGTGAGTGTGGCCTAATGTGCAAAGAAGTTCCTGCTACAAAAAGAGCGCTGTATATGAGGCTGATGAATGAGATCAATATGCAGATGACACCTATCTCTGTATATCACTATCCAAACTTCCAGATGCATCTATGTTGGCTTTGAATTGATACTTTGAGGCTGTGGTCAGGTGCCTAAAGTAGAACACACACAACCTGAATCCAGAGGCGCTGCTGGTTAGAAAGGCTGATATTTTAGAACTGGACACATTGTCTTGAGTGAAAAGGAGCTGGCATTTGGAGAGCTGGTTACAAGCTCTGAGATACAACCCTGCTTTTTGAAAAGCAGGTTGCTGTAGCAGCCAAGCGTACCATCTATCAGCTGCATCTGGTTCACCAACTCTCTCATTCCCTAGATTCAGCCCATCTGCCCACTCTGATCCACTCTTTTGTAGTCTCGTGACTGGACTACTGTGATGCAATCTACATTGGGCTGTCCTTGAAGGCAATCCAGAGACTGCAGCCAGTTCAGGATGCAGCAGCCCCGAATTAGCCAATGGGAACCTGCACTGCCCATCTTAAAGTGTTGGCTGCCAATTTGTTTCTGAGTGCGATTCAGAAGGCTGGTTATGACCTTTAAAAGTCTCCATGGCCTGGGGCCCACATCTCTGAAGGACCACCTCTCCCACATGTCCCCATGAGCCAAGCACAGGTGTCAAGTTGCTGCTTACAGGCTGTACTTTCATTTAAGGTATTTATTATTTTATTTTTTACTTCACTTAAACCCAGTCTTTTCCCACAATGGCAACCTAAAGTGGCTTGCATCTTTCTCCTTTCCTCTAGCCAGCCAGTTTGGTGTAGTGGTTAAGAGCAGAGGACTCTAATCTGGAGAACCAGGGTTGATTCCCCACTCCTCCACATGCAGCTGCTGGGCGACCTTGGATTGTCACAGTTCTTTCAGAATTGTTCTCTCAAGAGCAGTTCTCAAAAGAGCTCTCTCAGCCCCACCGACCTCACAGGGTGTCTGAGACTCTGAGTGAGGAGCAGAGTATAAATCCAAACCAATACCTCCTCCTCTTCCTCCTCAACAACAACCCTACAAGGTAGGCTAGGCTGAGAGTGTGTGACTGGCCCAAAGTCACCCAAGGAGCTTCCATGGCAGGAGTGAGGATTTCTTTTCCACTGTGCCTCCCACTTTTTGGAACAGCCTCCCTGAGGAGAGGAAGGAGAGCACCATCTTTAGAAATCTTCAGTAAGCACCGTGAGACAATTTTCTTTGAGAGGGTTCAAAATGGGGCGTGAACTATGGGGCCTTGACCTGGATAGCCCAGGCTAGCACAATCTCATCGGATCTCAGAAGCTAAGCAAGGCTGGCCCTGGTCAGTATTTAGGTGGGAGACCATAAAGGAATACCAGGGTCACTATGCAGAGGCAGGCAATGGCAAACTAACTCTTAACGTCTCTTGCCCTGAAAACCCTGTGGGGATGCCGTAAGAGCTGCAACGTGATGCACAAACAGTAAAATAAAATAAACTGCAGTCATCTTTTTAGGGGGAAGAGGGTATCTTGGGTTTTAATCTATTGGTTTTAAATAGTAATGCTTTAATTCTGACTTTTATGCCACAAAAAAGGGGGGAGGGAGGGAGGGAGGGGGGGGAGGGAGGGAAGAAGAAGAAGAAGATGATATTGGATTTATATCCCGCCCTACACTCTGAATCTCAGAGCGGTCACAATCTCATTTACCTCCCCCCACCCCACAACAGAAGGAAGGAAGGAAGGAAGGAAGGGAGGGAGGGAGGAAGGAAGGAAGGAAGGAAGGAAGGAAGGAAGGAAGGAAGGAAGGAAGGAAGGAAGGAAGGAAGGAAGGAAGGAAGGAAGGAAGGAAGGAAGACCTCACCTTCACTTCTCAGGAGGGAATCATTGGATCCAACACAATGCATACAATTTTTTAAACTATGCTGAGTCACCTTGGGCATTTTTAATAGAAAGTGCAGGTTATGTATGTTTAAATGAGTAAATGAATAATATTTATAGGGTAAAATGCTTGAGAAGGAGTCAAGGATTTGGCCCAGAAGGTTTTGTCAAAATATGCAGTACCAGTTGGTGAAGCATTGCTTTAGAACTACAGCACAGTCAATAACATCATTTCAAGCATCAGTAGCATCTCAGTTCTCCTAGAAGGAACGGATGACATTTATTAATAGAGGTACTGAAGGACTGGCGTATTTTGAAATCCATCCGATTTCATAAGCCAAATTACTTCTCCTTTACTCATTGATTAAAGTTCTGCTTGACGTGGAAGACATCAACTTTTCCCTCTATTGATGGCAAATGTGGAAATCGTGCTGGCCGTTCTCTTCAAGCGATCCTCCTGCTCCCCGGATGCCTTGTCCAAGGCCCACTTCACAACCCAGGGAGTGGGAACAGATCTTGCCTGTCCCCTTCCTTCTCCCTCTTGAGTTCTCTCACACAGGGCTTTTTGTGTAACAGGAACTCCTTTGCATATTAGGTTACACCCCCTTGATGTAGCCAATCCTCCAAGAGCTTCTTACAAGGCCTACTGTAAGCTCTTGGAGGATTGGCTACATCGGGGGGGGGGTGTTGCCTAATATGCAAAGGAGCTCCTGCTACAAAAAAAAAAGAGCCATGCTCTCACACATCTGACCCCATCATTAAGCAAAGTTACATCCTCCTGAGCCCTTTGACTTCAGTATACATTAGGGTTGCCAATCCCGAGGTGGGGGCAAGGGATTGCCCGGTTTGGAGGCCCTCCCCCCGCTTTAGGGTCATCAGAAAGGGGGGAGGGGAGGGAAATATCTGCTGGGAACTCTATTATTCCCTATGGAGACTTATTCCAATAGAAAATAATAGAGAATTGATCCACGAGTATCTAGGGTTCTGGGCGGGTTGTTTTTTGAGTTAGAGGCACCAAATTTTTAGTATAGTATCCGGTGCCTCTCCCCAAAATACCCTCCACATTTCAAAAAGATTGGACCTGGAGATCCAGTTCTATGAGCCCCAAAAGAAGGTGCCCCTATTCTTCATTATTTCCTATGGAAGGAAGGCATTTAAAAAGTGTGTGGTCCCTTTAAAAGTGATGACTTGAAATCCCTTTGGAGTTCAATTATGCTTGTCACAACCTTGCTCCTGGCTCCACCCCAAAGTCTCCTGGCTCCACCCCCAAAGTCCCCAGATATTTCTTGAATTGGACTTGGCAACCCTACATAGGAGGGGACTCTGCTGATGATTGCACTGTGTCACTTTCCTATTCCCAATATGCACTGCAAATTCCATTATAGAAAGATTTCCCCAAACATCATGCATAGGAATACTTCAAGTAGGATACAGGGCACAGAAAATCATTGTTTGCTTGCGTACATAGAATTTTCAGCTTCCTCTTCCACAGGCAGTTCCACAGGCTCCCAGCACCCCCCTCCCCCCATCTTGGGGCCATACTGAATAAGATGTCTATAAAAGTAAGGAGCCATCACCAGGAAGAAATATTACTCCCTTTCCCGGGCTTGTCTCAAGCACATGATGGAGAGGATGGCTTTGTATTTTCTATTAAATATATTCTATTAAATATATTCCTCACAGTGGAACAGGGGACAGAAAGAATTCCCCCACCCACCCTGCAATAATATCTCCCCATGAAAAGTGATAGGCTTATGGCAATCAAAATGTCACTTTATTTTTTTTAATGTGTGTGTGCATGCACATGCACGAGCACACTGGAAACCATGGAGACCTCTGGTGGCTGACTCTTATGGGGCACCTGGAGGATATTCAGAGAGGTGGCTGGAAAAAGCCTGCCCCTTTCTCCGGCTCTGGCATTCCAAAGAGGTCTCCCATCCAAGTACTTGCCAGAGTTGACCCTGCTTAGCTTCTAAGAACTGATGAGATGGGGCTTGCCTGGGCTTTCCAGGTCAGGCAAAATGAGGCTTTAGCGATATAAGTATTTTGGCCTTTACAAAAAGGGTAATTTGACTACGAAATGCAAGTTCATCATTTTCCAAGCAAATACCCTTGTGCTCTGCTCCAAAAGAGAATAAACTATTGGGGGGAGAATGCAAAAAATAAATGTCCCAAACAAACAAAAAATGGCTTCAAAGAGTCTGGTCTCCTTTATGTGCTCAAGGATAATATTAGCAATATGCATTCTGCTTATCAAGCCAAGGCCTGACGACATCACTTTTAAACTTTTTAACTACATCACTTTTAAACCTTCATTATTCAATGTAAGCTTCAATGAGAATACTGCATCAGTCTTCTAGCAGGCATGGTCTTGTGTGGTGCCCTGTGACAAGCTATGAGAGCTAATGATATGCCCTTGTATCAGTGGCTTCTATTGACTGGTGGCTACCAGCTTGAGAATGTGAAAGCGTAATGAAATACCGGGGCCAGTGTTCTGCCTTTATCTTATGTTATGTGTCGAAGGGGTGAAAAGGTCTGGAGTTGGGATGCAGCAAAGTCCAAAGTCTGACTTTTGCAGCTGTGTAGGGGGGGAAAGGTCTGGAGAAGAAGCTTCAAGGGCCATGTGCTGTTTGTTATAAAGACATAAACCAGCTCTCAAAATGCCTGCCTGTTGCCCCATATCAAAGATAGTATTTGTAAATACAGAGGCGCCGCATATCTAGGTAACTTGACCGCACTCATGAAGCTGCCTGATACTGAATCAGATCCTTGATCCATCAGTTTGGTGTAGTGGTTAAGTGTGCGGAGTCTTATCTGGGAGAACCAGGTTTGAATCCCTGCTCCTCCACTTGCCCCTGCTGGAATGGCCTTGGGTCAGCCATAGCTCTCGCAGGAGTTGTCCTTGAAAGGGTAGCTTCTGGGAGAGCCCTCTCAGCCCCACCCACCTCACAGGGTGTCTGTTGTGGGGGAAGAAGGTATAGGAGATTGTAAGCCGCTCTGAGTCTTTGATTTAGAGAGAAGGGCAGGGTATAAATCTGCAGTCTTCTTCTTCTTCATCAGTATTGTCTACATCAGGGGCGGGGAACCTCCGTCCCAAGGGCCTTATATGGCCCTCAAGGAAGCTGTGCAGCAGCTTCCCCAGGGCCAGGCCCGGATCACAGGGCCCAGATGTACTATGCGGCAGCCACCCTGGGGCCTGGCTGGCCAGCCAGAATTGCTGCAGGGCCTGGAAAAGTTACTGTCACAGTTCAGTTTGCACTTGATTATCCCAGATGGTGTGACCTAATATGCTAATATTAGGGGATGTGGTCTAATATGCTACTGAGTTCCTGCTGGGCTTTTTCTACAAAAATGCCCTGGACCTATGCATTTGCCTAGGGTGGCAGGCCAGGTGTGTGTGTGTGTGTGTGCCAGATTAGGCTCTCCCCACATGACTTCAAATAGAAAAACAATTATTTGCATTAATTTTGCTGGCCTGAATCATTCTCCCTTGGCAGAGCACTGTTTTTTAAGTTGATATTTTTTTATGGCCCGTGAATGATGTTATAACTATCCATATGGCCCTTGGCAGAAAAAAGGTTCCCCACCCCTGGTCTACATAGACCAGCAGCAGTTCTCCATGGTCTCAGATGAAGGTCTTTCACATCACTTGATCTTTCATTCTTGCTAGGCTTAATTCTTTTCCCACTGCTGAGCTGACAGGTCATTTTTCTAAAGTCCTGTTCTCAGATCGCTTATGTGATTGTGAGTCTGGAGCTGTAAAAACACTTGGCCATCTTCTATTATTTTGTCATCAGTAGTCAATTCCTAGATCAATTTGGATAACACCCGTTCTTACCAAACACCAATTACCAACGGAACTTTGGGTGGCCCCCTATTTGTTGGCAGATATTAATCCCAAAACCACCTACTTTGTCACAAAATTTTTAATGATATTTTTATCTGTAAAATGACAAAAAATGGATTGATCTGATTGTAACAGAATCTGGTATATATTCGGCTAACGTGATGATTTTAGATTTACTTAACTGAATTATAGGTTTTATTAGAAATTCCTGTTTTAATATTTTATTTACTTTTTAGATTTGAATATTTTGACTGTAACCATTTAATTCTGTGAAGTTTCTGTGATACCCAGGAAGACACCCCTGTACTTATTCCCAAGCCATGCACCCCTGGAATGTGATATTGCAATGTAACCCTAGAATATTAATTGGATACAGCAATGCCCATTTGAATTGGAATGGTCTTCCTTGCACATAAGGGAGACAAATCCAGTTCCTTCTTGACCCCAAAGCAGGTCTGTAATGTGATTCTGGTTCACAAGCCAGAACACATGTGGCCAGCTGAAAGGTTGAGAAGCGTCCATCTTTCTGCTGCTGGGAATGAAGAGTTCCGGGCTCAGAGAGACTGGTGGGCAGTGCCATAAAAATTCCTTCACTTTTGGCAAACTTTAAAAGTCCTGTTATCAAAGCATAAGGAAATAAGAATGACCCAGGAAACCTCCAACACAAATAAATGGCTTGTATCTGGTAATCCTCAGGACAAGATGGCAGAAACACGAAGGTTAAAGGTTAAGCACTCCTCTTGTTGTGAATGTGTGGTATAACCTGTAAACTGATCTCACAATTCTGACTTTTAACAAAGTTTCTATTTTTCTTTAATTAATTGCTAAGGCCATCAAAGTCAGCCAGTCCCCTGACCACTTGATGGATGCCCATCCATGGTTGACACTAAGGGAGAAATCTATCACTTTTGGAGAGCTTCAAAGGAACCAGTTTTGGGAAAAACAAGGCCATAAAGTCATTTGGCCAGTGTAATTAAAATGCCTATGTTGGGGTATGGATCTATGATACGAATGGTCTCTGATTGGATATTACACATATGACACCCCGATTTTCCATTGGTGTGACACTCTGCCCCCTCATTGGGTAGGTTAATTGAGTGATGCGACGTAATTTACCCTAGAAAACAGACAACCCAACCTGTCAGGTTTAGCATAGCGCGCACAGCGCAGCGCAGCGTGCGGTTCGGGGATCCTGAGTGCAGAAGAAGAAAAAGGAAGGAAAAAGGGAATCCCTTCATCCTCTCCTTCCTCCACCCCCTTCCTACCCTCACCCCCCTTCCTCTCAAGAGAAATCTCCCTCCAGAGGTCTTGCATTTCCTCTGACTGAGCCTGCCCTGCAAAGATCTAGGTATTGTATCACCCTCCCCCATCCTGCTTATTCAGCTAACCTCTTTTGTAATTCCTCTTGTATGCTTGAAATTGTTTGATTGGGATGTAACTATTTGAAACTTATGCTATAATAAAATCCATTATTAACCAAAGGATTTTCAGTGGTCTATCTCCGTAGACAAAGACATAGATCCCATACACCTCACCTCTCGTAGGCCTACCATTTTGAGCTAAGAAATATTAATATTCCCCCATAAAAAGTTGTTTGAGGTGTAACATCTGAGTAGTGTTATATATCTATGTATGTTTGATAATTGACATATTCTGGTTGAGCTTAAGAACTTTAGTCAGACAAGCTAATAAAGGAAATAGAAATGGTATATCACCTGATCTGAAGAAGAAGAGGAGGAGACTGGATATATACCCCCACCCTTCATTCAGAGTCTCAGAGTGGTTTACAATCTCCTTCCCCCTCTCCCCACAACAGACACCCTGAGAGATCTCCCAGAAAAAAGCAGGTTTCACTGCGATGTTGTAGATTGCAAAATGGTGGCATGGAGCAGCTGGTGCGAAATTGCTAACTTGCTCCGGAGAGAAACAGAAGCCTGGCGTGGAGCAAGGTTAGTGCGGAATCAGCCATAGTTATGGCTGATTCAAGGAGGCATGTGGAGGAGTGGGGAATCAAACCCGGTTCTCCTAAATTAGAGTCCACACACTTGACCGCTACACCAAACTGGCCTTTAACTGGAGATGCCATGTATTGAACCTGGGACCTTTTAAATGCCCAGCAGATGCTCTGTCACTGAGTCACAGCCCCTCCACACACTGTTGGTTGAACCTGTACTGCTCACAAGGGATCTTCCTATCCCCAAATGCATGTAAATAAGGAGGGAACATTCTGTAAGCAAATGAAATTATGGATAGAAGGAGGTGTGAATTGGCAGCATGAGATTCTTTCCCAGAATCTTAAAGCAGAACATACAAGAATTATGCAGGTGGTGTGGGAAACTAAACCCTGTCCTCTTCATCACCTTACAACATAGTTCCTTTCAGTATTTTTCTCTTGCGCTGGCTGCTTCAAAAAGAAGGATGCAGGGAAGACAGGAATGGGAGTAGTTGGGTTAGCTGGCCTTGCCTGCACAACTCCTTTTTTTCCTGCACCCCCCAAACCCCTATGACCTTGTTTAAATGTACTAGCAGGAAGGCCCAGCACAGCATCTATAGCCCCTGAGAGCAAAAGAATTCACACAAATACTAGAATCCATGTTTATATATACTTTGAATGTCCTTCCAGAGCCATTGAGATGGAGCCATGGCTGCTGGGAAGTATGGATGCTATGCACTGAAATGCCAATTAGAATGCTCCTGTTTGGTGTGTGTATTGGATAAAGTCCGTGGCTGGATGACGTTCCTATCAGAGATATATCTGCTGAATCACTCTCTTCCTCACTGCTCCTTCTGCCTGAGAAAATAAAACCCGTAGTGAGGCATCAGAATAACAATCACATTGGAAAGTTTCTGACTGCTCCTGTATGTCAGAAATAATTCTGTTTCAATCTGGAGTGTTTGCAATGTTTGCAAATGGGCATTATTCAAATTGAATCTTGATTTATAAATTTCTAACTTCAGACCTTTAGATGATGGACAGTGTTATCCAAAGGCCTCATGAGCCCATCGATCATACTTGAGAAACTTTTCTCTTGTGCCCTTCAAACTTTCCAATTTAATCTACTACATCTGGGCAGTGTCTTTTTATCTTAGATTTCACCTTCTCCTTTTCGCATTGATGAACACTGAAAACCTGCCAGAGTGCTATTGCCTCTCTACTGTTCAAACTCCCATTTGGCAATTGAACTGGCAAGATGCGCAAGTCTGGCTTTCTTCCCTTGGAGGAAACGCACTGGCCTTTGCATATCTGTGAATTGCAAATTTATGCATTAAATCTGAAAACTAAGATTTCGGTTTTCAGATGTACTGCGCTTTTATGACACAATGAATGTGCAACAGGACCATCTAGGCATTTTTTGAATGTTCAAAGTTCTGCTGAAACACCTGAAATCTCAACTACTTTGAGTTCAGCTACCCCTGCCCAGAAATGACTATGTGCATGCAGAAAATGACTTCTGTGATGCAGCCTTAGGGAGATGAGGAACTGCATGTATAAACTGACACTGAGCGTACAAGTCCCATGTACAGGCCTTCTCTATAAAAGTACAAGTACAGGCCTTCTCTATAAAAGCACCCCAATGGTGGAACCAGCTGCCGGAAGAGGTGCGGGCCCTACGGGACATTAGCCAATTCCGTAGGGCGTGCAAAACCGCCCTCTTCCGGCTAGCCTTCCAAGATGAAACCTGAAATGAACACCATGCCATCACTAACATCAACAATCGAGTTAGCAATAAGATAAGATTATTTTAGATTGATTTTAGATTTTTATATTATGTAAATTTAATGGTAAATTTTAAATGGTACAGAAATGTATAATTGTTTTATTGTTTAACATGGCTTTTGCCACACTCTGTAAGCCGCCCTGAGCCTGCCTCGGTGGGGAGGGCGGGGTATAAATAAAATTTTATTATTATTTTATTATTATTATGACCAAGAGCTGGGCATACAGGACTAGGCATCTTCTCGTCTTTCTCTGCCAAGCAACTAATTGGTTGGATTTTAACTTTTTTGAAAAGGCTTATGCATACATAGGCTTGGTTCTAAAATAAGGAACCAATAGTGCCTTCCTATGGACGGGGGGGGGGGGGAGGGGGACGTTGTTTGCAGTGCCAGATCAAACTCTGTGTAGACCACTGAGATGGAGCCAAGGCAGTTGAAATCTAGGGGCCCCCCTTGCATATTATCTCAGAGTCTGAGCACCCGCCCCACCACCCATGGCCCTCTCTGCAGCCTGCAGGCACCTTCTTAAAAGCACCTTTTACTAACCTGCGAGGGTGGGGCAGAGAGAGGCAAACTTGGTGACAACAACAGCAGCAGCCGCACCAGGCAAGTCGGCCAAAGAGCAGCTCAGTTGCTGGCTGTGCATGCAGGCTGGGAGGGCTGCAAGCAGGGGGGAAACGGGAGCTGGCCCAGGGCCTCTAAGAGCATTGGGGCCCATAGGCCACTGCCTACTTCGCCTAATTGTTAATCCGACTCTGATTGTTTGTTTTTTGCCGTCAAGTCACAGCTGACTTATGACAACTCCATGGGGTTTTCAAGGCAAGAGACTTCAGAGGTGTTTTTGCCATTGCTTGGCTCTGCATCACGACCCTGGCTTTACTTGAGGGTCTCCCATCCAAATACTAGCCAGGGCCAACCCTGCTTAGCTTCTGAGAGCTGACAAGATCAGGCTAGCCTGGGCTGTCTTCTGAATCCATTGGCATTAATGTCCTTGGAAGATGGAGATGGATAGCCATGCTAGTCTGTCTGTAGCAGCAGAAAAGAGCGAACGAACCAAATCTGTAGATCCCAGTAGGCAGCCGGGTTGGCCTGAAGCGACAGAGCAAAGCAGTAGACAAGTGCACCTTTAAGACCAACAAAGTTTTATTCAGAATGTAAGCTTTCGTATGCTCTTAAGCGGACTTCATCAGACAAAATGGGAATGGAAGCAGCAATTCTTAATGTAAGTGGGCAGTGTGGAATCATGGGAATGTTTTTAGCCGATTAAAAGAATCACAAATCCTCAGAAAATCTGTGTTTGTTAGCGTTAGGACAAAGCAGGGCTGAAAAAACACTGCAGGGTGATAAAAAGCAGACTGCTGTTGTAGGTGCAAAGTGCCATAAATCTAGGTAACATTCTGGCTTTGTTAGTAAGTGCTGCTAGTAGGAGCTTTCGCGAGTCACTGCTTACTACTAGCTGTATGTGAATTCTAGCTGCATCTGAAGAAATGAGCAGTGAGTGACTCATGAAAGCTCATCCCCTACTATAGATTTTGTTAGTCTCTAAAGTGCTACTTGGACTCTCACTCTTTTCTACTTGGAAGGGTATGAAACTCTTTTAGGACTGCACAATTAGGGGACAATCCTAAGCAGGCCTACTTAGAAAGCCTCATTGAATGAAATGGGGCTTCCTTCTAACTGCTTTTTAAATTAATTCCAAGGGACTTCCTTGCAGTAAGGCATTTTTAGGACTGCAGTTTTCCATTACCATCCTGAACGACATTTACACTCTTCTAAGCCTCTTGAAAGAACTCTGTGGTAAAGCTGCAGTACTGCAGTCGGAGCCCTCTGCTCACAACTAGGGATGTGCAAAAAAAAAATAATAATTCGGAAGTACATGGATTCAGAAGTATACGGGGGAAAGAAATACGGAATCCCGTATATTTCTGAATTCTGTAGTCAGAATAGCCGCATATACGGTAGATGCGCGGCTATTTCCGAATATATGGCCCCATTATACCCTATGGGCCATTGAAATCAATGGCAAATAGGGTATATTTGAAGCCATCTGGAGGGGAGGGGGTTTGAGGGAGAGCCCCCAAATTTGCAGAGGACCTGCAGGGGACTCTCCCCTACAAACCCCCCAAGTCCCAAAAAGATTGGGCCAGGGGGTCCCTGTCTTTGGGCTCCCCAAATGGCCCATTGCCAACAATGATGGGGAAAGCCCAATTAGCCACTTCCTCCACTATAATTGCTGTGGGGAAAGTGACTCTGGCCAGAGTGGCGTTTGAGGGAGAGGCCCTAAAACTGCAGGGCAGCTTCAGGGGACTCCCCTGCATGCAACCCCCCTGGCCCAAAAAGACTGCACCCATCTGTGGGCACCCCAAAAGGAACACTGCTCCCAATGGTGAGAAAAAACCAATTAGAGCCACTTCCTCACTGTAATTGCTGTGGGGAAAGTGGCTCTGGGGAGCAGGAAGTTTTGAGGAGAGCCCCCCCAAACTGCTGTGCAGCTTCAGGGCACTGTCCCACACAAAACCCACAAGGCCAAAAAAAAATTGGACCGGGGTGTCCAATTCCTGGGGCACCAAAGCCAAACCTAACTTCACACCAGATAATCTCTATAGGACCCAAATGCACTACATTCCTCTATCTACTCTATGAACCCTGCAGGCCTGGAACCAATATAAATCCAGTTGCCAACATCACTGCCACACAAAACACAATCTGCTCAAGGTCTGCTCTGCAGACCTGGCTGCAGCAAACCCAGATGCCAGCTCTCCAGCCCTGTCCCAAACAACACGGGGAGAGCTGGCCAAGCACAACAAGCCTGCTGGTTCTGGGTGTCTCACCCAGGTGCCAGCTTCCCTGCCACAGAACACACAATCTACAGATGCCAGCTTTCCAGCCCTGCCCCAAACGACATGGGGAGAGCTGGCGAAGCACAATAAGCCTGCTGGTTCTGGGTCTCTCACCCAGGTGCCAGCTCCACCCCCACCCCCCCAAAACCAGAACCAGGAAAAGGGACAACAGGAGAAGGCCAAGAAACTCAACTGTTAAAAAAGTGGCCTTTTAAACAATGAAAATTAGGCCAAACAGCACCCCCCCCAAGAACCAGAAGAGAAAAGGAACAACAGTAGCACAACACAGCAGCAACAAATCAAACACAGAATCCTTTTAAAACAGTAAAAAAAACCCTTAACTTTTAACAATACAGGAACTTTACCAACCCCTCCCCCGAAAAAAAACCCTTCACCCTAACCCCAAGAAATCCAAGCACCCAAAAAGTAAAAGGACACTGCACTTTTAAAAGTCCTCTCATTAAAGTAAGAGATGGGCAAATTGGCAAACCTCCCCCCCACCCCAGGCCCCTTCCCCAAGCAGAAACCCCTAACCCCCTAACCCCAAATAAGCTACCCACCACCACCACCCAAATCTGGATAAGTAAAGGGACTCTGAGTCTTAAAAAGTTCTTTTACCAACTAAAATAAAAACAAGAACCCCAAGACTGTCTTACCTTGTCTTCTCTACTCCAGGGAAGTCTGGTAAGGCTGAGAGAGAGAGCAGCAGCAGCTGAGGCCAAGGGCCAGCCAGCAGCACAGCACAATCTCTCACACCAACACACACCAACACAGCAGCAATGGAGGATTCCAGCCAGGCAGACTCCTTAAAAAGGTTCTCTGGCCCTACAGAGAGCAGTTTCAAAAAATAGCACTGCTCTGTGATTGGCCAGACAAAAGAACAACATTACTGCTGATGGCTGGAGGATCAGCTACACAAAAGCCCTTCAAAGCATGGATTTGCAATGCATTTTGCAAATGCATGCTTTGGATTGGCTGCTGGGGCTCCTCTTCCCCCTCCCCCCCTCCCTGATCCCAGGGAGGCTATGGGAGAGGCGGGAAAGGCTACCAATGGCGGGAAAGGGGGCAAGCAGCTCCCCTGAGGCTGCAGAAGCCCCTTTCCCGCCTTTTGCATTGACTTCCATATACTTCTGAATATTTATACGGAAGTATACAGGGAGCAATACTCGGCTCCCGCATAACGGGCCCCAATTGGAATCGGCTGTATGCGATTCCATATACAGCCAAATCAGGGGTGATTCGGCGGATGATTTGGTTTGGCCAAACCGAATGCACACCCCTACTCATGACCTGAGTTCAATCCCAGCAGAAGCTGGGTCAGGTAGCTGGCTCGAGGTTGACTCAGCCTTCCATCCTTCCGAAGTCGGTAAAATGAGTACCCAGCTTGCTGGGGGGGAAGAGTATGTGACTGGGGAAGGCAATGGCAAACCACCCCGTAAAAAGTCTGCCATGAAAACACTGTGAAAAGCAACGTCGCCTCAGAGTCGGAAATGACTGGTGCTTGCACAGGGGACTACCTTTACCTTTTTGAAGCCTCTTGACTTTGATAGATTTAGAAGGGTGTTATGCTGTTTAGCCCTGCAGTCTCATTCAGCCTCATTCAGAATCAGCCATAATAAAAATCATGTGACTTTCAATTTTACATTTCCAGTGCTGTTATGTTCATTTTTGGCAAGCCTCATAGGCCACGGGCAGAGAACAGGCACAAGTTCCCTGAACAGAGAACAGGTACAGGACAACCAAAGGAAATACTTCTTCATGCAAAGGAAATACTTTTTTACACTAATGTGGAATTTGCTGCCAAAGGATGGAGTGATGGCCACAAGCACAGACAGCTTTAAAAGAGGATTAGACAGATTCACGGAGGAGAGGTCTAGCACTAGCTAAAGGGAGCCTCTGCATTCAGAGGCAGTGAATCTCTAAATAGCAGTGCCAGGAAGCAACATCAAGGGAAGGCCTCAGCCAGTTTGGTGTAGTGGTTAAGTGTGCGGACTCTTATCTGGGAGAACCGGGTTTGATTCCCCACTCCTCCACTTGCACCTGCTAGCATGGCCTTGGGTCAGCCACAGCTCTGGCAGAGGTTGTCCTTGAAAGGGCAGCTGCTGCGAGAGCCCTCTCAGCCCCACCCACCTCACAGGGTGTCGGTTGTGGGGGAGGAAGGTAAAGGAGATTGTGAGCCGCTCTGAGACTCTTCAGAGTGGAGGGCAGGATATAAATCCAATATCTTCTTCTTCTCTATGCCCTACTATTGGCCTTTGTAGTAACTGATTGGGATGCCATGGGGAGCCAGTTGGGCTCCTTCCAACTGGCTGAACCCTGAGTACTGCAACCTGAGCACTGGACATCTTTCCTAGCTTGGGACTTGCATTCCTCTGGGGTAAGTGCGGGAGCAGAGGCATTAACCCTGGACAGCACAGTACTGGGTTTAAATCTGCCTCAGTCCAAGGCAGTCTCGTAAGTCTGCTTCCCCTGTTTGGCGCAAGTCTGGCGCCTTTCTCTTGTGCGGCATTCTCTCCGTTTACATGCTGTGAAATAACTTGCCAGCCCCCCTGGACTGAAGATTTAACCGTACTTCTCGTCCCCAGGCACAGATCTATTGTTCAGAGCCATCTTTTATACCCAGGAGCCGAATAAATGAAAGGAGCGGTGAGCTTCTTTATTGCACCTGCAATGTCTGGAAGTACAGCCAGGAGACGAGTGCCCAGAACGTTCACGACTGTCAGTTTAAACAGCCTTGGAAGCGTAATACACTTTTATGCTCACCCATCCAGGAAGGGACGCGCTTTCGGACATGATGGAGAAGCTCCAATGTTATTACAAGCCCCGCGAGCAAGAAGGTCTCGAGGTTATACCGTTTCTGAATCTGAACCACTCAAGGGATATTGCAGAGGCTGGGGGTCGGAATCCAAGCTATCCCCTCCTGTGTCATCGAAGATCGAGACACGCATCAGAAAGCACCTTAAAATGACTTTCCATCTCCTGAAAGAAATTGGCTGTAACAAAAGAGACATTGAATCAAATGGAGCTTCCAACCAAACAAAACGCGCACAACTTCCTTTCGGAACAATAACAAGTGCCTGCTTTACCCCAAATAGATATCTCCACTTAGAATGTCGTCTGGGGCGTGGGATGTTATGGTATAGCCTGATCTCATCAGAGCTCAGAAGCTGAGCAGGGTCGGTGCTTAGAAAGGAAGGCTCTACAGAGGGAGGCTTGCGGTCACCATAATTCAGTTGTGACGTGACAGCACATACATACATACAGGGGTGGAATTCTAGCAGGAGCTCCTTTGCATATTAGGCCACACACCCCTGATGTAGCGAATCCTCTAAGAGCTTACAAAAAAGAGCCTTGTAAGTTCTTTAAGGATTGGCTACATCAGGGGTGTGTGGCCTAATATGCAAAGGAGCTCCTCCTAGAATTCCACCCCTGCATATGTACATACACACATAAAGATGTCATCTTTTTTTTGTCTTTCCTAGAACAGCGCCATGGCGCAGAGTGTTAAAGCTGCAGTACTGCAGTCTGAACTCTCTGCTCACGACCTGAGTTCGATCCCAGCAGGAACTGGTTTTAGGTAGCCGGCTCAGGTTGACTCAGCCTTCCATCCTTCCAAGGTCGCTAAAATAAGTACCCAGCTTGCTGGGGGGAAAGTGTAGATGACTGGGGAAGGCAATGGCAAACCACCCCGTAAAAAGTCTGCCATGAAAACGCTGTGAAAGCAATGTCACCCCAGAGTCAGAAACGACTGGTGCTTGCACAGGGGACTTCCTTTACCTTCTAAGAGCTCAAGGCAACATATGAGTTCCCCTTCCTCTAGTTTACTTTTACATCAATCCTATGAAGTAGGTTAACTAGGGTTGCCAACCTCCCCAGGTGGTGCCTGGAGATCTCATGGAATTAAAACTGGTCTCCAAACTACAACAATCAGTTCCCAGAATGATAACTGATCTTTAGACAACAGAGGAAAAAAGGCAGCTTTGAAGGGTAAATTCTATGACATTATGCTCCAATGAGGCACCTCTTCTTCTTCTACTCGAGGTGGCTTATACAGTAAGAAATAAAACAGCATAAAAATCATTAAAAGTTAGATAAGCATATTAAAACCCCAGCATTCAAAACCTCAGCCAGAGCACAAAGACAGCACAAAACCTTTAGCGAGTTAGCAACAGATCTCATAAACAGTTCACAAGCTACAAACAGACCACAAAACCATTTTTTAAAAAATCAGCCCCCATAAATAGAAATTTGGGTTCAAGGGAATGTGCTTGCTTGACAGCTAGAAAAGAGTGCAATAGAGCCCAAGTTAGCCTCAAGGGAGAGGACATTCCACAGGGGCAGTGCTCACACTGAAAAGGCCCTGTCTCTGGTTACTACCCACCACATCTCTGCAGGAAGGGGCACAGAGAGCAAAAGTGGGAGGAGCAACGTATCTGGTGGGCTGTACAGTGCAATAGGAGGAAGTCCTTCAATTGTAGTTTTGTTCATGACAGCTACTACTTTGAGTCAAATTTAGTTTTTATTTATTATATTTATTCCTCCCTATGTTTCAGATTTTAACATGACTTATTGATGAGCTACTTACATGATCTACTGCGATCTAGCTGCGATCTGCGATTTCCAGCTGTCTCTGGAAATCTCTGGTTAAATACTTGCCAGTTCCACAAACTAAATAGATGGGCACAGGGATTTTTTTTGTAGCAGGAACTCCTTTGCATATTAGGCCACACACCCCTGATGTAGCCAATCCTCCAAGAGTTTACAATAGGCCCTGTGCTAAGAGCCCTGTAAGCTCTTGGAGGATTGGCTATATAAGAGGTGTGTGGCCTAATATGCAAAGGAGTTTCTGTTACAAAAAAAAAAAGCCCTATATGGGCTTAGCATGCTGCTAGTCTCTGTCCCATCAGCTACAATTCAGGGATACCCATGATGTCCTACCTTGCAGGATTGTTGTAAGTGGATTCTGAATTGCTACTTAACTGTATTGTTGTTGCTGTTTATTCATTCATTCATTCATTTATTTTATTAGATTTATATCCTGCCCTCGTGCCAAAGCAGGCTCAGGGCAGCTCACAACACATAACTTATAATAAAAACATTTATATTAAAAGCATTAAACCGTTTAAAATAATTTGGTGTTAATTGTTATTGTTATTGATGCCTGGGCTTTTTTTTTCCCCTGGAAAAAGTGGTGCTGGAACTCTCAAGAGGGAAATGAAAGAGAAGCACATGGGTGCCCCAGGTGAACTTTTAAACCCTTTTTGAGAATTTTGTTTCCATAAAGACGTTCTGGAACTTCATTCCACCATGTTCCCCTGGGGGGGGGAAGCCCTGATTGATGCCCACATATAAACGCAGCTCCTCCCCAACCAGGAATTCAAATGAATTCTTAAACCATCAAGGTGTCAGAGGAAACTGATTGATGCACAAACACCTGTGAGTTGGATCCAATGACTCCCTTCTGCAAGTGAGGAGTCCTGCTTTCAGAATGAGGCACCTCACTGTGCAGAAAAGAGTCACTGGATCCGTCCCGCTGCCTTTTGGTGTAAGTAGTTTCTATGCATTCCACTTTTTTAAAGGAAAAAAATATGGATCCCACCGTGTTTGCCTTAAATCCCCTTTTTTATTGTTGAGAAGGTGACACAAGGAGGGCATAAAACAAATGGATGCAAATCTGTTTAATAAGGAGATAAAACAGGCCAATTATTAGCTCCCAGAGTGCTCTTCGTTTCATGGCTGTGATGCAAGCAGCAGCCTTTGATGTTCCTCTGGCTTGTTCCTTAATTGATAGGTTATAAGAAAACCAATTTAGGCAGCTCAGCTCTTGTTTCCTAACGACCTTTGCAGAGATTCTCGGCTCTGATTAAAGTTTGGCTGGTGTTCATCCTTCAAAAATGTTCCGCACAACTGTAAAAAAAGAAGAAGAAGAAGAAAGAGGGCCATTGAAGCCTACTGTGGCTTGATAGCGGAAGCTCATCAGTGTTCTGCCACAGGACATCAGATGACGTGCGGTCTTTCAAGCCCTTCAAACACTGTTCAAACCGAAATGCAGATCAGTGGCTGCCTAAGAAGCCACAGTGTATATAGTGGGAAGGGGGGGGGGGGTTGTTGACTCCCAGAATGCCTCTTGCCAGTGAAATAATAAGGAGGGGGGAAAAACACTGGAAAGGAAATCCAGAAAATAAATTATTTACATTTGCTATTTTTTTAAAAAAATTGATATTTAGTTTTATGAATCGTTTGCAATACAAAAGAAAAACATTAAAGAAAAAGTAAATTAGGCAAATAGTCATATAGCCAACATAATTTCACCTTTCAACATAAATATGTACCGAGGTAAGATGTGCGCAAATTTTGTATTTAGCATTAATCTATGAGTTTACATTTTTATCTCCAATACACATGTTCATCTAATCTTGATATTGCAATAGTACCTTTAGTTTAAATTCTCATTAATTTAATTGCAACCAATCATATAACTTCTTCCATTTCTTGTTTAGATTCTCCATTTATTAAAGCCATTAGCACATCTGACTCAGCTATATCTAGCAATGCAACCCTAAGCATTCTGACTTCATTGGTCTTAAAGATGCCACTGGACTCCAGCTTTATTCTATTCCTTCTATTGCTTTGTTCTGTTGCTTCAGACCTACACAGCTGCCTAAGCTGAGGATTTTCATGCCTACTTGCCTGGACCCTTTTTGGAGATGCCAGGGAATGAACCTGGGACCTTCTGCTTCCCAAGCAGATGCTCTACCACTGAGCCACCGTCCCTCCCCCTTTTTTATTGCATATTCTGTTTTTAATTTTTTATGTTGTTCTTAACTGCTATTAGCCACCCTGAGCCCATCAGGGGAGGGCTGGGTATAAATTTGATAAAATAAATAAATAAAATAGCATTCACGGTTATCTGT
Source organism: Heteronotia binoei (assembly GCF_032191835.1). NCBI lineage: Eukaryota > Metazoa > Chordata > Lepidosauria > Squamata > Gekkonidae > Heteronotia > Heteronotia binoei. The sequence goes on from NC_083232.1 coordinate 17,267,743, forward strand.
TCCAGAGTTGCTAATACCTGGGTTCCACCTGGTCCTGAATCAAACGCTACTCTGGATGCTTTGCAACTTTTCTTGTTTTATCATTTGGAGTACTGTGTGCAGTTCTGGTCGCCGCACCTCAAAAAGGATATTATAGCTTTAGAGAAGGTGCAGAGAAGGGCAACTAGAATGATTAAAGGGCTGGAGCACTTTCCCTATGAAGAAAGGTTGAAACGCTTGGGACTCTTTAGCTTGGAGAAACGTCGACTGCGGGGTGAAATGATAGAGGTTTACAAGATAATGCATGGGATGGAGAAAGTAGAGAAAGAAGTACTTTTCTCCCTTTCTCACAATACAAGAACTCGTGGGCATTCGATGAAATTGCTGAGCAGACAGGTTAAAACGGATAAAAGGAAGTACTTCTTCACCCAAAGGGTGATTAACATGTGGAATTCACTGCCACAGGAGGTGGTGGCGGCCACAAGTATAGCCACCTTCGAGAGGGGTTTAGATAAAAATATGGAGCAGAGGTCCATCAGTGGCTATTAGCCACAGTGTATGTGTGTATATAACATTTTTTGCCACTGTATGACACAGAGTGTTGGACTTGATGGGCCGTTGGCCTGATCCAACATGGCTTCTCTTATGTTCTTATCCATCCTCCTACCCCAGTCAACATAATCTCAGGCTCTCTTCAATTCCAGGTTGGGTGTACAGTTAAAAATCAAAACAACCAGTGTTCCCATAATGCACTGGCAGGGAATGTGCACAAAGGCTTGCCAGAAATGCAGAGGGGATCCCAGCAACATATTTTGCCCCAGAGCCCCGAATCCTGGCTGGAAGCTGGGCTGTGCTGTGTACATTCAATGTACAGATTCTTAGTATTACAAGTTACAACACTTTTCCTAAGACTTTGAGAAATGTGGTGTTAACTCTGTCAAGACACACAACTGCTTCCCTGTAGCAGGATCAGACAAATGCGCTCTTCTCAACTCTTCAGAAATATTTATGTTCTCCCCAGGTGTCAAACGGAGACATAAATCTACTGTAATATTTTTGTTTCCTATTGTACTGGACTTCAAGACTTTGTCATTGATGCCTTGAAGCACGCCACGATATTGTTCTTAGGGACTGGTGTTAAAGTGGTCACGTCCAGCTGGTTGAAGAAGAGCCATCTCTGTTTTTTTTTCCCCCCTGTATGGCTTCCCCCCCCCCTCTGTTTGACAAGCTTGCTTATAGGAGCGGTAAAAGGAAAGAGCAAGCAGGGGGTGGGGGTGGGGGTAGGAGACCTAATAGACGTGTTGAGTAAAAAGCCTGAGCTTCATTTGAACCACTTAGGAACCAAAATCTAGTATGGCGAATGTTACAGAAGAGGAAAAGGATGCTATTGTGCTTTTTGAGCATCCTGAGTTTTTCATTCTTTTGAGAACAAAGTCCGTCACGTTCACTTAAAATCCAAAGGGCTCTGAGACAAGAAAGCTTATGCCACAGCAAACTTAGTCTTTAAAATTCTGTATAAGGTTCTATTTTCCTCCTTAAGATGCTTAGCCTGGCTTCTACTTGGGTCATCGCTAGCACAGGACAATATATTTTTAAATTCCTTCTCAGTCTGCCCTGTTTTAATTGGAGAAAAGCATGAGAGCAAATTACAATTCAATCAATCACTCAATAAAAATGACCCCCAAAACTTGCCTAGAAAGGAAGGTTTCAGGAGGTCATCAACAGAGGTCCAGTGATGTTTCCGTTCACTTCATCTCAGAGCCACTCCAGAGCAGGCCCTGTTTAGAGAACCAGCTACTTAGACCTGTTGAGATCCTGAGGAAGGGGAGGAGTCATGGCACAGTGGAAGAGCCTCTGGTTTGCATGCAGAATCACCAGTTCAATCCCCAGCATATCCAGTTAAGAGACCAATTTGGTGTAGTGGTTAACTGTGTGGACTCTTATCTGGGAGAACCAAGTTTGATTCCCCGCTCATAAGAACATAAGAGAAGCCATGTTGGATCGGTCCAATCGCCCATCCAATCCAACACTCTGTGTCACACAGTGGCCAACCCCCCCCCCAAGTGCCATCAGGTGGTCCACCAGTGGGGCTAGAAGCCCTCCCACTGTGCCCCCCCAAGCACAAGAATACAGAGCATCACTTGCCCCAGACAAAGAGTTTCAACAATACGCTGTGGCTAATAGCCACTGATGAACCTCTGTTCCATATGCTTATCCAATCCCCTCTTGAAGCTGTCTATGCTTGTAGCCTCCACCACCTCCTGTGGCACTGAATTCCACGTGTTAATCACCCTTTGGGTAAAGAAGTACTTCCTCTTGTCACTTCTCACCCAACTGCTCAGCAATTTCATAGGGTTCAAAATGCTTGGGGCTCTTTAGCTTGGAGAAATGTCAACTGTGGGGTGACATGATAGAGGTTTACAAGATTATGCATGGGATAGAGAAGATAGAGGAAAAAAGTACTTTTCTCCCTTTCTCACAATATGAGAACTCGTGGGCATTCTCCCACTCTTCCATTTACAGCCGCTGGAATGGCCTTGGGTCAGCCATAGCTCTCACAGGTGTTGTCCTTGAAAGGGCAGCTGCTGTGAGAGCCCTCTCAGCCCCACCTACCTCACAGGGTGTCTGTTGTGTGAGGTGGGGGGGATATAAGATATTGTAAGCCGCTCTAAGTCTCTGATTCAGAGAATAGGGCAGGATATAAATCTGCAGTCTTCTTCTTCTTCTTAATAGGACCAGGTAGTAGTTGATGTGAAAGACCTCAGCCTGAGACCCTGGAGACCCGCTACCAGTCTGAGTAGGTAATACTGACCTTGATGGTCCAAGGGCCTGATTCAGCTCATGTGAGTTCAAAGATCTTAAAAATGAAGAAGGTAGGGTTGCCAGCCCAACTCCATACAGCAGTGGAAATGTTTGGGAGTAGATACAGAACAAACAGCATTGTATGATGCCACAATATCACATCCAACTGGAAACCTGGAAATGCTGCCATAGTGCTCTAAGATTTCCTTTGATTACTATGTAAAAACCATAGAGAGCAGTTATGTCACTTCTGGGTTCATGCTAGAAATAATGATGTGAAGAAGACCATAGATTTATACCCCACCCTTCTCTCTGAATCAGACTCTCAGAGTGGCTTACAATCTCCTTTATCTTCTTCCCCCACAATAGACACCCTGTGAGGTGAGTGGGGCTTAGAGAGCTCTCACAGAAGCTGTTCTTTCAAGGACAACTCTGAGAGAGCTATGGCTGACCCAAGGCCATTCCAGCAGCTGCAAGCAGAGGGGTGGGGGATCAAACCTGGTTCTCCCAGGTAAGAGTCCACGCACTCAACCACTACACCAAACTGGCTCTGAGTGCTGTTGAGTGATGCCATTGTCCTCTCCCTAATTTTTGCTCCTATATGGAGCAGCGGAAGGTCCGGAGCTGGAGGATGGGAGGTTGCCCATTATGGCAGGCAGTCTAGGAAAAGGAAAGATCTCCTGTGCAAGCACCAGTCGTTTCCGACTCTGGGGTGACGTTGTTTTCACGGCAGACTTTTTTACGGGGTGGTTTACCATTGCCTTCCCCAGTCTTTTACACTTTCCCCCCAGCAAGTTGGGTACTCATTTTACCAACCTCGGAAGGATGGAAGGCTGAGTCAACCTTGGGCCAGCTACCTGAATCCAGCTTCTGCCGGATCGAACTCAGGTCGTGAGCAGAAAGTTCAGAGGGGCAGGCAGTCTGGCATCCCCTAAAAGAAGGTAATACATATAAACTATTCCTAACCCCCTAAAGGCACTCTGTACATGTTTATTGCTTGTGTGTTATTTTTTTATTTGTAGAAAATGTTAAGGAGGAGACAGGAAGGTGACACAGACATTGGCTGCCTGCATTCATATGTAACCAACCACTTGCACCTGGTAGTGGAGGAAGCAGACAGGTAAGCCGAGGATATCAGCGAGTGTCCTCCTTTGGTCTTAGGTGAGCTGATTCAGACAAGCCAGATATAGGGCACCATCTGCTCCAATGACTGTATGCCAGTTCCAGATTGTGTACTGTCTGCACCCAGTACACATGAGAAGCATGTGGCATGAGAAGTGATACTGCCAGGGAGCCATTGAGTGAGTTGTTAGCTGTTTGTAGTCATTAGCCCTTCTCCTTCTTCGAGTGAGAGCAAGGAGGGAAGCGAAGCCAGACAGCTGGCTGCTCCCATCCGTCCCTCTCTGCTGCTCTTCTTTTCAGTCGTCCTAATGCAGTTTGAGAGCAGTGTGAATTCCAGTTGTTGCGGTGTTCTAATTGCAGTCACTTCTGATAGAGTCTTCTGCAACAGCAGCAGCCAAGCTGAGATCAGTTTGCAGGGTGCTGTTCCAAAGTTGCTAAGCGTCAACAAAGCAACTGATCCATTCAGAAGACGGGTGCTTCAGGCAGGAAGCCATGTTGAAGCAGAAGAGCAAGATTCGAATCCAGGAGCACCTTAGAAAACAACAATGTTTCCTGGGTATAAGATTTTGTCAAAGCTCTGAGGAAGGGAATTACGGCTCCTCTCCAGTTCCCCAGGCAACTTCAGGCAATGGGCTTTATGATCACTGCTGAGTTCAAATCCCTTCCCCAAACTCAATTTTTCCCAGGCTCCACTTTGAAATAGCCAGGAATTTCCCAGCCCAGAGTTGGCTACCCTATCTGTGAGTGGAAACTGGAGTGCCAGTTTGGTGTAGTGGTTAAGTGCGCAGATTCTTATCTGGGAGAACCGAGTTTGATACCCTCTCCTCCACTTGCAGCTGCTGGAAAGGCCTTGGGTCAGCCGTAGTGGTTAAGTGCACAGACTCTTATCTGGGAGAACCGGGTTTGATTCCCCACTCCTCCACTTGCAGCTGCTGGAATGGCCTTGGGTCAGGCATGGCTCTTGGAGAGTTGTCCTTGAAAAGGCAGCTTCTGAGAGAGCTCTCTCAGCCCTACCTACATCACATTTTATGAGCCACTCTCTGAGACTCTGAGTGGAGGGCAGAATATGAATCCAATGTCGTTGCTGTCTTCTTCTTCTTCTTCTTCTTCTTCTTCTTCTTCTTCTTGTATGTACGTAAGTCTTGTCAAGTCAGAACCATCCTATGGCAACTCCAGCAAGGGGCTTTGAAGACAGGTGAGAAGCAGAGGTGGTCTGCCATGGCCTTCCACTTCAAAGAGATGATCTCCCATCGAAGTACTCTCTGGAAATCTCTCCCTTTCACGCTCACTCCCTTTAGGATTGCTCCTCTGCCATCCAAGTTTTCAGAGCATAGTGACTTTTATTTGAATGCTATGATAAAGTGTCGCACAATGCATGCTGAAATAATTATTGATGCTTCATTTCCCACCGAAAATCCCATTACACCTGACTTCAAAAGACAAGGCTTCATCAGATATGCCGGGATGGTTATGTACTGCCAATAAATCCCCTGTCTAATAGCGCCTCTCTCTCTTTTTAAATTGAAGTCTAAATTATTATTTCAATTTGTATTGCAAAATGGCAGTTCTGCACCCTTACACCTCCCATAAATACGGGCTGCTCCGGGGGCCAAGTGAAGTCAAGGGATAAAAGCGAAGCTTTATATTGTCATTTGCTAGAATTGGAACACACCATTGGTTTTCTGTCACAGAATTTAATGGCAAAGTTCCAAGCTCTTTTCTCCATTATTCGTGCGCAAAGGGAAACAAGTTCATTACACATCATTGCTTGTGTTCTTGTGGTACCTAGATTACAAATGAAATGGTCTACATTCTGCATCCATCACCAGGGGTTCAGGCATTGGATTGCATCTGCCCAAAGCAATCAAGGTAGTTTGAAGTTAGAATCCCCCAAAGTCAGCTCATGAGTCTCTCAAGCAGTTCTATAGTTCTTTGAAAGTGTCAATAAACATGGGGACAAAGATAAGCCTTTTTTCTCCCTGCCATTCAGTCTCATCTGATTTATGGCAACCCCACATGGTTTCCAAGGCAAGAGAGGTTCAGAGGTGATTTGGCATTGCCTGCCTCTGCATAGTGATCCTGGTATTTCTTGATGGTTTTCCATTCAAATAATGACCAGAGCTGGTCATGCGTAGCTTCTGAGCTTCTGAGACTGCCAGTAGACATTGTTTATATGGACTTCTAGAAGGCTTTTGACAAAGTTCCTCTCCAGAGACTGCTGAGCAAACTTCAGAATCATGGCACAGGAGGACAAGTCCTCTTAGCAGGGCTTTTTTTTTGTAGCAGGAACTCCTTTGCATATTAGGCCACACACCCCGATGTAGCCAATCCTCCTGGAGCTTCTAATAGGCCCTGTACTAAGAGCCCTGTAAGCTCTTGGAGGATTGGCTACAACAGGGGGTGTGTGGCCTAATATGCAAAGGAGTTCCTGCGACAAAAAAAAAGCCCTGCCTCTTAAGGATTGGAAATTGGCCAAAAAACAGGAAGCAGAGAGTAGGACTAAATGGCCAGCTCTTGCAACAGAGGGATGGAAGCAGCAGAGTCCCTCAAAGACTTGTATTGGAACCAGTGGATTTCTGCTTAGTCGTAAATTACCTGGAGTTAGAAGTGAGTAGTAAGCGGCCAAGTTTGCCAAAGACACTAAATTATTTAGGATGGTTAAGACAAAAATGGATTCTCTTCTTCTGGGGAAATGGGCATTAAAATGGCAGATAAGATTCAATGTGCATAAATGTAAAGTGATGCATATTGGAGTAGGTACAACCAATGGGATCTCAGGAGGTGTTGGGGCAGTGGGGTGGTACTAGCTGGATGGAAATGTTGATTCAGTCCAACACTCTGTGTCACACAGTGGCCAAAAAAACCAGGTGCCATCAGGAGGTCCACCAGTGGGGCCAGGACACTAGAAGCCCTCCTACTGTCACCGCTCCCAAGCACCAAGAAGAAGAAGATGATGAAGAAGATATTGGATTTATATCCCGCCCTCCACTCTGAAGAGTCTCAGAGCGGCTCACAATCTCCTTTACCTTCCTCCCCCACAACAAACACCCTGTGAGGTGGGTGGGGCTGGAGAGGGCTCTCACAGCAGCTGCCCTTTCAAGGACAACCTCTGCCAGAGCTATGGCTGACCCAAGGCCATGCTAGCAGGTACAAGTGGAGGAGTGGGGAATCAAACCCGGTTCTCCCAGATAAGAGTCCACACACTTAACCACTACACCAAACTGGCTCTCCAAGAATACAGAGCCTCACTTGCCCCAGACAGAGAGTTCCAACAATACGCTGGAACCCCCCACTTGGAATACTGAGCATGGTTCTGACCACCACAGCTGGAAAAGGATATTGTACAGCTTGAAAAGGTGCAGAAATGAACAGTCAAAATGGCCAGGGGGATAGAGCAGATGCCTTATGAGGACTGTTTAAAATGTTTAGACTGTTCAGCCTAGAAGAATGGTGAGTAAAGGGACATGATAGAGGTTTATAAAATTATGCATGGCATAGAGTATTTGGACAGGGATAAACATTTCTTTCTCTCCCATAATGCAAGGACCAGGGCTCATCCACTGAAGCTGAATGGTGGAAAATTCAGAGCAGACAAAAGGAAGTTTTCTTCGCACAGTGCATAGTTAATTTGAAGAACTCACTGCCACAGGATATGGTCATGGCCACCAACTTGGCAGGCTTTAAAAGGGGAGTGGGCAAACTCATGGATGAGTGGGATATCAGTGGCTACTAGTCACAATGGACATCCACTCCCTCCAGTACCAGAGGCTTTAAATCAGTTGCTTGGCCCTGGGAAACATGGGCAAGAGCAGGGCTTTTTTTTTTGTAGCAGGAACTCCTTTGCATATTAGGCCACACACACCCTGATGTAGCCAATCCTCCAAGAGCTTACAGGGCTCTTCGTACAGGGCCTACTGTAAGCTCCAGGAGGATTGGCTACATCAGGGGGGTGTGGCCTAATATGCAACAGAGCTTCTGCTATAAAAAAAGCCCGGGGCAAGAGGATGCCATTGCAGTCATCCTGTTCATGGGCTTCCTTGAGATAGCTGGTTGACCATTGTGTGAACAGAATGATGGACCAGAAGAGCCTTTGTACTGATCCAGCCAGGGCCTGACCTAGACTGTTTGGAACCCTAGGCAAGGCTAACTACTTGTGCCCCCCCCCCTGCACTGATAACTAGGGTTGCCAAGTCCAATTCAAGAAATATCTGGGGACTTTGGGGGTGAAGCCAAGAGACATTAGGGCTGGAGCCAAGATCAAGGCTGTGACAAGCATAATTGAACTCCAAAGGGAGCTCTGGCCATCACATTTAAAGGGACGGCACACCTTTTCAATTCCTTCCTTCCATAGAAAATAATGAAGGATAAGGGCACCTTCTTTTGGGGCTCATAGAATTGGACCCCCTGGTCCAATCTTTTTGAAACTTGGGGAATATTTTGGGGAGAGGCACTAGATGCTATACGGAAATTTTGATGCCTCTACCCCAAAAAACAGCCCCCCCCCCAGAGCCCCAGATATGTGGATCAATTCTCCATGATTTTCTATGGGAATAAATCTCCCTAGGGAATAACAGAGTTCCCAGCAGACATTTCCCTCCCCTCCCCCCGCTTTCTGACGACCCTGAAGCGGGAAGAGGGTCTTCAAACCGGGGGATCCCCTGCTCCCACCTGGGGATTGGCAACCCTACTGATAACCAGTTCTATCCTATGGGCCTGCCAGTGTAGCAACCCTGAAATTCCTTGTGGTCTCCCATTCAAGTACTAACCAGGGCTAACCTTGATTAGTTTCCAAAATCTGATGAGACAGGGCTAGCCTGGGTATGCAGATATAGGCATGTCAGTCATAGCTTCACACAAGTAAGAATGGCCATTATCCCAGCTGGATTGACTTGACCAGGGCTTTTTTTGAGCAAGAAGGCAGTTCTGGCTGGCTTGGTGTCGGGGGTTGTGGCCTAATATGCAAATGAGTTCCTGCTGGGTTTTGTCTACAAAAAAGCCCTGTGTGAAACAATGGTGATGACAGAGGGCATGGCCTAATATGTAAATGGGCTCGTGCTGGGCTTTTTCTACAAAAAAGCCCTGGACCTGACTCATGCTATGCCCCATGTTCACTTGCAGGAATGCCCCTGCCTGGTTAGGATTGTGACTAAAATTATAACACTGGAAAGGTTTAGACACATACAGACCCGATTTCACACTCAGCTTACCCTGCGGTCATGTTCCTCTTCTCTGCGCAGCGTCCGTCTGATTTCCCACTATCTGCGGCAGAGTTTCAGGAAGTGTCACGGCTTTGCAGCAGCAAACGGAAACTGCTAAAAACCAGTTTCCGTTTGCTGCGTGAAAGCCGCAACACTTTCTGTAACTCCGGCTCAGACAGTGGGAAATCTGACGGAAGCTGCGCAGAGAAGAGGAATGTGACCACAGGGTAAGCTGAGTGCGAAATCGGTCACAGTTTTATGCTCAGGAGTCCCTAGGAGAAAGTCATAAGACTTATGCTTTACCTGAAAGACTCTCTTTCTTTTGGGCATAGAATAACAATGCATTTTCAGGCAGGCCACAGAAAGAGCAGCTGCTTCTTAATTATGCTCATCCGATAATAATAATACTAACAGAATCTCCTGATCCGTGAAGTCATTTTTTGCCATTACTGCATTGCCTTTCCCAGCATTGAATGTAATCGTCACAATGAATTTCTGGAGGTGGAACAGATTTCCACAACTCAAGTGGGAATTTCCCTGCCACAGCAGACCCGTTGATTTCATTGCAGATGCAGTTAGAAGACTGGAGGCTGTAGAAAACTGCACAGAAGTTCAATAAAGTAACTCTGCTTCCTATAATGAAAGAAAAGCACACAGTATTTATTCTGCGAGAGTGTAACAGCAGAGAAATTTGATACTTGAGTTTAAATGCTCCTTACAGGCTGAAAATCTCTCTCTCTCTCTCTGACACACACACACACACACACACTATATTCAGCCCTCCTCCCATGCTCTGCCATGACAACTTTGTTCATTTCAGCAGAGCCTTCCACATGTGCCACCCTTCTAATGGGCAAGAGCAACAATTGCTTGCCTGCAGGCATTCTCTGTTGTGACCAGTGTTCCCTCTAAGCTGAGTTAGTGTGAGCTAGCTCACAGATTTTTAGCCTCCCGCTCACACGTTTTTGTCTTAGCTCAGGAAGGAGGACCCCAGGACACACTAATTTATGCAGGAGCTCACAACTTTAATGCCAGTAGCACACAGCGTAGCATTTTTGCTCACAAGACTCTGCAGCTTAGAGGGAACATTGGTTGTGATCCCCATTATGTGAAATAGCCTGCTTGTGGAGGTCAAGAGTCACCCATGTTCCTGTCATTCTGCAAATGATGTAGAACCAAATTATTCAGAAGTGGATTTTTATAAACGGAATAGGGTGGTTATAATGGAATGGTTCAGCAAGAGGCTTTAAATAAAGGGAACAGATGTGCAGACTATACGATGGTGCACAGTATGCATTATCTGTTGCTGTGCGTATTATCTTGGGATGTGGCATGGTATAGCCTGATCTTGTCAGATCTTGGAAGTGAAGCAAGGTTGGTAGCTGAATGAAGGATCACCAAGGCAGATTCTGGCAAACCACCTCTGAGTCTCACTTGCTTTGAAACCCCCTTGTAATAAGCTGGATGTGACTCAACAGCACACACACATAGTACTTGAGGGGCTGTCATATAGGATGGTGTGGAATTGATTTCTGTGACCCCAGAAGATAGGACCAGACCTAATGGGTTGAAATTAAATCAGAAGAGTTTCCACCTCAACATTAGGAAAAACTTCCTGACCATTACAGGGATTCCTCAGTGGAACAGGCTTCCTCCTTGGGAGGTGGTGGGCTCTCCTTCCTTAGAGGCTTTTAAGCAGCGACTAGATGGCCATCTGATAGCAATGAAGATCCTGTGAATTTAGAGGGAGGTATTTGTGAGTTCCCTGCATTGTGCAAGGGGTTGGACTAGATGACCCTGGAAGTCCTGTCCAACTCTATGATTCTATGTGCTATCTTCCTCTCACTGCACTATGTTTCTGTGCATGCAAAACCATTTTCTGTGTTGCTTTGCATCATATTTAATACTTGTGCTTGCAGCATAGACTATGGAATGTATACAAGTCAGCTCCCAGAAATGGCTCCAGGGAACACCTCTGTTGTATAGAAAAGTCGGATCTGGTGAAACAACGCTGGCTCTAAATATGACTGGGATAGTTTGGCTCCAGCTAAGCATCTGATCCCCTGTGTAAGGACTGTGCAGGTATGCCTAAAAGAGCCATGCAATTCCAGAGAGTTTTGCTTTCAGATGCAAACCTGCTGTCCTCTGCGGGTGTTCCCACTGGATTCCACGGCAACTGTTCAAACTATGTGGCCACACAGGTAGGTCCAGGATACTTGAAAGAAGCCTCTTTAACTCTTCTCTCCTTTGGTTTCCTGTGATTTGGTTCCAGGGATGGTGGACTGAATGCAAAGCACCAGCCTCCCATCAATACTGTTCCAACTTTTCTTTGCTTTCAGAATATTGAAGAGAATTCATCATTTCACACAGGAACTATTTATGCCATTCTAACTGAGAAGAAGAAGAAGAAGAAGAAGAAGAAGAAGAAGAAGAAGAAGAAGAAGAAGAAGAAGAAGAAGAAGAAGAAGAAGAAGAAGAAGAAGAAGAAGAAGAAGAAGAAGAAGAAATTGGATTTATATCCCGCTCTATACTCTGAATCTCAGAGTCTCAGAGCGGTTACAATCTCCTTTACCTTCCCCCCCCCCACAACAGACACCCTGTGAGGTAGGTGGGGCTGAGAGAGCTCTCCCAGAAGCTGCCCTTTCAAGGACAACTCCTGCTAGAGCTATGGCTGACCCAAGGCCATTCCAGCAGGTGCAAGTGGAGGAGTGGGGAATCAAACCCAGTTCTCCCAGATAAGATTCCACGCACTTAACCACTACACCAAACTGGGTCTCAGTTCTGACTGGCTTGACATCAGGGGGTGTGGTCTAATATGCAAATGAGTTCCTGCTGGGCTTTTTCTACAAAAAAGGCCTGTGCGGAACAATGGTGACATCAGGGGGTGTGGCCTAATGTGCAAATGAGTTCCTGCCAGGTTTTTTCTTCAAAAAAAGCCCTGCTTGTAATGCAAAGAAGGAGTTTTGACATTTGAATGCAGTGCAGAATTATGATACAAGGACTGCTCCTGATGCAAAACACTGGAGTTGCTGGCAAGGCCATAAATAACATGCCTTGGCTTCCATCAAGGAAAGCATTCAGTATCAGCTTGGAAAATTACTTCCTCTCAGGATCTTGGACCCTGATATGTCTGGGGCTCTTTTCTCAGGCTCTTTGGCCTGCATGTAATCTCATCTTCCATTTCCAGGATAGCTAAATGGATATCAGAAGTGTGCTTGTCTCGTTCCAGCGAGTCAGCAGAAATGGCTACATGTGAGAGTCCCATTCCAAAAGCAATGCCCGCAACTCAGAAAATATTGCTGCTAAATATGATTATTCTTTACCACAAAGCCCCACTGCTGGAGATCTCTGCCTGTAATCTCATTCTCCTAGAGGGCTGCTGCAAGCACATTAAACGACACTGCGTTTGAGGACATCTCCCTTGCCATTTTTTTTAACTGTCACATCACAGCTGACATGGAGACCCTGTGAGGGTTTCAAGGTGAGAGACATTCAGAGGTGGTTTGCCATTGCCTGCCTCTGCGTATAGGCTTCCCAATCCCCAGGTCCCAGCGGGGGATTCCCCTGTTTTACAGGCTTCCCCCTGCCCCCAGCCAGCTGGCCGGCGGGGGAAGCTCATCCCCCACAGCCACCCTGTACCTCTAGATCTTGGGGAGGACCTGCAAACAGGTCCAGTTTCAAAATGTGTGTGTGCCTTTAAATTGGAGCAGGAAGTACTTCATGGGGAAGGGTTAGCAACAGCAGACCTCGTGAGAGTGCAGTCCCTCTGTGTTTTGCTTTCCTTTCGGACAAGTGAGTGTGTGCGTAAAAGAGCAGCGTAGCCCCTGTACTTTCCAGACCTCGTTGTGGAGGCACCAGAGATTCCTACTTTGTTCTACTGCTTCAGACCAACACAGCTGCCCATTTGCACCAGAGACAGTTAAGCATGTGTGTGTGAGAGAGAGAGAAAACGGGGCGAAGGGGAGGGAACTCTATTATTCCCTGTGGAGACTTATTCTCATAGGGAATAATGGAGAATTGATCTACAGGTATCTGGAGCTCTGGGGGGGCTGTTTTTTGAGGTTGAGGCACCAGATTTGCAGCATAGCATTCAGTACCTCTCCCTAAAATACCTCCCAAATTTCAAAAAGATTGGACCAGGGGATCCAATTCTATGAGCCCCAAAAGAAGGTGCCCCTATCCTTCATTATTTCCTATGGAGGGGAGGGATTTAAAAGATGTGTGGTCCCTTAAATGTGATGGCCAGAACTCCCGTGAACGTCAGTTATGCTTGTCACACCCTTGCTCCTGGCTCTGCCCCCAAAGTCCCCAGATATTTCTTGAATTAGACTTGTCAACCCTATCTGCGTAGGATCCCTGGACTTCCTTGGTGGTCTCCCATTCAAGAACTAACTGGGGCCAACCCTGCTTAGGTTCTGAGATCTGATGAGATCAGGCTAGCCTTGGCACTCAATGAAACTGCTGAGCAGTCAGGTTAGAATGGATAAAAGGAAGTCCTTCTTCACCCAAAGAGTGATTAACACATGGAATTCACTGCCACAGGAGGTGATGGAGGCTGCAAGCAGAGACAGTTTCAAGAAGGGATTGGATAAACATATGGAGCAGAAATCCATCAGTGGTTCTTAGCCACAGCGTATTGTTGGAACTCTCCTTCTGGGGCAGTGATGCTCTGTATTCTTGGTGCTTGGGGGGTGGGCACCATGGGAGGACTTCTAGTGTCCTGGTCCCACCGATGGACCTACTGATGGTGCCTGGGGTTTTTTTTTGGCTACTGCGTGAGACAGAATGTTGGACTGGATGGGCCACTGGCCAGATCCAACATGGCTTCTCTTATGTTCTTATCCAGGTCAGGGGGTAGGTTTTTCCATGGTACAGAACTGCCTAAGGTCTGCAGCAGGATTTGGGAAGCACAAAGTAAAGGCAAAAAGTTTTTTTTTTTTTTAAAGAGAAGGGGAAGAAAATGAGCCTTCGAGTCATGAGCAACAGTCATTGAAATATTGATAGCACCAAAACGTAATTGCAGGGAGGGTGACAGTATAGCTTTTTAAATATGCATTCCTCTTGTCTTTCGTTCCCCATCAGGATGTTTACTTTTTTGCCGGGGGGCAAACTGAATGGTGAAGTTAAAAGCTCTAGGCAAATAAATAAATACATAAACTGGAAACCAGCAAAGACATGAAAAGCGGCAGCGATGTTTGTGATCCGATTTTTGTTCCTGGTGTAAAGGGGGGAGGGGGAGGAAGCCGTCTGCATCTGAGGCTGGCGCAGTGACTTCTTAGATCTGCTAATGGCCAATTTTCGGGCCACTCCATGGAAATCTGTCAGATATCGTGACCCTGGCACACATCAGTCAAGGCACGATAAATAAATAACTGTTTGTGAATCTGCAGCACAAAGCCAGCGAGAGCTCTCAACAAAGAGAGGCTGAAAAAAGCCGTTCTATTATTATGACCAATCTATTATTCATAGAGAAACATCAGTGTATAAAGGCAGGGCACCCCCCCCAGAGGACCTCACAGGGAAAGATAAGATAATTGAGGGGGGGCAATAAGCAGAGGTGGGGGGGAGGGAATGGGGGAAGAACAGAGCAGAGGGGAACCGAAGATGAATGCGACAAATGGAAAGCTTTGGGTTCAAGTCAGCCAGCCAGTCATATGGCTCAATTGTTGAGAGAACAGGATGTTTCTGAAGAAGCATTTCAAGGAAGGGAGCCCCTCATTTGGTGTTCTGGGTCCTCAGTGAGAATGAGGAAGGCACCATTTAGCTCGTCGTCAAGGCTTTTTTGGTGGGAAAAGCCCAGCAGGAGCTCATTTGCATTTTAGGCCACACACCCCTGACATCACCATTGTTTCACGCAGGACTTATTTTAGACAGAGCCCGGCAGAACTCATTTGCATATCAAGCCACACCTCCTGACACCAAGCTAGCCGGAACTGTGCCCCTGTGCATTCCTGCTCAAAAAAGCCCTGCTAGTATTATAGCTCATGTTTTAGTAACTGAGAGACTCATCAGCCATGAGGCTGGGGTAAACAGAAAAAGCAGAAGTTCTCCCATGATGCATTCTGGTGGTAAGGGCCATTCCCACCAGTGCTCAGCTGGCAGAAGAAGAAAAATGGGGGCCAGTCAGCAGCACTGGCAACACAATAACATCACTTCCAGCATGACCAGAAATGATGTCTACTCATCACTAGCAATGTTAACCGGTTTGGGGGCCTTGCCCCTGTTCAAGCAACAATTTACCAGGCAGAGACGTATTGTTCAGAGAAAAGAAGTTATTTTATTTTTCGCTTCTGCAGACAGCGGAGAGAGACAAAGCAATACAGGACGTCTCTCTAGCGTTTCCGCCCAAAGCTCTTGCCTTTTTAAGGAACTCCCGACGCCCCTCCCTATCTGGCCCTGTGACTATTTGTCATCGGCGCAAGGCTCACAGTCTACACCAATGGCCATATATGGTTATTTGCCCAAAAGTTGCAACACTTCCCTTTATTCACACAGCACACAGAAGTTATACACACGGCTCTTAAACTTTTGCACACCGTTCTAAAAAGATTTCACACAGTTCTAAAAAGATTTGCACACTACCCTATACCCTTGTGCTGAATGAATCAACATTTTCTACTTTATTTCAACAGCAACACCCTAGCATTTGGTTAACCCTATATGGTAGAACCATAGAGTTTGGACCGAATGCTACAGCACTGATGATGATGAAATGATGTCATTTCCTGTCACACCAGAAATGATGCCACTGCATTTCCTACTGATAGAACAAAGTTGGAGCCCAGTAGCACTTTTAAGACCAACAAAGTTTTATTCAGAATGTAAGCTTGCATGCACACAAACGCTTACATTCTGAATAAAGCTTTGTTGGGCTTAAAGGTGCTACTCGACTCCAACTTTGTTCTATTGCTTCAGACCAACATGGATGCCCACCTGGATCTATTTCTCACTGATGTCACTATATTGCTGGCAAGGGCCACCACTGGACTCACTTGGTTACCAGCCTCATGCTGGCTACCCTACCTGGTTGCTGCCAGTGTGTACCGCACACATTCTCCCTACCCATTTACTCAATTTAATCTTTCCCCCAGCAGCTGAGAGAGGCACATATTGCATCCCCTCCTAACGTGTCCTCTTTGTGACAACCCAGTCAGGATAGAATAAGAGATGGTGACTGACAAAAGCCCACCTAGTCAGCTTCATGAAAGCTGGGACTGTACACAAAATTAGCCTATGAGAGAAAATGATTCTTGTATCTTGCCATTTTGGAGTAGCGGACTCTATCCTGGGAGAACTGGGTTTGATTCTCCACTCTTCCACATGCAGCAGCTGTGTGGCCCTGGGTCAGTCGTAACTCTCTCAGAGCTGTTCTGTTCTAGAGCAGTTCTCAGAGAGCTCTCTCAGGCCCACCTACTTCACAGGTGAAGGGTGGGGTATAAATCCAATCTCCTCCTCCTCCTCCTCTCTCTAAAAGGGGGCGTCTGGGAAGCCTCCTCCTAAGAATTTTGTATGCGTAAAGGAAAGGAAGAAAGAAAGAATGTTCAAACAACAACTTCCTCCCGCATTCTGAAATGGTACATACTACCAGCAGATTCATTGCATGGACTGTAGAAGACTTTAAAGGAAGTCTGGATGGGTTTTATTTTTAACCCCTGTGGTTTGATAAGTGGCTATGAACTGCCGTGTTCAGATGTTCAGATCCGAGATGCAACATTTCTCGAAGTCTGATGTTGACCAATCAATTAATGCACAGAAACACAAGAGCCAGCAAGGCGTGTGGTTTGGAGAAGAAACAAAAAAGGCTGACCAACTCCAAGAGCCATACAATTGACCTATACAGAGAGAGGAACCCATACGAAAAAAGACAGAGAGAGACAAAAGAGAGGCCTAGATGAGTGCCTAGGATAGCTCTTTGCAGGTGATGAGTCATTTAAGTGCCTCGTTTAGTGTGGCCTTGGCTTTTTTTTTTGTAGTAGCAGGAACTCCTTTGCATATTAGGCCACACATCCCTGATGTAGCCAATCCTTCTGCAGCTTTCAGTAGGCCCTGGATTAAGAGCCCTGTAAGCACCTGGAGGACTGGCTACCTCAGGGGTGCAACATGCAAAGGAGTTCCTGCTACAAAAAAAGCCCTGGGTGTATCCCACTGGGTGGTCTGAGGATTAAAGAAAGTGATGGGCAGTAAGGGCACAGGCAAAGGGCAGAAAGCTGGCACGAGCTGCACAATAAGAATCTGTTGGCCTCACTTTCTAGTAGGGCGGTTTACCCCATAATCTACTCCCTCCTGCCAAATACACAACAGTATAATCAACAGTATCCTGAGCTACACATAACAAATTAGACCATCAAAAGATCTCTGCATACAATCAGCCTTATTTATACAGGAATGTTTATGACATGGGTCTCAAGCACACATTCCACGAACACCTTTGTGGCTGATGACTATCAGCCAACTTCTAAACGAAGAAGAAGAAGATAATGATATTAGACTATATCCCAACCTCCACTCAGGGTCTCAGAGCAGCTCACAATCTCCTTTACCTTCCTCCCCCACAACAGACACCCTGTGAGGTAGGTGGGGCTGAGAAGGCTCTCACAGCAGCTGCCCTTTCAAGGACAACTCCTACAAGAACTATGGCTGACCCAAGGCCATCCAGCAGCTGCAAGTGGAGGAGTGGGGAATCAAACCCGGTTCTCCCAGATAAGAGTCCGCACACTTAACCACTACACCAAAATGGCTCTTAGGTTTGAGTCCCTTTTTGCTGTGTACCACTTCTTTAAAGGCCAGGGGGAGAAACTGAGGCTGTAGTGGTTTTGTCCTGACTTCTGGGACAGAGGCCAAGAGATTGTAAATTTGCTGACCTTGCAGGAGTTGTCCTTGAAAGATATAGGAGATTGTAAACCACTCTGAGTCTCTGATACAGAGAGAAGGGCGGGGTATAAATCGGCGATTCTTCTTCTTCTTCTTCTTCTTCTTCTTCTTCTTCTTCTTCTTCTTCTTCTTCTTCTTCTTCTTCTTCTTCTCCTCCTCCTCCTCCTCCTCCTCCTCAAACCCAGTTCTCCCAGATAAGCATCCGCACACTTAACCCCTACATAAAACTGGCTCTTTAGGGGCCCTGGGCCAGCTCCCCCCCCCCCAGTTTCCCCCCTGCTTGCAGCCCTCCCAGCCTGCACACGCAGCCAGCAACTGAGCCGCTCTTTGCCCGACTTGCCTGGTGCAGCTGCTGCTGGCATCAATTGCCAAGTGTGCCTCTCTCTGCCTCTCCCCCGCAGCTTTGTCTAAGGGGCTTTTGAGAAGGTTCCTGCAGGCTGCTGGTGGTGGGGCAGGTGCTCCGACTCTGAGATAATTTCCAAAGGGGTCCCCAAGATTTTGACTGTCTAAGGGCCTCTATAGGGTTTAATCCAGCGCTGGAAAGCGGAAGTGTTAAGAGTGCAATCCTGGGCAGAGAAACTGCACTCTGAGCTCCTTGATTTCAGTAGGCATAGACTGGAGGAGCACACACACACGCACACAAAGAGAGAGAGAGAGAGAGAGAGGTCTTTCTTCTGGCTAGTGCCTTTCTCCCATTCTCATTTTCCAAACTTTTTATATATTTATGTATTGTTCTCTGTGCAGATTTTCTGGAAATGCTCTGGCTGTAATTTCTCATTTATCTTCCCTTCTTACTATCTTTCCCCCACCCACCCATTCTTTGGCGGTTCATTTTCTTTGCCTTTTGCTTCCCTTCTCCACTGTCAGCAAATAAGGAGCTTTTGGAGAGTTTGAAAGCCCTGCTTCGTGGCTAGCATTGTTTCATCTCTATTGTCTTCCACATCTGCCTCACGTTCTGCTGTTTCCAGCAATCTCCCTCCTGCCTCCATCCCCTTTAGCTTAGTGTTGCGCTCATCTATCGTTTAGAGAGTTTCCCCCCTTTCACTGTATACGTGATTGCTCTTTATCTGGGCAATTCTGTTTTCTCTCACTGCAAACTTCCTACAACAGAATATCCCTCCTCTATCATTTCTATTGTTGCAGAGTGCTTATTTTTAAGCATTGCACTTGTAAAAAATCTCTTCCTTCTTCCCTCCAATCCTTTTATATGTTTTATTCATCTGTTTCCCTTGTATTTTCAATGTTTTCTTATCACTTGGGAGTAATTTCTGCTCTTATTATAGTGCATTTTCAATCGACAATTCTCCCCCCCCCCCCCATTTTATATCTCTTTTTTCTTTTTCTTTTCTATTTGAAGCTGTTCTATGAATGTTGGTATTTATTCCCTTTCTGCTGCAGATTATATTTTTTGTCTTCTCCAATTCGGTAACCTCAAAATCTGACTCCCCAGATTGCACCAATGATTGAAGGCTTATTGGGATTTCTAGATTGGCCTACCAACCTTTATTGCCATTTTACTTTGCATTCAGTTCTAGAATTTCCATCCAAACTGGATAGCCAGTTTGGTGTAGTGGTTAAGTGTGCAGACTCTTATCTGGGAGAACTGAGTTTGATTCCCCACTCCTTCACTTGCACCTGCTGGTGTGGCCTTGGGTCAGTCACAAGTTTTCACAGAGCTATTCCTCTCAAGAGGAGTTTCTCGTAGAGCTCTCTCAGCCTCACCTACCTCACAGGGACTGATTCCCCACTAGCCTTGTTCCTGTGTCAGAGCTCTTCCCCGCCCCCATGCTTCTAAGAACATAAGAACATAAGAAAAGCCATGTTGGATCAGGCCAATGGCCCATCCAGTCCAACACTCTGTGTCACACAGTGGCAAAAAATTTTATATATACACACACACTGTGGCTAATAGCCACTGATGGACCTGTGCTCCATATTTTTATCTAAACCCCTCTTGAAGGTGGCTATACTTGTGACCGCCACCACCTCCTGTGGCAGTGAATTCCACATGTTAATCACCCTTTGGGTGAAGAAGTACTTCCTTTTATCCGTTTTAACCTGTCTGCTCAGCAATTTCATTGAATGCCACGAGTTCTTGTATTGTGAGAAAGGGAGAAAAGTACTTCTTTCTCTACTTTCTTCATCCCATGCATTATCTTGTAAACCTCTATCATGTCACCCAAGCGTTTCAACCTTTCTTCATAGGGAAAGTGCTCCAGCCCTTTAATCAATTTTTTGCCACTGTGTGACACAGAGTGTTGGACTGGATGGGCCGTTGGCCTGATCCAACATGGCTTCTCTTATGTTCTTATGTTCTCTCTGACATACAGAGCCACCCCACCTCCAACCCTTCCCTCCCTATCCTTCCGATATAACTTATATCCAGGAATCACCGTGTCCCACTGATTCTCCTCATTCCACCAAGTTTCTGAAATTCCCACAATGTCTATGTTTTCTCCCAACACTAAACATTCCAAGTCACCAATTTTACTTCGAACACTTCTAGCATTTGCATACAAACATCTATAATTTCCCAGGCAAGCTAGGCCTGCCACCTTCCTCCTGCCACCTCGAGACTCTGGCAGACAGTCCATACTGTTTGTCACCTTCACAGTGGACAACTCTGGTCCGTTACCCGGTAGAAAAATGGCAGCCAACCCTTCATCTCTTTGAGACGAGTCCTCTGATTTCGCACAAGCTGCCCTGAAGCTGCAACTCGCCCCACCTCTTTCCCGCAGCAAGCAGAAACCAGTTTCCAGAGCATCTTGCTTGCTGTGGGAAAGAGGCAGGGCGAGTTGACAAAAGCTTATACCCCCAAAAATTTTATTGGTACTACTGGATTTGAACCTATCTGTTCTATTACAGACCAGCATGGCCACCCTCTGAAACTACCTTCATCAAGTGAGAAGTTAAAAGGGAAGGCTCTTAATGTCACTTCGTCAAATAGCCTCTTTTAGCCAAGTTGTTCCAAAACTGCATTATGAGTCAACTGCTAGTATGCCACAAACAACACCAGCAAATCATGATGCTAAATAATGAAATGTTCCTGTGAGCCCAAAGTATCTGCCCACAGAAGAATCTTCCCACTGCATCTCTGAATGATTCACTGTTCTGGCCCTGTCTCCTTCCAACTGGCATCTTCTGAGGACCCATCATTCTCCTGCATCGCTACCTCAGCTCGGATGGGTTCACTCAATCATACCGATGGCACGGACATAATAGAGTCATGCGCTCTTGGAGGAGGCAAGCCAAGAACGGTGACTCACGGAGCAACAGTAAGGGCGGCCTTCTCAGATGGCAGGTGGTTGTTTCTTTTGCACTGACTAAATGTAAGCTTCCCCCCCCACCCAGAGTACAACAGTGACATCTTTATGCACCTCCACGTTTTTGCTTGCTGCATTCAGGAAACGGTGCTGCTGTTGCTGTATGAAACGATGCTGTGCTGTGGATGGAAGTGGTTGTTTTGCTTTCCGAAGGCTCCCGTTGCCTTCCCCTGGCCTCCACTGTGTGATTCCTTTCTGCGCAGTGACTGCATTGTTAATCAGCATTTCTTTATACAGCTGTCAAAAATCCCCGGTAGTGATCATCTTTAATCAGCACACCAGGCCAGCACGTGTCAGTCGAGAGTGTGAGGGGAATTTTTGGGATGCTTGGATTTGGATTCGGCAAGTCCAGGCCTCAGATTCAGCAGAAGCTCACAGGCTCCTGAACCTTTCTGAGGGTTCCCTCTCTTCCTCCCCACCTACATTGTCCATTGAATAGTAGGTGCATCTGCTTAACAATCCCTGGATTAGGAGAGTGGGCAGCCAGCCAGCCACCAGGGGCTGATCTCTTCCTCACTGAAGTTTGGGGGAGGGATCAGCCAGGCGCCCTTTCCAGGCGCGGTCCATTCAAAATGCCAGCAGCATGCCTCAGCGCTGAATTATCTCAGCTCCATTCTCCTCGCCAAGGAGATGGTTGGGGGGGGGGGGGGGAAGCTTTACAAAGCTGGAAATTTACCAGTGGTGGGGAAGGGAGGGAGGAAGGTGGAGGCGGGGGCACTATGCCGCAGGAGGGGAAGTGTGGGGGGTGACCGATTGCCCGATCAGTGGGAAATTGGCGCTGAGCTCATTCTGCGCTGAGCCAAGCTGGCCGCAGGTTGAACAGATCACGGCCAAAAGGGGTACATGGCTCTTCCCTCCTCAGCACTTCCTTCCCATCCAGGAAGTGCCAAGGAGGGAGGAGCCATGTGCCCTTTTTGGCCGTGATCTGTTCGACCTGCGGCTGGCTTGGCCCAGTGCGGAATGAGCTCAGTGCCGATTTCCCACCGATCGGATGATCGGTCAGAGGGGGGAGAAGGGCTTTGCATAGCATGAAACTGACCTGCCTTCAGTGGGGAAGGGTGAGAGAAGAAGGCGCGGAGACGCGTGACCCGGGAGAGGGAGGCGTGATGCGGGGGAAAGTTGGGGGAGGGGCGGCTAGGGGACTGGAGGCCCTGCAGCCTGGCGTTGAGGGCTCCGCAGTCCAGTGCCGGGTCATGACCCTGCCTTTGGTAAACGCTGGTTTAAATCTATTTTTCCTTGGCATTTCCCCACCCTGCTTAAAATCCAGTGGGAAAATCAGCAGAAGAAAAAGAGTTTTAAAAGTCCTTCTCTCGCTCCTAGGTTATCTGCTTCAGATCACATCCTACATAGCTGTCTTCTCTTTTTATAAAAGCTTTTTGGGGAGACTTGCACAGAACTCAGAATCATGCGTAACTCAGCCTTGCAGTGACAATGTTAACGTGCAGGTTGGGTGATGAATCCATTACAGAAATCGAGGCAACGGTGCAGTCTCTCCACCAATCTGTAACAAGGACAAGGATTGGACAGGAAGCCTCAACATTATTCCTACATTGCTAGTAACCCTACATGTTCCAAGTGGCTACTTCCTCTGATCTCCATCTCCTTCCCAGGCATCCTACACTCTCAAGGAAGGTCTTCCCACGGAATAGAATCTGACTGCTGAAAGATACTTGGGTTTGGGTTTTGGTGTATCTTAATGAAAAGAGGTTCTGGAGCTAAGCGCCAGCCTTCAGGAAAGCTTCCCGACACCCTCCAGGGGATCTGATTTAGTGTGCTAATGGCAGTGTATGTATTGCCGGCAAGGCTGTGAGTCAGTATGGTGTAGAATCGGTTCACATGCCTCTACACACCCTATAGATTATGCAACTTGAGAAGGAGGGAGGAAGGAAAAACAGCTCACAGGGTGACCCAATTAGTTATGTCTAGTGTAACTGTCCTCACAAGTTTGTGAATGAAGGAGAGGAGGGCTATGTAGTCCCCCTCCCCCAAAGCTCCTTAGAGAAATGGCAAGAAAAAACAGGAATAATGTATGGATTTATGCGATGAAGCTGAAAAATCCACCAGACGTTTTCTTTTAAAAGTGGCAAGAGCCCTGTTCTTTTTTTACAACGTGATTTGTGCATGAGGAATTGCCCGGCGCTGCTATTAAGACAGGTTAAATGATTTGATAATAAAGCTGCTGATGGATGAGAACATTCAAATCCAGGAGGCCCATTTTTATGCTCCTACTAAAATTCGAAAATGACCCAGCTTCACTTTCTGATCCCCTGCAATATAATGCAACGAAAGTTTATATTTTATCATTATGAGAAGATTTGTTTCCTCTCAGCCAGTAAAAGCTCATCATTGTCAAAAAATCATTTCCGTCGTTCTCATCTCCTTTAATAACGGTGCCATTCTGTTTGCATCTGCCTATTTGGGGATCTATTTTTAGGAGGGGGGGGGTTGTTTCGTGATGCAAGAGAAAATGCAAGCGTGTCAACGCAGGACTGCCCTTCTAGAGAGCGCAAATAAGTAATGCACATTGACGGATGCCGTCATATCCTTAGCTCTATTATCAGAGGATGAGAACTTCTCCCATTTAGAAATGGCTCCTGTTATCGATTGCTGCACTTCTCTTGCTTATTGACTCTTTATGCATATTGGGGGGGGGGGGGGCACTGTAGAAATACAGACGCCATGCATAAAATTGACCCAGCTTCTACAGAGAAGGTTTCTGCTTAGCACAAGCAGTGGCAAGAGACTTCTAACTAGTTCTCCCTCTCCTCCAAAATAAGAGCTCGGTTTGAGCCCAGCAGCACCTTAGAGACTGATTTTTCGGGGCATGAGTTTTTGAGAGTCTGATATCAGACCAAGGGAATTCTGAATCTTGATAGCTTATATCCCGAGAATCTTGTGGGCTTCTAAGGTGCTACTGGATTCGAATCTAGCTTTTCTACTGCAGACCAACACAGCTAGCCCCATGAAACTATCTCCAAAGCAAGTTATCCTATACCAGAGGTGGCCAAATTTACTTAACGTAAGAGCCACATAGAATAAATGTCAGATGTTTGAGACTCTGAGTGAAAGGCAGGGTAGAAATTCAGTCTTCTCTTCCTTCTCCTCTCTAGGCCTCCTATTGACCTTCCTTGGGTAGGGAATCACCAGCCTCCATGCCTAATTTCCCACCCCTTTGGAGTGGCAGAAAAAATGTTCTCCACATAGGAACACTCTAGGAATTTCCCCAAGTCTCTATGGTAAAGAAACTAAAGGAAGCAACCTAGAGCATCATCCAGTAGTGACATCACATCTTCCCCAAACTCAGGCACCATTCCCCATATCTTCTGGCATTTGCAAAAGCAATGTTGGGAAGCCTAATGAGTAGGGTGGTGGCTCTCATGTAACACACCCAGGGCTGTTCTTCCCCTTGGTTTCTTACTGGTTGGTTGGCACTTCCAAATTCACACAAAGATTGATTTTTCAGTACCCCCCCTCCCCCCCCCCACACACACACACACTGGTGTAGCCAGGTCTCAAAGTACATGTACATCATCGTGCCTCTGTTCATAAAAAATGTAACTTATTCAAACTTTGCTCTGCCATCTTCTGCAATATTGCTTTTTTTCAGCTGAAATGTGTCATCTCTTCCACCTTTTACACCATCCATTGTCAATGATCAGCACAGTCTTTCTATGACAAACTATTGTTTGGGGCTCAGCTCTGCAGCTACGCTACAATACTTGTTTAGCTCCTGAAAAACTCCATGGCATATATAGAAATAAGGACAAAAGTGATGTCCTTGAATCCTTTGTTCCCATAATTTAGATCTAATCTTTTTACAGGTTAGGTACCATTATACCACTGAAATCCAATTAAACTGCAACTCCAAGGCCAAGACAGTATTTAGAGTGTCCCTGCAAACACAAATCTCCATTTTCTTAGTGCAGTTAATTTCCCCACATTCCACTTTACTCCACCTGATTAAATGCTATGAGAAGGTCAGATTGTTAGCAGCATTCATTGGCCCCGGAGTATGAAAAATAGATAGTGATGAAAAGATACCTTGAGGGAAAGTCCAACAGGTTCAACAGGGGTCAAGAAGTTCCCTCGAGTTCACCAAACTAATTGCACAGTTCTTTGCATCTTGACCTCAGTTAACGTTCTCTGGCGGGACTCTGATGGAAAGATTTAAATGTTTTATTTATTTAATTAATTTTTAAAAATATATCAAAATCTAGAAAATAATAAAGGGAGAGGGGCGAATATATATAAAGAAGAAACAAAAATATAACAGTGCTGGTAGATCTACACACAAGTTGCTGTTAAAAGTTTCCAAATATCTAAAAATACATCCGTTATCAGTTGTTTTCTATATGCCATGTGTTCACATATCTTCAGTTGGCCTCACAGAGATGGGCAAATAGTTCAGAAGTACATAAGCATCTTCAAAAATCCATGAACATTCTAGTACAAAATTGATAGATGTAATAATGAGTAATAACTTCCCAGAAAAACTAAGTTGACACACCTGTCACCCAAAGTAAAAATTTAAGGGATGTGTCCTGTGAGTTACAACTCACTTTTCTCAGTCCTTTACTAAATGTAGTCTTCAGTATATTCTAAACATAATGTTTTGCTGAATAAGTTGCAACTTAAGATCCATAGAGAGAGCTGGTATGATGCAAGGAGATGTAGCTCCTTGCTTCCATCCATTGCTGAGACTCTGCATATCCTATTTATTAATTGATATCAAATATTTATAAACACCTCAGCTGAGGTCTAGGTATAACTTGTCAACTTCTGTTGAATGGCAATATTTACAACTGCAACAGCTGTTAGCATTAAGTGTCTCAGGGTCCCTTTTGCTCCTGGGAACTCTAATTGAATCAATGCAGAAAATGCAACAACTTAAGTGTAACTAAGCTCCATAAAGAAAAAGTGCTTACTCTCAGTCCCAGTGAAAGGACTCTGGAATATGTATTATATGTGAACATATGTATTCTTTAAGTCTTAGTTGGGATCAGGGGTGAAATTCTAGCAGGAGCTCCTTTGCATATTAGGCCACACACCTCTGATGCAGCCAATCCTCCAAGAGCTTACAAGGCTCTTTTTTGTAAGCTCTTGGATGACTGGCTACATTGGGGGTGTGGCCTAATATGCAAAGGCGCTCTTGCTAGAATTTCACACCTGGTTGGGATCCTAGAAAACACATAGAGGTTTGTTCCACTGACATCTCTGCTGGGATGCAGAGGGGGGAAAGGTAGCACCGGTTTATGTATTACATGGATCACAAGGGGTTGAGAAGGCAGCTTTCTATTTCTTGGGAGATATAAACTTCCAAAGGAGACTGGTGTGTAATTTAACGATGTAGGGTGTATATTTGCAAATGTACAACTTGTGCAAATGTGGCACTCTGAAGTTCTACAATCAAAACAAATTACTCAAAGTAGGATGTTCTGCATGCTAATAATTTCCATTTGTGATATCTAATAGTTTGTGGGAAAGATTTTTTTCTTTCTTCTTTTCCAAGTGCAGATGCAAGCTTCTACAGTGGTACAGCAACAGTAGTGGGACTTCTACCTGATCCTTCAGCTGCTGCCTCTGTGGAAGGAAACACGGAGATTGGGAGATAAAGAGCGATTTTGCACTAGGCTTGTTCTGGGGCTTCTCTCTGTTTTCGCACAAGTGAAGTTGCCCTGGAGTTGCAATTGGGTGCGGCACTCTTCTGCAGCAAGTGATGAGCCATTGGCCTGATGCAACAGGACTTCTCTTATGTTCTTATGTGACGCAGAGTGTTGGACTGGATGGGCCACTGGCCTGATCCAACAGGGCTTCTCTTATGTTCTTATGTGACAATACTGACTTTGGTGGACCCAAGCACTGATTCAGTGTAAGGGAGCTTTGTGTTTGTGACTGGAGTAGATAATACTGACTTTGGTGGACCCAAGCACTGATTCAGTGTAAGGGAGCTTTGTGTTTGTGTCTTCTGGTGCAATTTTGTTCTCAGATCCTGTATTTACTTCATCAGTATATGGGATAAGGCACTTTCTCAACTGTGCTGCATAATGCAGCCTATTTATTTTGTCCTGTTGGCTCTGTTGGCTCTATCTGCGCCACCTTCATCACTTTCGGGGTGTGGATCCCCCAGTGGGGTGCTCTCCCGACTCCCTCCGCCGGCTGTTTCTGATAGCCCTGCGCCCCCTCTTTCATTTGATATGTGTCCCGTGCGGGTGCCACCCTCCCGCCGGGAGATGCCGCAAAATGAGCCCCCACGCTGAAGCAGCCTGTCGGTCACTTCTGGGTTCCTGTCCTGCATCTCGACCTGTGTTATTAGTGATAGGCTGCTTCGGCGTGCCGCTGCGCCGGCCCCCTGGTCCCCACAACGATGGGACCGATGCCACAGGGACGGGCTCGAAACACTCTATAACCCCTCAAAAGAACAGCAGTCTAGCTCGCTTCCCCCGAGCCCTGCCGCCATAAGCCTCAAGGGGGCTCATTTTGCGGCATCTCCCGGCGGGAGGGTGGCACCCGCATGGGACACATATCAAATGAAAGAGGGGGCGCAGGGCTATCAGAAACAGCCGGCGGAGGGAGTCGGGAGAGCACCCCACTGGGGGATCCACACCCCGAAAGTGATGAAGGTGGCGCAGATAGAGCCAACAGAGCAAACAGGACAAAATAAATAGGTTGCATTATGCAGCACAGTTGAGAAAGTGCCTTATCCCATATACTGATGAAGTATATACAGGATTTCAGAACAAAATTGTTTCCGGCGGTGATATTTGGGGGATTTTTGGGGATGTCACAGGAAGTGCTGTGAAGTCACTTCCTGTTTCCGGCAGTGGCATTTGGGGGAAATGATGTCACAGGAAGTGATGTCACTTCCCATTTCCGGCAGGTGACGCGGGGAAATGATGTCACAGGAAGTGATGTCACTTCCTGTTTCCTGTGGTGGCATGACGTCGCCGGAAGTGACGTCGCCGGAAGTGACGTCACTTCCTGTTTCCGGCGGCGCGCGCGCACCCCTACCTCCCCCCCCCCCACGTGTCCCTGGCTGGCCTTCAGACATTATGGTCACCCTATGTGTGGCTCTTGAAGCCCCCACTGCCCTGTCGGGCATCTTGAAGAAAGCATTTGTGTCTTTAAATCACTTATCCAAGCCAAGTCAGCTGGTGGCTTGGAGAATGCATTTTAAAGTTAAAGTTGCTTCATTTATACCTCTCCCACCCCATCTATTTTCCTTCCTTCCCTCCTTCCTTGCTTGCTTCATGTCTTGCGGCTCTCCAACATCTGATGTTTATTCTATGTGGTTCTTACCTTAAGCAAGTTTGGCCACCCCTGGTATAGCCCGATCTCGTTGGATCTCAGTTGCCAAGCTGGATCAGTAACTGGATGGAAGACCACAAAGAAGGACTCCACAGCTGAAGGCCATGGTGAACCACCTCTGTTTTCCACTCGCCTTGAAAACCCCTGGCTGGGATGACCATAAATCAGTTGTCACTTGATGGCAGGTACAAACGCATGCAGACTTCCACTAGTCAAATGGCAGCCTGCAAATTTATCATCTTAGCATGGCATAGATCTGGGTGGAAGCTCTTTCTCTGAGTGGGGTATTTGTTTGTTTCCTTATTTGAGACATTTTTTATCTCACCTTTCTTTGCAAGAAGATGAAGAAGAAGATATTGGATTTATATCCCGCCCTCCACTCCGAAGTGTCTCAGAGCGGCTCACACTAACTCAGCTTAGAGGGAACACTGGCCATAGGATTCTAAAACCTCTCAGCAACCCTGACACAAAATTAACTCTCTTGTTGAGGCCTACCAGACATATGGTGCAATCCCAAGAATGCTTTTCCAGGAGTAATCCCAACTGAGTAGACATTTGGATTCTAAGTAATTCTGCAGACTGCGGCACTGATAACCCTCTAAACAGCAACTGAGTGGAAACCTTCCTGAGAAATTCCTGCTGCCTCAAAGGACCTCTGGGACTGGACAGAAGATATTTCCATCTGCCTATACCAGGGCCTGAAGAGTCCTGTTGCGCAGAGTGGCAAGCTGCAGTACTGCAGTCCAAGCTCTGCTCACAACCTGAGTTCAATCCCAGCGGAAACTGGGTTTAGGTAGCCGGCTCCAAGTTGACTCAGCCTTCCATCCTTCTGAGGTCGGTAAAATGAGTACCCAGTAGGGTTGCCAAGTCCAATTTAAGAAATATCTGGGGACTTTGGGGGTGGAGTCAAGAGACATTAGGGGTGGAGCCAAGATCAAGGCTGTGACAAGCATAATTGAACTCCAAAGGGAGTTCTGGCCATCACACTTAAAGGGATGGCACACCTTCCATAGGAAATAATGAAGGATAGGGGCACTTTCTTTTGGGGCTCATAGAATTGGACTCCCTGGTCTAATCTTTTTGAAACTTGGCAGGTATTTTGGGGAGAGGCACTAGATGCTATACTGAAAATTTGGTGTCTCTATCTCAAAAAACAGCCCCCCTCCAGAGGCCCAGATACCCGCAGATCAATTCTCCATTATTTTCTATGGGAATAAATCTCACTAGGGAATCATGGAGTTCCCAGCAGACATTTCCCTCCCCTCCCCCCGCTTTCTGACCACCCTGAAACGGGGGGAGGGCCTCCAAACCGGGGGATCCCCTGCCCCCACCTGAGGATTGGCAACCCTAGTACCCAGCTTGCTGGGGGGTAAAGGGTAGATGACTGGGGAAGGCAATGGCAAACCACCCTGTAAAAAGTCTGCCAAGAAAATATCATGATGTGACGTCACCCCATGGGTCGGTAACGACTTGGTGCTTGCACAGGGGACTACCTTTACCTTTTTATACCAGGGCCAAAGAAAGAAGACAGCATGATACAGTCTGGTTTTGTCAGATCTCAGAAGCTCAGCGGGGTCAGTACTTGGATGGGAGACGACTGAGGAAGATTCTTCACAGGAAGACTCTTCACAGGAAGACAATGGCAGACCACCTCTGCTTTGAGGGAAATGATTTTGATGTTTGAGCTGAAGTGGGTAAGGGTTAACTTTAGCCAACAGAGAAGCAGGAGTGAAACTTAGGGATGCTACATATTATAGTGAAGACTCTGTGTTAGACAGAGTTTGATACATCTCAAGGCCATCTTGGCAGCGAGGAATGAAAGTGTGATGGGATGGGATCTATGGGTGGACACTGAGCATGCTTAATAGCTTCATAAATATTCACTAACACGCCCTGCATAGGTAATTGCTTCATTTACATAGTCATACGATGTATGTTAGAGGGTGGGGGGGGGTTCATATCAGAGAGCTAATGTGTATTGTTCTGAAATAGGCGGTTGGGAAGATTGGAAACCCTCAGTACTTGAGCCAATCAAGGAACAGGGGTAGGGTCTTGTGGGCGTGGGAAGTATAAAATTGTATTTCCTTTATTCTGTACTTTGAGCTTGCATGATGTATTGCTCCTACTGATGTCAGTAAAAACTTTGGAATGGATCTACCTGACTGGCTTCAATTTTCTTTTGGAGGTTCAAGGGGAAGATGATGATGATGATGATGATATTGGATTTATATCCCACCGTCCACTCCGAATCTCAGAGTCTCAGAGCGGCTCACAATCTCCTTTATCTTCCTCCCCCACAACAGACACCCTGTGAGGTGGGTGGGGCTGAGAGGGCTCTCACAGCAGTTGCCCTTTCAAGGACAACCTCAGCCAGAGCTATGGCTGACCCAAGGCCATTCCAGCAGGTGCAAGCGGAGGAGTGGGGAATCAAGTTCTCCCAGATAAGAGTCTGCACACTTAACCACTACACCAAACTGGGAACCTGTTTTATCATAGCTTCTCTGCTAAACTTGGATGATACATGGATGGGAGACCACCAAGAAATACTCTTCACATGACACCTGATTTTCACTTGCCTTGAAAGCCCTCACTTGGGGTCACTGTAAGGCAGTTGTGACTTGACTTTTGTACATATACCAGGGCACAGGTAGCAAAACTTGGTCAACAGAACGCAGTTGCTGCACAGGAAACCACTGGGAAGGGCAGAAAGGGAGACCAGCATTTAAAGCCTTTTCTCCATGGAGGCATCCAATAGGCCTAACTGCAGTAGTTTTTTGGCATTTTGTGTGTGACCATGGCATGCGTCAGTATCCTCAACTGCATATCATATTTCTTGTGTACTACCCACTTCAATTATTTTCTCCGGATTAGTTATAAATGGGGCGAATAACCAATGTTCCCTCTAAGCTGAGTTAGTGTGAGCTAGCTCATGTTTTTTTTTTTTTTGCCTCTGGCTCACACATTTTTGTCTTAGCTTAGGAAGGATGGCCTCAGAGCAAACTAATTCTTGCAGTAGCCAAATCGCTCATTCACAACTTTAATGCCAGTCGCTCACGAAGTAGAAGTTTTGCTCATGGGACTCCACAGCTTAGAGGGAGTATTGTTTAGCATCTATGCTTAGTGAGGGTAATCTCAAACTAATTTGATCTTCTAGAAATGACAATTTAAATGGATTACTGGTATGATTCTCCGATGCCAGGATTAGGAAGCGTGTTACTTGACTGCTGGTTTTTCTCTCGGTAACTAGATTGCAGCTTTACAGCCCTGCATGGTGCAGATCGCTATTGAACGGGGCGCCTTCTCCAAGCGGGACTTCTGCTGCTACCAAACAGGACTGAAGTGTCACTAAATCTAAAGTTTTTGACTTCCAAATCTGTTTTATCGAAGCCAGTGAGGCTTACTTAAAAATCGATGGATCTAGAAGCTGCTGGCATATTAATTTACTTGAAGAAGTATTTAATCTTGTCGCCATAACATTGCCAATGCAGGGAAAGAAAAATGAGCTGTGTATATTGGCTACCCTGGATGAAAAATGAAAATGGAAAAGGAACAGCATTCGCCAGCACAGAAGACAAGTACAGGGGTTGTCTGTCAAACCCTTTTCCTTTTGAGAATAACTTCCCCCCCTCCAAAAGCTATAGATTAAAATTAATATGTGTGTGTTTGTATGGAATGAACAGTTGCTTGAAGAGATTCTGGGCATTTTTGCACTGACCTTACACCGGAGCGACGTCCCTCTTCACCGCGCAGCATTTGCGTGGATTTCGCACTAATTGCTCCGCAGAACCCGGAAGAGCCGCAAAGTCCCGCGGCTTTTGCGTCGCAAATGTAAACTGCCAAAAACCAGTTTACATTTGCGACGCAAAAGCCGCGGGACTTTGCGGCTCTTCCGGGTTCTGCAGAGCAATTAGTGCGAAATCTGCGCAGACGCTGCGCGGTGAAGAAGGATGTCGCTCCAGCGTAAGGTCAGTGCAAAAACGCCCTCTGATTATATTTTTAAAAATATTTTTTTTTATAATGGCATGTCACTTTTATAAATCCAGGTGCTCAAGATCTCACACGCAAAATCATAGAATCACAGAGTTGGAAGGGAACTCCAGGGTCATCTAGACCAACCCACTGCACAATGCAGGGAATTCACAAATACCTCCACACCCCCAGTGACCCGAGTTCCATGCCCAGAGGATGGCAAAAAACAAAAACAAAACTCCAGGATCCCTGGCAAACCCAGCCTGAAGAAAATTGCTTCCTGACCCCAAAGTGGCGCTTGGCATTTCCCTGGGCATATAAGAAAGGGCCGCAAGAACTAAGCACTGATGCCACCCTTCCTGCCCTCCATCTTATTATCTGCCTGAGTTCATAGAAAAAGCATTGCTGTTAGATAGCCATCTAGCCTCTGTTTTAAAACCTCCAAAGTAGGAGCACAAGGGGTCATTTTGGAGAAAAATAGGTGGTGGAGCTCATTAGCATAACTCATTAGCATATGCCACTGCCCCTAGCCAAAAGCAACCCATGCAAGAAAGGAGAGCCCTGGGCAAGTGAGGCCTGCTGGATCTCTAGCCAGCCCAAGCAGGCCTCACTTGCCTGAGGCTCTTCTGGGCCGCCACCCCCCCCCCCCCAGTCAAAAGGCCAGCAAGCCACCTGCTGCCCAAAATCACATAAGTGGAGAAAGGGTGATGTGGGCTTCTCCAGGGCTTAATGAGGGCTGCTGGGGCTGTGGGAAAGCCCCTGGTGGCTGCCTGCTTTCCTAATCCAGGGATTGTTATGCACCTGCACCTGCTATTCAATGGACAAGGCAGGTGGGAAGGAAGAGGGGGAGCCGTCAGAAAGCTCCTGTGAGCTCCTGCTAAATCTGAGGCCTGAGAAGCACCCACCACCTCCCAAGGAAGCCTTTTCCACTGAGGAACCATGAATTCCCATCATGGAGGAACCACTCTAACTGTCAGGAAGTTAGGTACAATTAATTCCAACTGATCTTTTGTAAATATGTAAGGAACAGAAAAGCATCCTGGAGGACCAGACTCGCTC
The DNA here is from genome assembly GCF_032191835.1 of Heteronotia binoei. Classification (NCBI taxonomy): domain Eukaryota; kingdom Metazoa; phylum Chordata; class Lepidosauria; order Squamata; family Gekkonidae; genus Heteronotia; species Heteronotia binoei. The sequence goes on from NC_083232.1 coordinate 17,301,371, forward strand.
GATCTTGTCAGAGCCTGAAAGCAAAGCAGGGTTGACAGTGGACAGTACTTGGATGGGACGCGGGGCTTCTTTTGTAGCAGGAACTCCTTTGCATACTAGGCCACATACCCCTGATGTAGCCAATCCTCCAAGAGCTTCCAGGGCTCTTCTTAGAGGGCCTACTGTAAGCTCCAGGAGGATTGGCTGCATCAGGGGTGTGTGGCCTAATATGCAAAGGAGTTCCTGCTACCAAAAAAAAAGCCCTGGATGGGAGACTTCCAAGGAAGGTGGGGTTGCTATGCAGAGGAAGAAAATGGCAAAGCACCTCTGCTCATCTCTTGCCCTTTGCACTCCCTTTTCTGCCACCTCTAGTCCCTTTCCTCACCCAAGCACTTACAATATCCCTGCCTCTCCTGCTTTCAGGTCCATGGGCTGCTCTTGTCCTGCAGTGCCCAATGGCCCACCTTAAATACTCTCCCCAGCTTTGGCCCGGCATCTGTGAGATCTGGGAGGAGTGACTCCAGCTCAGTGACTTCTTCAACCCAGATATGTGCCCTCTAATTACCAAGCAGCTCCAGACCAGTGTTCCCTCTAAACAGTGTGAGCTAGCTCACAGATTTTTAGCCTCCAGCTCACACATTTTTGTCTTAGTTCAGGAAGAATGACCCCAGAGCACACTAATTTATGCAATAGCTCACAACTTTAATGCCAGTAGCTCACAAAGAATTTTTCCTCACAAAGCTCTGCAGCTTAGAGGAAACATTGCTTCAGACTCTAATTTCCAACTTCTTCCCAGCCAGTGCACCCTTTCTGCCATAGTCAGGCCACCAGACTTTGCCCTTCAGCTCTGCCTTTGCACGCTGCCCTTAAAGACACCTTGTCCCTTTGAACCCCTCAGTGCCACTGTTGGCAACACTAGGAAACGCAGAACCTAAGTTCCTAGAATACCTCTTTACTAGACATGGCCAATCCAGGGGCTTTATACTGCTGGCCAATCACAAAGGCTAATGTTGCCTTGCTGGAAGAGAGCCCTAGCTCCCACAAAGGCCTAAGAAAATATTCACAAAAGACATCTGGGACAGTGTGTGTGTGTGTGTGTGTGTGTGTGTGAGAGAGAGAATTAGTTTCAACCCCGTCTACTCTTGCCTCTTCCACAATGACTCTCTAAAGCTGCACTTCACTCTCGCTGGAAAATATACAGGTCGAAGGTAGCTGATTAGGCTAGGTTCCAAACCCAGGGCACGAACCCTGGAGCCTCTCACTTTATGCTCTGCAAGATCAAATCAATCGAAGTTGTGCAGCTCCTCTTTATTGGCTGAGGCCTTGCACGGGTATCGTCTCTAGCGGTTTACAATTACAATATATAATCTGTGCAGTTTTTTGTAATGGATATTGTGACAATAAATCCCAGAATAATTTGATAGATTTCAGTTCCTACATGGGAGAGCAGAAAACATAAAGCCATGAAAGAGGTAAATGCATGTCTGTGGAATCAATTTCTGAAATTATAGCATAGAGAATCGGTCTTTTAACAAATGCGCTCTTTACATACAAATCCAGCAACATCTCCATATTCTGCGGAGCGCGGTATCTGCTCGAAGTGCCCCGCCTTTACTGCTTTCTAGTAGAACGAATTTCTGATGTGAAATATTGTTAATGATTTGTGTAGAAGCTCAATAACCTTAGCGCAGTGGTAAATCAAGTTTTATTTTATTCTTGAGGCGCACGGAAAGACAGCATCAACTCCTGTAAAATTGGGTGGATTAAAAGAGGCATGTCATTGGTCAATAAGGACTCTGAATAAATCTATGATTACCCTGGTCGAAATTCATTAGCCAAAGTTGCCTCCCTCTTGTCAAGCTGCATGTTAATTTCCCCTACAATTTACTGGTTTGTCAGTTTAACTTTGCTCTGTGTTTTGACTATTTTGGCACTGCTAAATCCTGACCAATAGACACTGAATGATCTATGTTGAGTAAGCTCTTGAAATACGGAATATTTTAAAGATCAGTTCGGTTTAGCTGGTGGATCCATCCCTTGGATTGGCTGAAGCTAGTGCTCTCCTTTACAAGAAAATACTGCCAACTTTTTTTAAAAAAAATGGGGAAGCAGAAGCAAAGCAGATCCATGGAAATGCACTTTACCTGCAAAATGTATTTTGAGCTCCAAATCTGGGATCTTGCGAAAACTCTGGTTTGCCTTCTCTTTCATCACAAATGAACTTAAATCCCTGGCCACGAGAACAAAGAGAACAAATACTGCTCTGAGCCTTAGAACAAAGCAGGAGTCTTTCTAAGACCAACAAACTTTTAATCAGAATGTAAGCTTTTGTGTGCATGCACACTTCTTCAGACAAGGACACAAAAGCTTACATTATGATCTTAAGGGTGATACTTGACTCCTGCTTTGTTCTACTGCCTCAGACCAACACGGCTGCCCACCTGGATCTTGCTCTGAGCTTTAATAGTGTGCCTTGCTTTTGACTGGCGACATCAGGGGGGTGATTTTATTTGATTCAATTCAATTTTTATCCCCCTCCCCCCAAAGGAGGCTCAGGGCGGGTTCCATCAAAAAGCAAACAATTAAAAAAATTAGAACAGATTAAAATTACAATAAAAGCATCTAAAAATAACAGTTAAACTTAAAAACTCTGACTCTACAGTACTGACCTATCAGTCCAAAAAGTCCATTGGATCCCAGATTGCCAGAATGAAGGGGGGAGGCCAAATGAGAGGTGGTGTCCACTGCCTCAACTGAAGGCCTGGAAGAAGAGCTCTGTTTTGCAGGCCCTGTGGAACTGAAACAGAGCTTGCAGAGCCTGGATTTCCAAGGGGAGCTCATTCCACCAGGCGGGGGCCAGGGGCGAAAAGGATCTGTACAGAGGCGCCCATGGTTAACCAGCTGGACAGTGAGCAAACACCACTGACAGTCTCTGATCATACTAGGTCAAGGTGGGGTGAGCCAGGAGTAGGGTTACCAGGTCTGTTTTGGAAAACACCTGGAGACTTTGGGGGTGGATCCAGGAGAGGGCGGGGTTTGGAGAGGGGAGGGGCCTCAGCATGGTACAATGCCATAGAGTCGACCTTACAAAGCAACCATTTTCTCCAAGGGAGTTGATCTCTGTCAGCTGTAAAACTGGGAGATCTCCAGGCCCCACCTAGAGGCTGGTAATCCTAGATAGGGGAGGCCATCATAACAGAACACAGGGCTTTTTTTGTAGCAGGAACTCCTTTGCATATTAGGCCACACACCCCTGATGTAGCTAATCCTCCAGGAGTTTACAGGGCTCTTAGTACAGGGCCTACAGAAAGCTCCAGACTACATCAGGGGTGTGTGGCCTAATAGGCAAAGGAGTTCCTGCTGCAAAAAAAGGCCCTGACAGGACACCCATTGCCTCAGGACAGCTCCATTTTACAGGCTCTGCAGAACTGAAGCAAATCCTGCAGGGCCCTGATCTCACTTGGGAGAGCATTCCACCAGGCTGCAGCCAGAGCCGAAAAGGCTCTGGCCCTGGTCAAAGCTAAACAATGCACTGAAAAGCAGGGTAATGTTATATACAGCTGTAATGCTTACAAACAATGCACCAGAGCTGGGCTGGAATGTAATAAAAACGGTGTAACCTATGAAAACGCTAGGAACGACTCAAGTCAAAGTACAGTCTGCCTCACACCCCAAAGGTGCATCTCTGTTTTCAAAACACAGCTCCGTTTAAATGTTCTTGTCTGCAATTCATGCCCTTGGCATCTACAGTTTGATTCAATTCATACACTCAGCCCCTTGAGTTTTCCGAACACCATATGCTTGTCTGGCATGTCGCCCTTTCAGAATCTGGTCGTACCCTTACCTTTAGGCAAATCGCTTTATGCCGCGAGAAACACTTTTTTTTATACGTTAAGGCAGTTTCCTTCTATGCCTTTGCTATTTTTTTTTTCTGTAGGAAATTAAGTCAGATGCAGTGTGAGAGGTCTCTGGTCATTTTCAATTCAGGACTAGCACAGCAGTTCCTAGAAGTAATTCTGTACTCGCAAATACAAATCAAATTATGTAGAAGCAGGAAACAGAATTCCATGGGAATAAGCGCGACTGCGTGCCGCGGAAGATTTATATCAGGTCAGCAGCAAGCAGAGTTCCTTCCTGCTGTTATTGCTGTGGTGGATGGTGAACCTGTTGATTTTCAAGCTCTGCGTTAGCTCTCACAGGGCTCCGATGGAAAGCCATGCAAATCCGGCACTGATTTCCGGTTCCCTGTTGCAAGAGTTCCCAGCCCTTTCATCGGGATGACCCACAAGTCTAAATTTTCTTGGCATGGCATCCAGGACCGACCCAAGGTTTCTTGGCACCCTTCGCAAACGATGACCTTGCTAACCCACTAGTTCAGCATTCCACGTTCTACATTGGCCAACCAGATGTTTTTGAGAAACCAATGAGCATCGCATAAAGGGCAAAGCTTCCTTCGACTATACGCCCAAGCAAGTGGCCTTCCAACATACACAGGGCTGGTCCTTCCACTAGGCAAACTAAGCATTAGTCTAGGGCACCAGCCCTGGGGGGCAACAAATTGGGCACCCCCAACACTCACAGATGCCTTCCCCCCCTCTCCCGTCACCCTTCTCGTTCTCTCCCCAGCTTCCCCACTCTCCTGCCTCCCTTCTCATTCTTTCCCCAGCTTCCCAACTGCACTTCTCCTTCTCTCCCGGGCTTTCCTGCTCTCCCACCGCCCTTCTCATTCTCTCCTCAGCTTCCCTATTCTCCTGCCACCCTTCTCCTTCTATCCCAGGCTTCCCCGCTCTACATAACCTTTGTATATGGAGGTTACCTTCAAGCCTTTGACCACCCACTCTTTTTGCATTACTTCTTCTAAGTTTCCCTCCTAAGATTCTAAGAAACTCACTCTTGTAACCCTCGGGGCAGATGGTACTTGATCAACATGTAAACTCAGTGAAGTAAAAATATCAACTAATGTATGACATGGAAGGTACTTGTTTCTGGGGTCAGATCTTGGTTCCCAAAATACAAGACAGCAATGGAAAGGGCAGGGGAGGCCATGAGGGAGGGCTGGCCTGCAACCCCCATGCAGAGGCTTCACGACCCACTTTTGGGTCCTCCTAACCCACAGGTTGGGAAACGCTGCACTTTTGGTTAGAGGAGGAAACTCCAGGAGTTCAGCTTAGGGATTCTATCTCCATAGCATGAAACTCTCTGAGATTCTGAGAATCAAGTGGTGCCAGATAGTTGATCTTATGCCACTTTCAGCTCAGATGTGTTATATTTCTTCAGTGTGAGCAACCTATTGCTGAAGGAAGTTATCAGGGCTTTTTTTGTAGCAGGAACTCCTTTGCATATTAGGCCACACACCCCTGATGTAGCCAATCCCCCAAGAGCTTACTGGGCTCTTAGTACATGGCCTATTTTAAGCTCCCAGAGGATTGGTTACATCAGGGGTGCGTGACTTAATATGCAAAGGATTTCCTGCTATAAAAAAAGCCCTGTAAATTATTATTGTGGTACACATACATGCACACACATGCACCCCATGCTGCTTTGCCAGTCCTCAGGCTGGACAATGTGCTCAAGTTAGAACAAATGAAACAAATTTATTGTGCTGCTGCAATAAAACTAGAAGCGTGAACCAAGCTGTAAATGAGGCTTCGGTTGCCAGCTGGCCCTACAATATAGCAGTCATATAAACACATGGCAAAATCTGCATTGCTCCACTCCTCTCACATTTTTAATGTATGAGTGATAGATCCAAATGGGCAGCCGTGTTGGGAGTCCAGTAGCACCTTTAAGACCAACCAAGTTTTATTCAGAATGAAGCTTTTGTATGCATGCACACTTCATCAGACAATTAAATGGGAAACAGTGAGCAGTGCTACATATACCTGGTGAACAGTGGCTAAAGTAAGAATCCAATGGCAAAATAGTGAAATTAACAAATTGAAAGAACTGCATTTATTGCCTTGTGACACTCTCACCATCATTCTCTAATTCTGGCATGTTGCTGCTTTTGCTGTTTTCCCATGCGAATGCTATCCAGACCTAATGTTCTTTCGATTTGTTAATGTCACTGTTCTCCAGAGGCCAGGTCTACCAATATAGTGGAAACGGATGGGTACCCTTTTTTTGAGACACCAGGTCTACCAATGTAGTGGCAAAGGATGGGTAGACCTGTTCTCCAGAGGCCAGGTCTCCCAATATAGTGGAAAGGGATGGGTAACCCTGTTCTCCAGACACCAGGTCTACCAATATAGTGGACTGGGGCAGGTAGAACTGTTCTCTGAAGGGCAAGTATACCAATACAATGGAAAGGGGTGGATGAAATTTGACTTGATTCTGTTTTCTTCTATAATGTCTAAATTATTCTTAAAACAGGGTTCAAATATAATTTAAAATGATTTATTCTGAGATTTTTACAAGGTCATGGAAGTAGTTGTTTAAAAAACCAGGGCTTTTTTTGAGCAGGAACACACAGGAACGCAGTTCTGGCTGGTTCGGTGTCAGAGGGTGTGGCCTAATATGCAAATTAATTTCTGCTAGGCTTTTTCTACAAAAAGGCCCTGTGTGAAACATTGGTGATGTCAGGGGGTGTGGCCTTGTATGCAAATGAGTTCCTGTTGAGCTTTTCCTACAAAAAAAGCCCTGTAAAAAAACTAATTTACTCGATAATCAAATGTAGACTCGCTCACAAACTTTAATGCTCCTGGATTTTTTCACGCGCGAGGTAGAATTTCTGCTGACAACACTGTGGAGCTTAGAGGGAACACTGAACCCAATTTCAAACTGGGAGCTTCTGATCCCCCTTCTGTTCATCTATAAAGACGGCTTCCTACTCATGAACAGACTGCACCAATGAATCAAACTGAAACTGGTGAGGAACGAAACAAAGCAAAACCCTGCAATGTCATCGCCCTGCAACTCAAGCCAGCTGTGCAAGAGAGAGGATGAGCGGAATGAAATAATGTTTGTGTGCTTTGATACTGTCAATCCTGCTCAATCTCTCTGAGGGAAATTGAAAGGCATCCGTTCCATCTGTTAGGCTCTGTCACATGATGATCTAGACTTTAAGAGGACGGAGGCTTCCCATCACCTGTGCCAGTTCAAAATGCATCCTGAGATCGCATCCATTATTTCGGCTAGTGGCTGGAAGCCACATATTAAGGTCAGGGTGTTTGCGCTGACAGGAGTTATGTACAATAACAGCCAGAGAATTTAAGAGGAGTTTTTTTCCCCCACTGGCTCTGCTCCTGTGCTTTTAACATGCAGCGATTTCGCGCATTAAGCATTTTCTGTCATTTTGCCTCCAGGAAAAAGCACCTGCAAATTTTCTACACATCAGGCTGCTGTTGAAGAGAAGAGACGAAGAAGTCGCAAGCTTGTGTTTTGTACAATGGAGGTTGTTAATTAAGCCAGCAGTCTGTGAAGTCTTTGCAGTCATTGGGTGCAGTTGCTAGCGTACTGAGACCATGTTTACATGGATATTCCTCCTGGTCCCATTTGGATCCATTGGTATTCTACCAGAAGTACAGGAAAAGATAATATTCCACAGCCACCTTAGGTTCTTTGGAGAGCAGCCCCACTATTGGACTCAAAATGGCTGTTGTGTATGTGGATCAATGTTGCCATTATCCGGGTTCCTGCCTGGCTCATTAGAGCCTTTAGGTCTGAGCTTGGGGACTCATGAACAATGGGCAGTAGGATCCAAATCCCTGCCACCCTGCTCCAATCACAGGCCCCCTACTGGTTTAAATGACCCAATGGCGTCCTAGCTTGGGAACCTTGAACTGTGTATAGTTGGCCCCGTTGGCCCCATAAAGCAATCTTCTAGTTTACACGTTACCAGGGGTCATTTGTAGAAAAATAGGTGGTGAAGCGCATTAGCATAACTCATTAGCATATGCCACCCTCCCACCAGCCAAAAGCAATCTGACGCAAGAAAGGAGAGCCCTGGGTGAGTGAGGCCTGCTTGGGCTGGCTAGACATCCAGCCAGCCCAAGCAGGCCTCACTCACCTGGGGCTCTCCTTGGCCAACCGCCCCCCAGTCAAAAGGCCAGCAAGCCACCCGTCTCCCAAAATCACATAAGTGGAGAAAGGGTGGTGCAGGCTTCTTCAGGGGTTAATGAGGGCTGCTGGGAGTGTGGCAAAGCTCCTGATGGCTGGCGGGCTGCCTGCTCTCTTAATCCAGAGATTGTTATGTAGCTGCACCTACTATTCCATGGACAAGGTAGGTGGGGAGGAGGAGGGGGAACCCTCGGAAAGGTTCAGGAGCTGCACTCCCGTGAGTTCCTGCTGAATTCATGACCTGCATGTTACCATGCTGTAACTAATAAAGAGAGCTATGATTACTGCAACTATGCAGGCCCGTAGGCAGAAAATTCCGGTTGGGGGGTTCCCGCAGAAAAAAATTTTTGATGGAGGGCCCCTCTCTTGCAGCCCCCCTCTCTGTCCGCTGCCACTTTTCTCCCCGCAGCTCTGACAGCCCCGCCCCCTCCATGCAGCACCTCCCACTCCCTCCCTTCCTCCCATCCAGCCACCCACTCACCCACCAGGGGAAACTGTAAAGAGTGAGCTCCTGGGACTCTTGCAAGGTGCCCCCCCTGCTTGCGTGGGAACCCAGGGTTGTAAATAGTTGGCCCTGTTGGCCCAGTTCCTCAGTCTTTCTTTAGTACAGTCTTCTAAAGCTGGGCCGCCCCAGCACTGAACTTGCTGATCGCACCGGAAAGCTGGTGTAGATAGCGCTTCGGAGTGGCTTTTCCGGCCAATCATGTGATCGGCAGGGGAGCACCTTGCAAGAGTCCCAGGAGCCCGCTCTTTACAGTTTTACCCCGCGGGTGAGTGGGTGGCTGGGTGGGAGGGGGAGGTGCCGTGTGGAGGGGGGCTGCCAGGGGCGTGGGGAGAAAAGTGGCGGTGGAGAGAGCAGGGGCCAGGGAAAGAAGGCGCCATAAAGGTCCGAGGGGGGGTTGGGTGGAGGGGCTTTGCCCCTCAGGCCCTCCCGTGGCTACAGGCCTGCAACTACGTCTCCTTCTTGCATTGAACCCGCTATATTATAATGGCCCATGTGTTAGTAGATACAATTTGGAACATTATTCCAAGCCTGCAAACTGAATGAATTCTGTTATGTATGCGGACCAAAGTGTAGACTGTTACGAGTGTTCCTGCCAGGCTCATTGGAGCCAGAAGAACTGAGCTTGGGGACTCTGGAACAATGGGCAACAGGATCCAAATCCCCACTGTTCTACTCCAATCACAAGCCCCCTGCTGGTTTGAATGATCCAATAACGTGCTTGCGTGGGAACCCTGATTTGTATATAGTTGGCCCAGTTCCTCAGTCTTTCTTTAGTACAGTCTTCTACCGTGCTGTATCTAAGAAAGAGCTGATTATCACTATCACCTCGCCTCTTCAATGTATTGAACCCACTATATTATAAATTCCCAAAGATATTTTGAGCCTCACAATGAGAGAGTGGACACTCTGAAAGATACAGAGCAGAAACTTGAGATTCCCAATCATTTTTTTTTTATTAGGGTTTGTAGAATCTTTCGAGCTCAAGTGCCGTGTTCTACTGGAGAAAGTTTTCCTTCCAGATGTTTCGTTCTCAGCTGCGGAGAACATCCTCAGTGGCGTTGCAGCTGGAGCAGGAGCTCTGACCTTCTTGGCTGCTGTGCATTGAGTGCATTGACTCAATGCACAGCAGCCAAGAAGGTCAGAGCTCCTGCTCCAGCTGCAACGCCACTGAGGATGTTCTCCGCAGCTGAGAACGAAACGTCTGGAAGGAAAACTTTCTCCAGTAGAACACGGCACTTGAGCCCGAAAGATTCTACAAACCCTAATGATGTTACCAGCCGTGAAAACCTGAAATCTTTTTTTTTTTTACTTTGTTGAGAGCATCAAAAATATTTATCAAATCTTGTGTAAAGCCGAAAAAGGAGGCTTGCAGCAACATGGATTGTTAATGCTACTCAGCAAAGGATAATATTCTTAAAATATCACTGGTATCATTAATACAGCGCTAACCCTGCAAAATCAAAAAACTAATATTCTATTAATTTGCCATTTGCAAAAACAAGATAAATGGAAAGACCATGTTAAACAGTTTGCATCTGGTTGGAGTAGATGGAGTAGAGGGAGGGTGAAGAAGAAGAAGAAGAAGATATTGGATTTATATCCCGCCCTCCACTCCAAAGAGTCTCAGAGCGGCTCACAATCTCCTTTACCTTCCTCCCCCACAACAAACACCCTGTGAGGTGGGTGGGGCTGGAGAGGGCTCTCCCAGCAGCTGCCCTTTCAAGGACAACTTCTGCCAGAGCTGTGGCTGACCCAAGGCCATTCCAGCAGGTGCAAGTGGAGGAGTGGGGAATCAAACCTGGTTCTCCCAGATAAGAGTCCACACACTTAACCACTACACCAAACTGGGTGAGGCCCAAAAGAGGCTAGAATTAAGAAAAAATATTGTTATAGGATATGACCCATCTTTTATATAATTTTGGAAGTATAATTCCCCTCCTCTAGCTTTGTTATGGCACTGGTATCCAGCCGAACCCTTCTTCATTGAGGGAAGCTGTTGATGGCTTCCGGAACATTCTAGAAGGTGCTGACCAGCCTGAACTCTCCTCAATTATTGGGTCAGCCCATAATATTCTGCCGCTTTCTTTCACCTTCTTGTTCACCACCTCCCTACATCCTATTCATGCTTCAGACTCCCACACCTCTATCATTCCACAAAATGTCCAAAATGAAGCATACAGGAGACCATTTTGATAATGGAATTAGAACTGCAATATAATGGAACAGTTCAAGAGGGCACTAAAAACAATTTTATAAAGGTATAGGATTGTAACCTGTTGAAATTATTTCCTGCATGTATCATCTTGCTTTTTCTGCACGCTGTACACACTGTTTTTGGTATGTCATGCCTTAGACAGTTTTCCGTTCGCATTGTATTCTAATTCTGTAGTCCTGGTCCTATTGCATTGGATGTCTTATGCTGCCTGATTGGATTTTTAAAAATATTTTATAATCTGCCTTGAGTCTCAGTGAGAAAGGCAGGCGATACATGAAGTAAACACCTAAGAAACATTTCCAATAGTTGGGAACACCTCCCTGTTCAGTCCCAAACCTCCTCTTTTGGGAGATAATTCTGACAGATGTTGGTAATAAATCTGCCTCTTTTTATATAATCCCCATCTGGTTCCAATCTACCAGACAGGTATTTTATAGAATGTAACACATGCTGACCCATTCAGACAAGTGTGGGACCAACATCAGCTCAGGGCAAATACAGTGTGAGAGCCCCCCCTTCTGGCCCTGCCCTTCAGAGCTTCCGTGGAGGGGGCAAAAGGGCGCTTGTGACCTCAGAAAGTGGAGGGGGGTGGGCGTTATTTCACGCCACCTTCATGGAGTCAGGCACTGTCTAGTTCTCTCTCTCTCTGTCTTCGCCTGCTATTCCCTGCTCTCTTCCCCCCCCCCCAGCCGTCAGCCCTGCTCCCTTTTTATCCCTCACATCGCCGTACCCCAGCTCTCTGCCCTCTTCTCCTCCCCAGCAGTCCTCCACACACACCTGCTGATGTGACCTTGAGTCAGTCACAAGTTCTCACAGAGCTGTTCCTCTCAAGAGCAATTTCTGTCAGAGCCCTCTCAGCTCCACCTACCTCACAGGGTGGCTCTTGTGGGGAGGGGAAGGGAAAGGAGACTGTAAGGCATTCTGAGACTCTGAATGAAGGGCGTAGGGCTACCAATCCCCAGGTGAGGGCAGGGGATCCCCCAGTTTGGAGGCCCTCCTCCCATTTCAGGATCATCAGAAAGTGTGGGGGGGGGGGATGTCTGCTGGGCACTCCATTATTCCTAGTCAGTTTGGTGTGGTGGTTAAGTGCATGGACTCTTATCTGAGAGAACCGGGTTTGATTCCCCACACCTCCACTTGCAGCTGCTGGAATGGCCTTGGGTTAGCCATAGCTATTGCAGCAGTTGTTCTTGAAAGGGCAGCTGCTGTGAGAACCCCCTCAGCCCCACCCACCTCACAGGGTGTCTGTTTTTTTGGGGGGGGGGAGAAGATATAGGAAACTGTAAGCCGCTCTGGGTCTTTGATTCAGAGAGAAGGGTGGGGTATAAATCTGCAGTCGTCTTCTTCTATGGAGATTTATTCCCATAGGGTATAATGGAGAGTTGATCCATGGGTATCTGGGGCTCTGGGAGGACTGTTTTTTGAGGTAGAACTGCCAAATTTTCAGCATAGCATCCGATGCTTCTCCTCAAAATGCCCCCACCAAAGTTTCAAAAAGATTGGGCCAGGGGGTCCAGTTCTATGAGCTCCCAAAGAAGATGCCCCTATCCTTCATTATTTCCCCTTTAAATGTGATGGTCATTGAGCAGGCCCAAGGGTCATGCTTCAGAGTCAGGCAGTCAGGGGTTCTCAAGAGAAAACAGTCAGCGCAGTGGTCACGGCATCAGTGGTAGCATGACATGTTGCTTCCACATCCAAACCCCAAAATTAAATTAAATTAAATTTGACTAATTACAAGGCAACTCCTCAAAAGCACTGAGCTATCCCCTCCCTGACTTGAGTGCACTAGGGACCCCCCTCCCCCTTTTCTCTATATGGCACCACACTTAGGAGAGAAACAATCTTCGACTTTCTTTCTTCGCTTTCATTGTCATGATCTGCATGCATCCTCTGTAGAGCGAAGTTACTTCCAGTCCCTGCACAGAAAACAAAAGTCAGAGAGCTTGCATTAAAATGAACGGGTCAGCCAGACATCTGAGATTCAGCACATGTTGCTTGTCTCACGGATAAAAGTGTGCTTTACTTATGATTCCAGGGGTTGCTCTCCCATTTCTCCAGTGCTGTTTTGAATCCTTCCAAGGATTAGCATTACAAATGAAAGCAGACAAACATAAAAGGATGCAGATGATAAATTCATGGCTTAGCTGGATTTCTCTTCATGCTGGCTTGAGCACAGATCAGTGTCACTCAGAAAGCTCCTCCAACCATCCCAGGTACAGGGCCCGGATTTGCTGGACTTGGCAACAAGAAGGTGGGATTTATTCCTTTCCACCATAGCCTCTCCCTTCTTTATTGCAAAGTTCTGTGACAGGCAGTACATTGAAATGCAGTGCACATGCAGTGCAAATACTGTGTATAGTTCTGGTCACTGAATCCCATAAAGGATACTGCAGAGGAGGAAAAAGTGCAGAAGAGAGGGGCTTTTTTTGTAGCAGGCATTCCTTTGCATATTAGGCCATACGCCCCTGATGTAGCCAATCCTCCTGGAGCTTACAGTAGGCCCTGTACTAAGAGTCCTGTAAGCTCTTGGAGGACTGGCTACATCAGGGGTGTGTGACCTAGCTATGTATGAGAATCAAGGTTATGTTAATGTACTGGACTCAATTGAAGACTTGGGTGTTCCTGCCTGGCTCATTGGAGCCATACAGACTGAGGTTGGGGACTTGAGAACAATGGGGCAGCAGGATCCAAATCTCTGCTGCCCTGGACCAATCACAAGCCCCAGCCACACAGGAGCCAGAGATGTATATAAATTTGACCCCGTTGGCCCAGTTTAAGTTCATTTAGTGCAGCCACATACCATGCTGTACGCAATAAAGAGCTTGTTATCACTACCCCCTCACCTTTTCAGTGTCTAAGAACCCACTATATTATAGGCCTAATACGCAAAGGAGTGCCTGCTACAAAAAAAAAGCCCTAGAGGTAACCAAGATGATGAAAGGGAGGAAAGACGGAAGAGTCTTGGGCCCTTTCTGCACTCTCCTTTTAATCCATGTTCACCGCAGTCTCCTCTAACCAATTCTGCATTAAAATGGAATGCAGCCTTCTTTTCATTCTGTCTCTCCCCACCTTCCCCCCATTCTGCATTACGTTACCTAACTTCAGTGGTCAGTCCAGTTTCAGCCCACTGTTGCCCTAGGTTTTTCGGATGCTGTTTTGCTGCAGACTTAATCACCTTGAAGCTAACGCTGAAAAAACCTCGAGTGAATGGTAAGTGTGGACAGAGCCTTGGTCTTTTCCATTTTTAAAAAAGGGTGATTAAGGGGGGACGTGATAGAGGTTTATAATTGCAGAGCTGAAAGAAGGGTTGAAGAGGGCAACTGAGCGATTGAGAGTTGGAGCCTTTTTTATGAGGAAGTGCAGGAAAATCCAGGTCTTTTCAGTTTAGAAAAAATAGATGGCTAAGAAGGTTTATAAAATTATTCATGGGGTAGAGGACGTGGATAAAGACTGAGAGAGTTTTTCCTTCCTCTCCCCTAACATTAGATTTCAGGAGCACCCTGTGAAGTTAATGGGCAATAGGTTCAAAACAGATAAAACAGAAATATATATTTTATTTTTACTTTATGTCTGCCCCTCCTTTCTCCTCAGTGATGATCCAAAATTGCTTACACACTGCCTACATCAGGGGTGTGTGGCCTAATATGCAAAGGAGTTCCTGCTACACAAAAAGCCCTGCTTACACATGACAAACCTATGAGGCAAGTTTGGTGGTTGTGCACGTGTGACTGTCCCCAGGTACTCCAGTAAGCATCCAGGGCAAAGCAGAGATTCAAACCTGGATCTCCCAGATCCTACCCCAAAGCTCTAGACTACATGGACTTTTTCCAAGTCATTGAAGAATTAAATTGTAGAATTCACTGGGTTCTTTTCCTCGTCCATAACTCCAGTCTGTGGTTGATCCACATCTATTCCTTCTAAACTTTCCTTTACATAAGAACATAAGAGAAGCCATGTTGGATCAGGCCAATGGCCCATCCAGTCCAACACTCTGTGTCACATAAGAACGTAAGAGAAGCCATGTTGGATCAGGCCAATGGCCCATCCAGTCCAACACTCTGTGTCACACAGTGGCCCAAAACCCCAGGTGCCATCAGGAGGTCCATCAGTGGGGCCAGAACACTAGAAGCCTTCCCACTGTTGACCCCCCACCCAAGCACCAAGAATACAGAGCATCACTTGCTCCAGACAGAGTTCCGTCTATACCTCGTGGCTAATAGCCACTGATGGACCTCTGCTCCATAGGTTTATCCAATCCCCTCTTGAAGCTTCCATAGGTGTTCATGGGACAACAAAGTCTATAAGGAGATCACCTTCTGCAGATTCTTCTCCCAGACATTCCTGTTTATCAGCTCCTGACAATATAACTTCACTGTCCAAGGCCTTCTCTTGTTCATCCAGCCCTTGGATCTTCTCAGCCACCTCCAGCTGAGTACTCTGCAGGTGGACTTGCTGCTGGGACGCACCTGGGATGCTGGGAAGCCAAGTACACTCCTGCCAGTTCTTCTGCTATGTCAGCTTGTACAATGCAGTATAAATGCATCAGCCAATGACAAGTGGAACAGCTGAGCTAGTCATTTGGTTCTGCCTCAAATGTCAGGCCAACGCAGAAGAGTGAGATGCAATCGAATAGCATGAAAGCCCAAGAACACAACTACCCCCATCTGCACTTGTGGTCCAGAATCTGCAGATGCTCTAACATGGATGTTAGTTAAATTTGCGGTTCATGAAAACAGGCTATAAAATTCTGGCTGCTTGGCATCACTACAATCAGCAAATATGTGATTAACCACAAGCTGAGAAGGTTTAGATTATTGCATCTTAACACTCTCCAGCAGCTGTTAAAAGATCTGCTGGAGCCAAAAAAAAAGGGGGGGGGGGATCTCACTGAACTGCAAATGTGTCTTTCCTCCTGCAGGGTTAGAATCAGAATTTTTTGGTTAAATATATATATATATATTGCTCTGTCAAATTCTCCTGTTCATCCCAAGGTGCCATTCAATAAAACTTTTCACCCGACTCAACAGTTCATCTGGGAACCTCAAGACAAGTCAAACGTTATCCTTGATCCTACATTCGGTAGATTTTTCTGACTGAAATGTGGTAGGTTTGCTGCACGATGGGGGGTAAATAGGCTGTCTCACAAAGCTGTTTTCCAAACACCCCCCCCCCCCCCCGTCCCCAGCTTACAAAAATCAAGGGCAGACTATTGCCTGCAGCAATGCATTTCACCTCCCTTATGTATGAAAAAGCTTGTCTTGGTTTTGAGAGGTATAAAAAAAAATGGCTTCCTCGCCTTCTGACTCTCCTCTGATATTTCCTTTGAAAGAAAATTGCTTCTGCCTGTTCTGAGTCATTCCGTCTGCCGAAAGATGGATCCATTTACACGGACATAAATTACCGTCTTATTGTTACCAACGCCATTCGGAACCCCATCTTACGCCAGAGCTGAAACAAAGTTCATAAGCGATTCTCAGCCGATGACAGGTTCATGACGATTCCCTTAGAATTGCCTATTTATTTATGAGTTGGGTTATTCTAGTTTAAGTAATGTACTTGACAGAGCCTGTTGTTTGTCAGGATTATAAAAAATCCATTTCTGTTGGAAGGGTTGCTTCTGAGTTAATCCTGAACACCTTCGGAAGTTAATATTCTTAGCGTGTTCCTTTTCTCACCACCCCGTTTTCCCATCATGACACAGAGTTGGTTTGGCTGTTATAAGCAGGGCTTAAAGTGTTTTGGAATTCTGCATTAGCCCAGGAAAAAGATTTCCTCCTTTCTTCTAGCTGACCTTGAGCCTGGAACCTTGGACACAGTGGCAAAATTCTGTGCATATCCTCCATGTCTACTGATGTACAGAGCTGGTTTAGTACACCCTATTTCTAGCTTTGCAGTTTTATTGCATTCTTTATTGTCTATGTTTACTTTTATAACTTTTATAACTGTGTTGTTGGTCTGTCTAGTTGTCGTTCTGATTTTGCTGTTCTTTGACTGTAATAAAGGAAACTGAACTAAGCTGAATTGAACTGTTATGAAATGCCCTAATCTGACAGACGACCAGGCCAGACTGATCTCATCAGATCTCAGAAACTAAGTAGGGTGGTCTCTGGAGTGGAAGACCACCAAGGAAGTCCAGGGTCCAGGAGAGCCGGTTTGGTGTAGTGGTTAAGTGTGCGGACTCTTATCTGGGAGAACCGAGTTTGATTCCTCACTCCTCCACTTGCACCTGCTAGCATGGCCTTGGGTCAGCCATAGCTCTGGCAGAGGTTGTCCTTAAAAGGGCAGCTGCTGTGGGAACCCTCTCAGCGCACCCACCTCACAGGGTGTCTGTTGTGGGGGAGGAAGGTAAAGGAGATTGTGAGCCGCTCTGAGACTCTCCGGAGTGGAGTGTGGGATATAAATCCAATATCTTCATCTACCTCACAGGGTGTCTGTTGTGGGGGAGGAAGGGAAAGGAAATTGTGAGCCGCTCTGAGACTCTCCAGAGTGGAGGGCGGCATATAAATCCAATATCTTCTTCAATATCTTCTTCTATGCAGAGGGAGGCAATGGCAAACCATCTCTGAAGGTGGCACCAAACCACCTCTTGCCTTAAAAACCCTGCAGGGTCACAACAAGTTGGCTATGAAAAGTAGGGCTGCCAAGCCCCCGGTCCGGGAGGGGAATCCCCCACCCGGAAGATTCCCAACCTGCTGGCCCAAATTGGGGGAACCTCCCCCTGTGTCGCTGGCGTAATGATGTCACCCGGAAGTGATGTCATCAAAATGGCGGCATACGTGCGGGGCTGCCCTAGGCATTTCCAGGAAAACTCTATGGTTTTCTCAGACACTCTAGCCATTTGGGAGGCCCCAACACCAAATGGCTAAAGCAACAACAACAAAAAAGAAACAACAACAAAAAAGTTTCTGTCCCTTACAGCTGCCAAGTTAGGTTTGAAAGTATCTCAGCAAAGCTTGTTTTATTTACAAATGTGTACCCCGCCATTCTTCCCTCACAAGAGCCATCAAGGCAGCTAACAGTTTAAAACATACATGATAAAATCACATTTTGAAGCCATTAAAATCAACCCCCTCCCCATAACACAAGTTATTAAAACCAGGGCTTTTTTTTTTGCAGGAACTCCTTTGCATATTAGGCCACACTCTCCTGATATAGCCAATCTTCCTGGAGCTTACAGGGCTCTTAGTATAGGGTCTACTGTAAGCTCTTGGAGGATTGGCTACATGTGTGTGGCCTAATATGCAAAGGAGTTCCAGCTACAAGAAAAGCCTGATTAAAACAAATTAAAAACTGGGTTAAAATACGTAAAAAGACAGTGAAACCGCAATTACAGCATTGGTCAGGAAGACGGGATCATCGAGGGTGTGCCAAACAAATAAAAAAAACTCTTCACCCACTGGTGGAAGGTGGCAGCAGAAGGGAATAGATGAAACTCCCTGGAATGAGAGTTCCTTCCAGTGCTTTGGCGCCTTGGCAGAGAATGCGCTCTTCCAGGTTGCCCACTCATCTATTCTCAGAAGGAAGGAACACTTGAGGCAGGTCCTCCAAGTGATCAGGCAGGTTCACAAGGGAGTATAGGCAGCCTTAGGTCTCAGAAGCCAGAGGGTTTGTTGAATAAAATTTCTAGTGAGCACACTTTCAGATTCTGTATCTCCTTAAAGTATGATTATGGGCGTTTTCGCACTGACCTTACGCCGGAGCGACGTCCCTCTTCACCGCGCAGCGTCTGCGCAGATTTCGCACTAATTGCTCCGCAGAACCCGGAAGAGCCGCAAAGTCCCGCGGCTTTTGCGTCGTAAATGTAAACTGGTTTTTGGCAGTTTTGCGGCTCTTCCGGGTTCTGCGGAGCAATTAGTGCGAAATCCACGCAGATGCTGCGCGGTGAAGAGGGACGTCGCTCCAGCGTAAGGTCAGTGCGAAAATGCCCTATGTTTGCTTCTCCCATGGCCCCAACACCAAGAGAGGGCAGCTGAGAGAGCAGATGGTGGCTACTGCCGCTGCTGCACAGGGTGATGGCCGTGTCAAAACATACCCTTTTCTTCCAATTATTCTATTAAGTGAATATTATCCTCTTTTCTTCCTTAGCTCCCTTCAGTCCCTGCATTTCTACTTGGCTTCCAGAGGCTCGCTTTATTTATTCATTTCTTTGCTCACAAATTTTGTATGCTGCCTTTTCACCCAGTCAGGGCCTCCAAAACAAAGCATTCCAAAAAACATATCATGAAAACTAAAATCAAAACTAAAATGCATTTTAAGAAGGTAAAGGTAGTCCCCTGTGCAAGTGCCAGTCGTTTCCGGCTGTGGGGTGACGTCACAGCACGTTTTCACGGCAGACTTTTTTAATGGGGTGGTTTGCCATTGCCTTCCCCAGTCATCTACACTTTCCCCCCAGCAAGCTGGGTACTCATTTAACTGACTTCGGAAGGATGGAAGGCTGAGTCAACCTTGAGCCAGCTACCTAAACTCAGCTTCTTCCGGGATCGAATTCAGGTTGTGAGCAGAGTTTAGGTTGCAGTACTGCAGCTTACCACTCTGTGCCATGGGGCTCCTAAAATGCATTTTAGAAGCATATAAAACAGCAGTTAAAACGTGGGGCAGGAAGGAGGGATCATTGTGGACAGACATAGATATCTGGGGAGACAGTTCCAGAGTTTGGTGCCACATCCAAGAAGGCCCTCTCTGAAATTGCTACCTATCTAATCTCAGAAAGCAGGAGCACCTGAATATGTTGTTCAGTCGCACAGTCGAGTCCGACTCTTTGCGACCCCATGGCCAAAGTCACACCAGGCCCTCCTGTCTTCCACCATCCTCTAAGTCTGCTCAGATTCGTGTTTGTGACATCTAGCCATCCTACACATAGTCTGAACTGTAGCACCGAAATTCATAATTTATAAGGGTTTAACTGTCTATTTAATTTTAACTTAATTTATGAATGTAATTTAACTATTTTAATGTAGCTATTCTAATTGTTTTATAGTATTGATTGTATTTTATCGTAATCATGGTGCATACCATGTCCTGTTAGCTGCTCTGAGCCTGCCTTTGGCGGGGGAGGGCAGAATATAAAAGTAAATTTATTATTATTATTATTATTATTATTATTATTATTATTATTATTATTATTATTATTATTATTATTATTATTATTATTATTATTATTATTTACATCAGTAACCTTGTCCAGCCATCTCCTCTTTTACCGTCCTCTTCTTCTTTTGCCTTCTGTCTTTGCTAGCATCAGGATCTTCTCCAGTGAGTGCTCCCTTTTCATTTGGTGGCCAAAGTATTTGAGCTTCAGCTTCAGCATCTGACCTTCCAGGGAACAGTCTGGGTTGATTTCCCTTAGGGTTGATTTGCCATATATATATACATACATATAAGAGTTTGCCATATATATATGCCTTCTGTCTTCTGCCATATATATATATATATATATATATATATATATATATATAGCTGTTTTATCGTATTACATATACTAACCCATCTTCCACTATATTTTGATGTATTCTTTTTTTCTAATGGCAAACTAGAATGATGTTTAAACCTCTTGAGAAACTTATGCCCTCTATTTAAACCCAGAACTCACAACAAACTCTTATTTGGGGTTTGTAGAATCTTTCGGGATCAAGTGCCGTGTTCTACTGGAGAAAGTTTTCCTTCCAGACGTTTCGTTCTCAGCTGCGGAGAACATCCTCAGTGGCGTTGCAGCCGGAGCAGGCGCTCAGACCTTCTTGGCTGCTGTGCATAAACTCTTATTTATGGCACTTTACACCTATGACATCAATCTGCTTTTTATCACCCTCCATTGTTGTTTCAGCCCAGTTAACAATACTGACTAACAAACACAGACCCCTATTTGTGATTCTTTTAATCTGGAAAAAACTTTTCCATGACTCTACATACTAACTCTCTGCCCACTTTCTCTATATTTAGGACTGCTTGCCATTCCATACTATTGCCTGATGAAGTCCGCTTAGAGCACACGAAAGCTTACATTCTGAATAAAATTTGGTTGGTCTTAAAGGTGCACCTTGACTACTGCTTAGTTCTATTGCTTCAAACCAAAACAGCTGCCCACTTGGATCTTCCTATATGTAATGGCTGAGGAAATTCTGTTTCAGTGTATCTGAAGAAGTGTGCTTATACATTAAAGCTTATAGAATATTGTTATAGAAAGTTTTCAGAATGTTGAATAAAACGTTGTGTCAGAACTTGTAACTTTGAATGCTTTGCTTGACTAAACTGACTCCATGTTGTAACTTAGAGTGCCTGACAGCGGTCATTGACCCAGGCCCCTCTGCTATGCCAAATATTTAGGGCAGTGAGACAGGCGGCAGAGAGTCTCTGCTTAACATCCACAGGTGCCCTTTGAAGCCGGGCCGTTTGGCCTTCGCAACAGGGGGGCATCTTCCTTCGCTGATAACGAAGGCTGGGAAGAAGAGACAACCGCTTGAGACCGTGTGAATTATTGTTTTATTATGCTTTGCTGTGGGCATAAAATGTAACCAACTGCCCAGAATCGCCATTACTGTTATTTCGTTACTATAGTACTGTCGTTCTTCAATAAAGATCCTAACTTGCAACAAGTATTGGACTCGTCTGAAGTTCATCCAAGTTCTGACACGTTGCTGGTCTTAAAGGTGCTACTGAATTCAGACTTCCTTACACACAAATACTTGTGTGTTTTTAGGTATCTGTGTCTAAACCATGTGATAAAAATAGCTTTTGGGACAGAAGTTATGGATGTTATGATTGGGAAATGCGGGGTGCCTTGATTAAGACCCCAAGAGACCTCTAGCCTCAGAGAAAATGCTTTAGCCTGGGAACGAAGCGATAAAATCTTCAGGCTTCAGGCTGGGGGAACTGGTCTTCTTTTACAGAGACAGATGGGCGTGGAAGCAAAAACCATTTTGCTCCCCTGCCAGGAGGAGGCAAGATAGATTGCTTTTGAGATATCCTCATGGAGAGCCATAAACACTGAGGATGCACTGCTAATGTTGATTGGGTAAAGGAAATGACACCCTGGCCTGGATAGCGCAGGCTAGCCTGATCTCATCAGATCTCAAAAGTTAAGAAGGATCAGCCCCGGTCAGTACTTGGATGGGAGGCTACCAAGGAAGTTCCCCCCATGCAGAGACAGAGGCAATAGCAAACCACCTCTGAGCATCTCTTGCCTTGAAAACCCTATGGGGTCGCCATAAGCTGACTGTGACTTAATAGCCAAAAAAAAGGGGGGGGTAGCCAGTTCGGTGTAGTGGTCAAGTGTGTGAACATTTATCTGGGAGAACCAAGTTTGACTCCCCACTCCCGCACATGCACCTGCTGATGTGACCTTGAGACAGTCACTAGTTCTCACAGAGCTGTTTCTCTCAACAGCAGTTTCTGTCAGAGCTCTCTCAACTCCACCTACCTCACAGGGTGTCTGTTGTGGGGAGGGGAAGGGAAAGGAGATTGTAAGCCGTTCTAAGACTCCTTCATGAAGGAAAAGGAAAGATCCCCTGTGCAAGCACCAGTCGTTTCTGACTCTGGGGTGACGTTGCTTTTACAACGTTTTCATGGCAAACTTTTTACGGGGTGGTTTGCCATCGCCTTCCCCAGTCATCTACACTTTCCCCCCAGCAAGCTGGGTATTCTCACCATCATTCTCCCATTTTGGCATGTTACTGTTTTATTGGTTTTCCTATGCAAATGCTATCCAGACTAAATGTTCTTTCAATTTGTTAATTTCACTATTTTGCAATTGGATTCTAACTTTGTACCACTTTGCATTCTTAACCACTACCCACCAGCTATATGTAGCTCTGCTCACTGTACCCCATTTCATCGTCTCTTGAAGTCTGCATGCATCTGAAAGCTTACATTCTGAATAAAACTTAGAACAAAATAGGAGTCGATTGCACCTTTAAGATCAACTTAGTTTTATTCAGAACATAAGCTTTCGTGTTCAGGCACACTTCTTCAGATGAAGAAGACTGTTACTGGGCTCCTACTTTGTTCTATGGAATTCTATGGAGAGAGCCAGTTTGGTGTAGTGGTGAAGTGTGCGGACTCTTGTCTGGGAGAACCGGGTTTGATTCCCCACTCCTCCACTTACAGCTGCTGGAATGGCCTTGGGTCAGCCCTAGCTCTGGCAGCAGTTGTCCTTGAAAGGGCAGCTGCTGTGAGAGCCCTCTCAGCCCCACCCCCCTCACAGGGTGTCTGTTGTGGGGGAGGAAGATAAAAGAGATTGTAAGCCTCTCTGAGTCTCTGATTCAGAGAGAAGGGAGGGGTATAAATCTGCAATTCTTCTTCTACTTCTTAAAGTAGAAGATTTGGTAACCAGGTGGCCAATTTGACCTGTTGACTCCATGATACTTTAGAGTTTATAACTTCTAGGTTTCCCCCCTACTTTTTCAGGTTAAGGTTTTGCCACTTTACTGCATGACTGGTTCAGATAACAGTTTCCCACTTTTATAGAGTTGTAAACTGTAATGATGTTCCCTGTGTTGTCCATTTCTGTTCTGTTGCTTTCATCTTTATTCTCCGTCACAAGTTAGCCCTAAGGGAGCAAAAGATCAATTGTAATTTTCTGAGACACCAACACAGCTAATAAGATTATCAAAGGCTCCCTCCCTCTGCAAATGAAATGGAATAATGTTTGGCTGTTTGGTCATACATGGGGGAAAGAGCTTAAAAACAGCAGCAATGCTAGCATTTATTTTTCCCCACAATGGTCAAAAATTTCTGGACCAGCCTTAAACAGGTGTTTCTCTGTGTTGGATTTGTGGTTTTCGCCTACATGCAAATCAGTATTCCATTGATGTAAAGACTGGTAGGATATAACAGAATCCCCAAACAACATGCTGATCTCTGCCAGGGATTGAACGTGCAAGTGGGTGGTTTTTTAAAAGGCAAGGAGCTGGTGATATATCCTATTGCATCTTTATTGGCCTGGTATAATCTATGGTTGGCTGATGGATGGAAATGGGTGTAGGACTTTAGACAACCCCACGGTGACGCCTCTTTCCTCCCAAGAAGGGAGACTTCTGCTATCTCCCTATAAACTAGATCCAAGTGGGCAGCCGTGTTGGTCTAAAACAGTTGAACAAAGGAGGAGTCAAGTTTCACCTTTAAGACAACCAAGGTTTTATTTAGAACCTAAGTTTTTGTGTGCTAAAAACACACGTCTTCAGACCTGATGCCCTCATCTGAAGAAGTGTGTTTTTAGCGCACGAAAGCTTACGTTCTGAATAAAACTTTGTCTTAAAGGTGCAACTGACTCCTGCTTTGTTCAACTCCCTTTAAGCTGATCTGCAGAAGCAACCATTCTCAGTTGGCTTTCTTCCCTGCACTTTTCTCTGCTCTTTGGACGTATCCTAATGTTGTCCTGCAAAGTGGGAATTTGGGCTTGAGAAAAGACGATTATGCATAAGGTTGATCTGTTCCCCTTGATCTGGGGTTGCCAAGTCCAAGTCAAGAAATATCTGGGGACTTTGGTGGTGGAGCCGGGAGATTTTGAGGGTGGGGCCTGGAGACATTGGGGGTGGAGCCAGGAACAAGGGTGTGACAAGCATAATTGAACTCCAAAGGGAGCTCTGGCCATCACATTTAAAGGGACCGCACACCTATTTAAATGCCTTCCTTCCATAGGAAATAATGAAGGATAACGGCACCTTCTTTTGGGGCTCATAGAATTGGACCCCCTGGTCCAATCCTTTTGAAACTTGGGGGAGGCATTTTGGGGAGAGGCACTACATGCTATACTGAAAGCTTGGTGCCTCTACCTAAAAAAAGCAGCCCTCCCCAGAGCCCCAGATACCCACAGATCAATTCTCCATTATTTCCTATGGGAATAAGTCTCCATAGGGAATAATAGTACCCTGCAGACATTTATCTCCTCATTGCTTTCTGATGACCCTGAAGTGGGGGGAGGGCCTCCAAACCAGGGGATCCCCTGCCCCCACCTGGGGATTGGCAACCCTAACCTTGATCTTCCACCAATGAGTGAAGACTTTCTGTTTCATCTGGCATTCCTTACTGGGTCTCCATCTTTTAAATTTTAATTTCTGGTTTTGATATTAATTTGTATCTATTATTGTTGCTTACATAATTTGCACAAAGCCAACTCAGCCAAAAGGATGCGATGCCTAATAAACAATGAAACAAAACAGAAATCTGAAGCATAAATATTAAATATGACATGTTAAACAAGTAATCAGTGGTATTGTGTAAGCAGAAATACAATGCAGTGAGAACAAGATAATGCAAGTGGCAACAGATAGCACGTGCCTTTTTTGCCATCAAGTCACAGCAGACTTATAGTGACCCTGTGGGATTTTCAAGGCAAGAGACGGTTTGCCATTGCCTACCTCTGTGAAGCAGCCCTGGGCTTCCTTTATGACCACTCATTCTTTAAATACTATCCAGGGCAGACCCTGCTTAGCATCTGAGATCTGAAGAGATCAGGCTAGCCTGGCCTATTCAGATCCGGGAGCACATAGCGTATAAAACCAATAAGCTGGAAGCTGATTTTTAATGTCTTTTTCATGGTTTGCCACTTTGAAAACCCTACTTGTGCAGAAAGGCAGGATACAAATGTTTTAAATAAAAATAAACAGGGACTTTTTGCAGCAGCAGCAGAAACTCCTTTGCCTATTGGGCCACACACCCCTGATGTAGCCAATCCTCCTGGAGCTTACAGTAGGCCCTGTACGAAGAGTCCTGTAAGCTCTTGGAGGATTGGCTACATCAGGGGTGCATGGCCTAATATGCAAAGGAGTTCCTGATACAAAACGCCCCCCTCCCCGAAAATAAGCAAAACAAACTTAGACAAATTCTTCATGTTGTAAATAAGGCTGAGCCAGAAAAGAAAGGGGCTAGTCAGAAACATAGCTGCAGAAAGTTCTCCTATTTCAGCATTTTGGAGGATCACACTAAAGAGAGTGAAAGAGTTTTTACCCACACAAGTAAGAGCAACGGATGGTTGGAAGATTAGCACTTTCTGTGTGACAAGGTCACAAACATTACCTTTACTCTCAATCACTTTGGGTTGATCTCAGTGATCATCACAATCTTTCCAGTTATATGATATTGCCATACTATCATGTTCACTACTGGATCTCTGACTGGGTGGAATGGCTCCAGTAAGTAAAAGTAGCTCTCACCACACACATGGGACCTTTTTTTTGAGCAGGAGCACACAGGAACGCAGTTCCGGCTGACTTGGCATCAGTGGGGGTGGCCTAATATGCAAATGAGCTTCTGCTGGGCTTTTTCTACAAAAATGCCCTATGCTAAACATTAAACGTCTGCCGTGAAAACATCGTGAAAGTAACGTCTCCCCAGAGTCGGAAATGACTGGTGCTTGCACAGGGGACTACCTTTACCTTTTTAAAACATTGATGATGTCAGGGGGTGTGACCTAATATGAAAATGAGTTCCTGCTGGGCTTTTTCTACAAAAAAGGCCCTGCACGCACATAATAATGGGATGGAAAGGAAAGAAACAATGGCAATTGGCCATGAAAAATGTGCCCATGAAGAGAATTTCCAGGATACTTTCTGACTTACAACTGAAGAAATTAGGGAACATTTGATGTAGCCCTTCATTCGATATGTTTCTATAATGAAATGGGAAGCTACAAAGCCCTTGTGTGACATTAAGTCCCCAACACAATTCCTCAGTTGCTAATTAAAACAGTAAGAGGGCACTGTCATGGAGCTGAAACACATTAGTAAGAGATCTTGAAAATTAGCTAGAACCTGAAACAGTCAATTCCTCCTGTGTGCCGTGCGCTTGTAAAAACCTGATTGCAACCTTTTTCACAAGTAGTCATTACAGGGAGGTGGTGGTTGCTTGTCTTGCTGGCGTGCACAATTCAGGTTTGCAAATGAGTCCGAAGGCCAACAAAGGATTATGAGCTTCAAAACAGGACTCCAAAGTGATCCCTTCAATAGCAAATTTCGTTAAGGATGTCTAAACATGGAACAATTGCTCTTGGAACCAAGTATCAAAAAAGAGGAATTGCCGATGAGAATGTGCGGCTGCCAATTACCAAGAGAAGAGATTAGGGAGGGTTTGAAAGGAAGAGGTTAAAATCAAATCCTGCCCAGTGCCGAAGACAGGTTTCTGGAGCCTTATTAAAGCAAGCATGCCTGAGAGGAAACATAATATGCCCTAAATCAAAGGAGATGATAACACAGGGTTACTATATAGTTCCTGGTCACTAGGAAAGCTTATTAATGTTCCTTGGGAAGAATATCGTTCCCATTAAGGCAACGGAGCAAAGCTTAGAGAGAAAGGAAGTATCCCAAAGGCCTGTGAATGATGGACAAAGCAATTGCCAACGAGGGATGTGTGTATGTGTTTTAACGGCTTGAAGACCACCTGGTTAATAAAGCTGGAAAGCTCTTCTCAATCAGCATGGATAAAAACAGCGCAAAATAAACACACACACCCCAGCACACTAATAGAGGGGCGGGGGAGAAAGCATGCAACTCGGAATCCACTGATCCCAAAGGAACTGCATTGCAGGGGGAGGAGAGCGGAGAGGAAGGAGAGGGCAAAGGAAGAGAATAAGCCTGCCAAGAGGAATGCAGAGAAGATGAAGATGTTATTGGATTTATATTCCACCCTCCACTCTGAATCTCAGAGTCTCAGTGGCTCACAATCTCCTTTATCTTCCTCCCCCACAACAGACACCTTGTGAGGTGGGTGGGACTGAGAGAGCTCTCGCAGCAGCTGCCCGTTTAAGGACAACTCCTACGAGAGCTATGGCTGACCAAGGCAATTCCAGCAGCTGCAAGTGGAGGAGTGGGGAATCAAACCTGGTTCTTCCAGATAAGAGTCCACGCATTTAACCACTACACCAAACTGGCTCTCTAGCAGATGTTCAGCTTGAGGGCTCCCTCCTGGAGGCAGGTAGCTGTTGCAACGGTAAGAACAAGTGGGTGCAGTGAGGCATTGAGATCAGTGACCAGTAAGTTCAGTGGTTCAGAAGAACCAATGAAATGTCCCCAGGTGAGTGAGATCAGCACTGAGATCCAGAGCTGGTAGGGCAAAGGGTGAAGACAGGAACAGAATGAGTATTATTTTCTGTTGCTTTGTTAATGTCAGAATGGGAAGACCAACTAAATTTTCTTCAGAATGTAAGCTTTCGTGTGCTCTAAGCAGACTTCATCAGACAAAAACGGAATGGCAAGCAGTCCTAAATATAGAGAAAGTGGGCAGTGAGTTAGTATGTAGAGTCATGGAAAAGTTTTTTGCAGATTAAAACAATCACAAATAGGGGTCTGTGTTTGTTAGTCAGTATTGTTATGAACGATATCAGTCAGATTTTAATAACTGTTGTTATTGTGTTAATTATTGTATTGTATTTCATCATAATGTAACCCACCCTGAACCTGCAGTACAGGGGAGGGAGGGAGGGATGAATGGATGGATAGATAGATGATAGATAGATTCATTGGCTGGTTTGTTTGAAGGTGTAGGCTGTGACTCACAGGCTAAGAAACAAAGGGCCAAGACCCCTTTGGCTTTAGCTCCTGGCCACTCCCCATCTTTGTACTTGTGGGCAGGGAGGAAGAAGATTTTTTAAAACACAGCTGTAATGACATGAGACTGGCAAGCAGTTCCCCAACAATAATGCCCCTCCCTTCTTTCTGTCTTTATTTTTATTTATTTTATTTTTCCGATTTCTATTCCACCCTCCTCAGAAACCTATGAGGAAAGGCTGAGGATTCTGGGACTTTTCAATTAAAAAAAGAGACAACTAAGGGGGGGCCTGGTAGAGGTTTATAAAATCATGCATGGGGTGGAGAGAGTTCCCTCTCCCAAAATACTAGAACTTAAAAGTATCCAATGAAGCTGATGGGCCAGTAGGTTCAGGACAGACAAAAGGAAATACTTTACATAGAGAGTGATTAAAAGGTGGAATTCACTACAGGATGTAGTGGTGGTCACACGCATAGGCAGCTTTAAAAGGGGATTAGACAGATTCATGGAGGACAGCTCTATCGCTGACTACTAGCCATAGTGACTAATGAGAACATCCACATCCGGAGGCAGTCAGTCTCTGGATCCCAGTGCCAGGAGGCAACGCCATTGGAAGGCTCCAGCTTCTTTACCAGGGGTGGCCAATCTTGCTTAACGTAAGAGCCACATAGAATAAACCTCAGATGTCCGAGAGCCGCAAGACATGAACGTCAGATGTTTGAGAGCCACAAGGAAGGAAGAAAAATAGATGGGGAGGGAGGGAAAGGTGGGAAGAAAACAACCTTAAATGTCTTTTCCAAGCCAGCCAATGGGGCGACAGAAGCTTCAAGAGTCACACGATGTGTGTGAAAGAGCTACATGTGGTTCCCGAGCTGCAGTTTGGCCACCCTTGTTCTATACCCTGTTGTCGGTCATCCATACAAACTGGTTGGCAGGTACAAGTCCCTGACAAGGATTTTGTTTTAAATGTGTGGTCCGGAAACAGTCTATGGATTTTCCTAATAGTCATTGCTGATGAGTGGTCAATTATCCAGAGCTTATTCATATATCCACAACTATATTGTTTTATGCATTCATGCCTGTATTGGCCCATGTATTTTAACCAATGCATATTTGTATTATGAAATATTAATAAATGCAATATAAAGTAAAGCAAACAATAGATATCATTACAGAGATTAAAATACTCAGGATATATATTGTTACTACTACCGTGTGAAAGACGAGGTAAGTATAAAAATGAGTTATTCACATGAGTCACTCATAAGTGGGTTTTTCAGGTCATGTGTGAATTAAAAAAAAAAAATCAACAGTGATAGGAGCGATTGGAAGGAATGATATTCTGTTCTGACATGAAATTTAATACAGGGGCCCAGACAGAAATAAATTTATTATAATTTCTTCCCAAATCAGTGTAATTATGATTCACTACCATTGAAATTTTGTGCATTATGAATTGGTACTTGTCATACTAGATTGATATGGAGGGAGATGATGGAGATTTCCAAGATTGATATGGAGGGAGATGATGGAGATTTCCAAGCTGAATCAATTGTGAGATGGGCTGCGGCTATGAGAATGATAATCAAGTAAGAAGAATTGGAGGCCATCATCCCAGAGGTTCAAAAGCATTAATTCCGGTGTCATCGGAAATGACTGTGAAGTAATTATGAAAATTTGTTGTGTAACCTCATGCCAAAATCAGGATATAAGTGGACAATCCCACCAGCAATGTAGATAAATCCATGTATTATGATATCAATATTTACTAACCTTCATATATATTCATTATATTTTTATAGATATATGTAGAATAGTGTTGGTAACAAATGAGGCCACAGTGGAGGGTACAGTAGTCTTGTCTTCCTGGTAACAGAAGATAGGGAACCAACGGAAGATGTCTACAAAGCTGGAATGCAACCTTGGAGAAAAACAACACCAGGATCTGGGAACTAATTCAAAGACTTTTGGGCGGGAGATGGTTAGGCAAGAGAAATGATCAACCGTTAATCTGTAATCTATATTTGGACTATACCTTTAACTCATTGTCAGTCTGGCAAGACAAGTAGCCTTGGGTGCACATGCTACAAGTGTTTGCTACCTAATTCATTAAAAACTTATTTTGCATTTACTCAAGAAGTCTTGTGATAGATTCTGGGCAAAACCTTACATTAAGTGAACTGAGATGCTGGACTAGACAAACCACTGGCCTGATCCAGTGGGGCTCTTCTTGTGTTCTTAAGCTTCTGTCATTCATATTATGTCACCCCAGCTGCCCATGTGGCCCCTTCATCCTGATATTATGAGAAGGGCATGGGGAAAAGCAACATAGAAGCATCTCCTATGCCATGGAATTGCTCTATAATTCAATCTAACATTACTGGAACAGTGTGGAATGAAGCCACAGACTCGTCATAAGATTTGACCGGTTTCTATGGCCAGGCTTGAATCCACGCCATGCATTCTGGCTCTTTTTGATTTACTTTTCCTTGTTACTGGAAGCATTTTTCCCCCTGCTTTATGTTCAGGGACCCAGACAAGTCCATTTGCGAGCCCTTTCTAAAAGCAGTGGATGCTAATTGCATTTCAGATTGTGTATACATCACTAATACTCTATATCTTCATTTTCTAGCCCTTGTAGTAATTGAGCATTCAGTCATTGTTCTGCCTGCTTTTCTGTCAACACTTATTAAAATGAAGCAATTAACTATTGTCTTAAATGGAGTTTAGAGGTAAGGCTCATTAGTTTTGGGCTCATTACAATTAACTGGGATGATAAATGTAAAATTGCTTTTTTTGCAGCCCTTGTGCAGGGGGAAAAAGTTGCGGAGCTTGATTATCATGTGCAAAAGTTCACTCGATGCAGGATGCTTAAAATAATGTTTCTACTGGGCCTCCTTGCTTTATTGCAAAATCTGAGATCCATAAAATGGATGCTATTAAAAACAGTAAATTTCAGGTTGTCCCTACAAGCACTGCTAAAGTACGCTTGGAAACCAAGCTTCCATGCAGGACATCAACCATCTAATGAGTCTTGGCTGAGTCTTTTGAGATTTCCACACGTATTATATATATGGCTTCTCTCTAAATCTACTGCTGAGGGGGTCCTTAAAAGGAGTCTCCAATATGCAAAACAAGAAAAGAAGAAGAAGGAGGAAATCCCAAAACAGCTTTCTAAATGGTTAAAGAGACAAAATTTGCTTCAACAACCCCCTGAGAGCATCAAGAGTACTGAAGGGTTGGTGTTGTGTATGTGGTACAGTACTGTAATGTGGGTTGTGAGTTCCTGCCAGGCTCATTGGAGCCTGTAGGACTGAGCTTGGGGACACGGAAACAATGGGAAACAGGATCCAAATCTCTGCTTCCCCAGACCAATCACTAGCCCCCTGCTGGTTCAAATGATCCAATAACGTTGAAGCACGGGAATTTCGAGTGTTTAAGTTGGCCCCATTGGCCCAATTCCTCAGTCTTAGTTGTACCAATAGCATGCTGTATCCCTGATAAAGAGCTTTGATCCCTATACAACAAGACTCCTCATGCATCAAACCCAGTATTTAACAGTAGAGTTTCCAAATTGTCAAACCCCCAGCTTTCACTTTATTCCTGGATTCTTTACATTTGATTTTTTTTTGTCCATCTTAGCTATGAAAATGGAAAATGTTTGGGGAAGGGAAGGTTTGCCAGTAACCTTCACCATGAAGAAGAAGAAGACAGAGTTATCAGCGTTATCAGCGTTATAGCATTGTTTAATGCTGTTAAACAAAAAACTTCTAGTGTTGGAAGGTCACGGAAATAAATCTGGCTGGCACGCATATTTGTATTATGGAAAAAAGAGGATGGATGGCCTTTTCTCTCACCATTATATAAGAAGCAATTTATTAAATACATGGACAAAATACAAGAAATATGGAGATGAGAGAAGACCTTTATGGATAGTGCCAGCTGAAGTAATAAAGATAACGGCTGAGATAGGTGAAGAAAAGTGGCTGTCATATAATCAATTGTTAAAAATACAAAGTGGAAAAATAGAACTGAAAGCTGCTGAAGAATTGAGTCACAAATATGATTGGTTTCAAATGCAACAAATAAAGAGCTTGGTAGAGAATGACATTAAAACTGAAGGAATAAGAAAAGAGCAAACAGAAATGGAAAAAGTTCTGCTTGGAGACAATGATAAACTAATTTCAAAAGTATACAAATTACTTTTACAATGGTCTACAGAAGATGAAGTAGTGAAATATCAAATGATTAAATGGGCAATTAATGTAAATAAAGATGGAATCTTGGGAATATCTGTGGAAGAACTCTATGAAACTCGCAACATGTCAAAGTATTAAAGAAAATTGTTTTAAGATGATGTATAGATGGTATATAACTCCTAAAAAATTGGCAACGATGAATAATAAGATGCCAGACAGATGTTGGAAATGTAAAAAGCATGAAGGTTCTTTCTACCATATGTGGTGGACTTGTGAAAGAGCTAAAATGTTTTGGCAGATGATTCAGCAAGAGATTTCTAAGATCTTGGGATATGAGTTTAACAAAGTTGCAGAGACTTTTCTGTTGGGACTACAAATGGAAACATTTCCAAAAGAAGATAGAACTTTAATCTGGTACTTGCTCTCAGCCACTAGGACATTGTATGTGCAGTTGTGGAAGCAAGAAAAAATACCAGAGAAATGGGATTGGATTATAAAAGTTATGACATGGAGTGAAATGGACAAATTAACAAGAATATTAAGAGACTATGATTTGGAAGTTTTTAAGATGGAGTGGAAGAAGTTCAGAAGATACGTAGAAAAAGAGTGGAAAATAAAAGGACATTGGACAATTTTTGATAATGATTAAGTTTTAAAAGAAGAATATAACTTTGGGGTTTTTTAATAGTTAAAGGTACCTTTAATATTTGTTTCTTTTTTTAAGTAAATAAAACTGGCGGGGGTCAAATAACAGGGGGAGGGGTGGGAGAAAAGTAAGATATGGGGTAGATAAATTTTTATTTTTAAGTTGTAAGATATTGATATAAATTTGCTACCATATGTTACTAATAAAATTGATTATACCTCAAAGAAGAAGAAGACCACAGATTTATCCCCCGCCCTTCTCTCTGAATCAGAGTCTCAGAATGGCTTACAATCTCTTTTATCTCCTTCCCCCATAACAGACACCCTGTGAGGTGGGTGGGGCTCTCACAGCAGCTCCCCTTTCAAGGACAACTCCTACAAGAGCTATGGCTAACCCAAGGCCATTCCAGCAGCTGCAAGTGGAGGACTGGGGAATCAAACCTGGTTCTCTCAGATAAGAGTCCATGCACTTAACCACTACACCAAACTGGCTCTCAGCTATCATTTAAAGGATTAATTAGTTCTTGTGTGCAGTGTAATATATGGATGCAATAACTCCTTGAACTTTTAATAACCTACCACTGTGCTATGTCAAAAACTCTGCCAAGGTTAAGGATCCCAGGGTTTGTTTTCCAAAGAGATCCACAAAAGACTATCCATTTTAGTAATCCGAATCTGCCACGCACATGCTCGTAAACCCCCCCACAGATATAGCCCGTCTGGAGCTCAGTCTGTTGATTGTAGTTCAAGACCTTATTAGATTTCTTTGCCATTTGCAAGCAATTCATCTACATTGTTACATGCTAATCTAATTGAATGCTGGATCAGCTCTAACTATGGTACAAACTGCAGCGATGATTTTGCAGCCGCAAGATAAGATTCTCGGGTCCTTATCAGGAGCCCTGTTTGATGGCCTTCTGCAGGTGCGGAGATCTCTCTGCCAGAGCAGCAGTGGCCATTTGTGGCTTCTTTGTGCCACCCATTCCTTTATTGTGTGGTCTAACAGAGCCTCAGGATAGGATAGGCTCAAAGGCATTTCAGAGCCTTCTCTGGAAGGCAGCTCTTCTACAGCAGACTGTGCAATTGCTACTCTAGTGATTTGAGTCCCGACCCATGAAATTGTGTAACTGGAACTGCTGCAGAATTTAACAATTACATCACCAAAGCCATTCATTAGAAGAAAGTTTCTGTCCCTATTTATTTAGAGATTTATTTGGAAGCA
Source organism: Heteronotia binoei (assembly GCF_032191835.1). Lineage (NCBI taxonomy): Eukaryota > Metazoa > Chordata > Lepidosauria > Squamata > Gekkonidae > Heteronotia > Heteronotia binoei. Next base: position 17,335,669 of record NC_083232.1, read on the forward strand.
TTGCTTGGAAGTGTTTGAGCACACAAAAGCTTATCCTGTGAATAAAACTTTGTTGGTCTTAAAGGTGCCATTGGATTCAAACTTTGTTCTACTGCTTCGGACCAACTTGGCTACTCCACAGTGTTCAGTACGGCTACATACTCCTTTTCCATGGCCTTCCATGAGAGCCAGTCTGGTGTAGTGGTTAAGTGTGTGGACTCTTATCTGGGAGAACCGGGTTTGATTCCCCACTCCTCCACTTGCAGCTGCTGGCATGGCCTTGAGTCAGCCATAGCTCTGGCAGAGGTTGTCCTTGAAAGGGCAGCTGCTGTGAGAGCCCTCTCCAGCCCCACCCACCTCACAGGGTGTCTGTTGTGGGGGAGGAAGGTAAAGGAGATTGTAAGCCACTCTGAGACTCTGATTCAGAGAGAAGGGTGGGGTATAAATCTGTGGTCTTCTTCTCCTCCACTTGCAGCTGCTGGAATGGCCTTGGGTCAGCCATAGCTCTGATAGAACTGTCCTTGAAAGACCAGCTTCTGTAAAAGCTCAGCCCCACCCACCTGTCTGTTGTGGGGGTGGAAGGTAAAGGAGATTGTGAGCCGCTCTGAGTCTCTGAAATTCGGAGGGGAGGGTGAGATATAAATCCAATTTCTTCTTCTTCCCCTGGTTTTCCCTAACAATTTGTGAATATGGGCCTTGTACTGAATCAGACCATTGTGCCATCTTGGCCAGTATTGTTTACTCTGACTGGCTGTGAATCTCCAAGGAGATGAGCCAAGGTCTTTCTCAGCATTTGTTACCTGAAATCCTTGAACAAGGGTTGAGCCTGGGGCCTTCTGTACTCTCTTCCCCTAAAGAGCCTCTGCTCACCTTTGCGGGCCACTTTTTTTAGAGCAGGAATGCACAGGAATGCAGTTCTGGCTGGTTTGGCATCAGGGGATGTAGCCTAATATGCAAATGAGTTCCTGCTGGGCTTTTTCTACAAAAAAAAGCCCTGCTGGCCACAATAGTAGTCTCTGCAAACTGGTCTCCCTCAGAATCTTCCTCTTTTTTTTTTTGCATAGAAGTCAGAATATAAATGTAAATTGAGAACTGGAGGGAAAGATGGGATATAAATGTGGTAAAGAAACATATGTGCAAACAAGAAAAGTATGCATACATTGTATATTCTGGTCATGAAAGGACTTTTGGTGATTGAAGGAGTCAGTCATTTCTTGGTTGTTTTACTATGCATGCAGGTTTTATTAAGCAACAGAAATGAACGCAAAGAGAAATGTATCTTAAGCATTTCTAAGCATCCTCAGTCATGTCCCCTACGGATAGGGAGGCCAAGTTTTGAGTCATGAAGCTGCAGAGACCAGATGAGACTGTGGATGGTGGTCTTTGGGTGATGCCTTTGGTACTGTTGTTTGTTGGAATAAAGGCAGCTCAGCATGCCTTGGCGTTGGGGGTACGCTAGATTTCTCTTTGCACTAAAAGCAGATAGTGTGTATGTGTTACCTTCCTGCTCAACAGGATACTTCTCCCTGCCTAAGCTGGGAGCCTCTGGCTGCAATCACACACACTGAATATTGCACTTTCAATCCACTTTCAATGCCGTTTCCAACTGGATTTTACCAGTTGACACAGTAAAATCCAGTTGGAAAGTGCATAGAAAGTGTACTGAAAGTGTATTATTTAGTGTGTGTGATTGCAGCCTCTGACTCCTCCTTCCTTTCCTGTGCCTTGTGTATTGTTTTTCTCTCCTTGTGAGCTTGCAACAAGAAAGATGTCTCTGTGGGTCAACATTGGTGACACTATACTTGAAGTCTGTATCAGTTTGGGCTCCGGTCCTACAGTATGTGACAGAGAGACAGTTCCTTCCATTTAACCCATCCTATCACAGATGGCTTTTATTTTAAACCTATGAGCTGACGGGCTGTGTTGTTGGGAACCTTTATGGTTGACTTGCTAAATAGGTAACACCCCCCCCCCCAAGGCAATTTTACTAGTTCTTTTCCAGAACCCCTGCAAAAGTCTCAGATGGATTTTGCACTCACCTTACGCCGTTGTCATGTTCGTCTTCTCAGCACAGCGTCCTTCGGATTTCCCACTATCTGCACCCGGGGCTGGAGCAAACATTGCGGTTTTCGTGAGGCAAACAGAAACTGGTTTTTAGCTGTTTCCGTTTGCCACGTGAAAACCACAATGTTTGCTGCAGCCCCGGCGCAGATAGTGGGAAATCCGAAGGACGCCGCGCTGAGAAGATGAACGTGGAAGTGGTGTAAGGTGAGTGCAAAATCGGTCTCAGTGAACTGCTGATTGCACATGGATACTATGCTCTTGGTGCAACTGGTTGTTATTTCAATTTGTATTATTGTATTTTAATCTTTTTTAAAAAAATTTAAAAAAAAATTTAAACATGTCTCTGTGGGTCTCTCCTATGAGACTGTCCCAGAGATATATCCATACATCCCATGTGGTACGGTAATTAGCACCGAATTGTTTATATTGTTTTAAACGTTTTAATTGATGTTTGATTTAACTGTTTTATTGTGACTTCACTGGGTGTTTGTGAGCCACCCTGAGCCTGCTTCGGCGGGGGAGAGCGGGATACAAGTCAAATAAACTAAACTAAACATGTATCCACAAGTGAAGTTATTCTTTGCATTAGGGTTCCATCTCCTTCCTGCTGCAAAACCATGTGAACCCTTGCCCCGCCCCCCCAGTTGAAATAAAGAGTCAGATGCAATAATTGGATTAAACTAAGGGCCACTTTATTTAATTCATTAATAAACAGCAAGGGCTAAACAAAACCTGTGGTCTGGTCAGGGCCAGGAGTCTCAACAGACACCTCCCCTGCCATTTAACGGGCAAACAACCCAGCCCCTGGCTAGAGCTGGACACCACAGCTCACACCAGGCCAGCTCAGCAAATAGGCAACAAACCAGGAAGGTCCAACCACGAGCCAGGCAACTCAGGTAAGCCCTGCTTCGGCGAGGAGGGTGGGGTATAAATCAAATAAATAAACAAATAAACAAAGGACAGTCTTCATTCTCCCACCCTGGGCTGGCAAACCCAAAGGTCGATCCTGACAGACCCCTAACCCCACAAAAGGGGGATGCTTTCTGGTCCTCCCCTAATCGCATAAGCTCATTAATCACAGAAACCTGCCACAACCAAAGTGGCTTTTATCTTTCTGCACTATACTTGCTTCAACTGTGTTTGCTTGTGCATGACCCCACTTTTCTGACTATGATATTCTAACTTTGCAATCTTGCAATACTAAGTAATAGATAGCTCTGATATTGTTTGCTTCTCTCAAGTTCTTATTGCTAGAACTGTCCCATGCAGTCTTGTCACTGTAGCCTCATTTCAGTTCTTAGTTCTCAAGCTGGTCTTCCATGAAGCTACCTTATATTGAATCTGACTGACGGTAGCTCTCCAGGATCTCAGGCTGTCTTTCACATCACGTACTGACTGATCCTTTTAACTGGGGATGCCGGGGATTGAACCTGGAACCTTCTGCATGCCAAGCCGATGCTCTGTCACTGAGCCACAGCCCCCTTTTAGCTGCTACTCTCTCTGTGTTGCCCAATATACCATTGACTTGACCATAAATATCGTGCAAGAATCCTAGGTTGGGGAAACCATTCTGGGTTTGCCAAGGTCCTTATTTAGTTTTAGTTATTTACTTTTCTCCAGATGTTTCCATCTCTTCCACAATCTCTTATCAGTCCACTCTTCAGCCATTGATTCCTCTTCCCCAACACACTTCTCAATCATATTTTGTAGAGTGCATTGACTTTTAACAACACTGTTAAGTTTCTTAAACTTCTCCAGGGCATTCAAGACCATACTGATACACGTTATCCTTTAAATGGCCAAGCAATAGCTACGCATATACCCATTTTGAATTTATCCTGTGACATGTTCCTGGAATAGACTTTTCTCTGCTTCGTCGCTGAACATTTTTAAAGAGCATCTGTGCAGTCATGCTGCATATATATAAAAATCTTCACTTTAATAGTCTTCATATCCAAGGACAAGCATTTATGCCACTACTGCTAAAATGTAATTTACCAAGTCCCTTAACTTAACTCTCAGAAAGAACTAAACAAGGTTGAAGATATGAATGTGGTTTGCATATCTTAGCTTTAAAGTTCCTGGCAGCTGTACGGCAAAAAGAAAAGCTTCCTAAACCCCACTGAAGTCAATGGAATGTAAGTAGCCAAATTGTCCATGGATTTCCAGTTACTATTGTTTATAATTTCTAAAGCTTTTCTTCAGAGCGCTTTGTACTTATCCTCTTTCATCTGAACAAAGTGCCGAGAACGGCAGCCCCAAGACCATCTGCAGAGTTTCATTCCAGAGCAGAGATTAGAGCTCACGGCTGCAGTACTAAACACACTTATTAGAACCAGGTGGGTATCTGTGCCATTTTGTTCTCAGCCATAACCAGTGGTGGACTGGGTCTAAAAGTACTGGTTGCCAGGAGACAAAGGGGGCCCACCCACAACTATAAGGCTATCATTTAATTTTTATAAGAAATAAATAAAATTTTCAAAAAATGCATAAGTGGGAAAAAAGGCACAATTAAAACTTTTAAGAAAAAATGTTTACATATATATTTAGTATTACAGTGTACATATATTGTACATTTTACTGGCAGTATGCAGTAGATATTAAATGTAAATACAGAATGCATTTTCTCCAGGGGAGCTGCTCTCTGCCAGTTGGAGATCAGTTGGAAAAGCGGGAGATCCCCAGGCCCCACTTGGAGGCTGGCAACCCTAAATACAATGTAAATTTTAGTTGCATGACAGTAATAATATTGGAACTTCTGTTATATTTTCAAGCTACTAAAAGCACATTAACATTTTTAACATATTGTTTAATGTTTAAGGGGGCCCACTTCATCAGGGGCCCACTTGCCATCAGGCAAGCTGACATCCTGGCCAGTCCACCATTGTCCATAACCACGTCAGATCTGGTGGCAACTTATTCCTTCCGATCATGGGCACCCGCATGGCCCCACAGTATGCTAACATCTTTGTGGCATCTTTATGAGTCAGCCTTGAGCTAGCTACCTGAACCCAGCTTCCACCAGGTTGTGAGCAGAGCTTGGACTGCAGCACTGCAGCTTACCACTTCACACTACGGGGCTCCTACCAATGGATGCATAGGCACCACTTATACTGGAAACCTCTCTCTCTCTCTCGGCTTGACTTCGCGAACGAAGATTTAAGAAAGGTGCAGTAGTCCACGTCTGCTGCAGGCTCACTGGTGGCTGACAAGACCAATGCGAGACAGGCAGATTCGGCCACAGTGGCTGCAGGGAAAAGTCTGATTTGGGGTTGGTGCTGTAGCAGTGCAATTCTTCCTCAATCTCCTTTTGTTCTCAAGACCAGCTATGCGTGCGTTCTCAAAGGAAGAGACAGCCTGGTGGATGGTGTGCCTCCATGCTTTGCCATCTGAGGCTAGGTCAGACCACTGGTGATACTTAGGAGGAAGGGGGTTCAGGAGGGGTGGGAGTTTCTTAAAAGTGAAATACTGAAAGCGCAATCACAGATGATTCCTATGAGAAGAAAAAATGGAAAAAGCCTAAAGAAGCTGAAGTGGCTCCATAAACAGCTCTCTAAAGACTTGAGAAATAAAAAAGACTCCTTTAGGAATTGAAAGGAGGGCCTTATAACCAAGGATGAATATAAACAAATCACCTGTGCTTGTAGAGAAAAAGTTAGGAAAGCTAAAGCTCAGTATGAACTTAGGCTGGCCAAAGATGCTAAAAACAACACAAAAGGGTTCTTTTCTTATGTTCAGAGTAAGAAAAAGAGCAAGGACATGGTAGGCCCATTGAGAGGGCAAGAAAGTGAAATTGTAACAGGTAATGAAGAGAGGGCAGAACTGCTCAATTCCTACTTTTCCTCAGTCTTCTCTTCTGAGGGAAATGGTGCTAAACATGGCAAAAACAGAATATATAAGGAGGGTATGAAGTTCCAACCTAGGATCAGCTTAGGGGTAGTACATAAACACCTAGTTTCTTTAAATGAAACTAAATCCTCAGGGCCAGATGAATTGCATCCAAGGGTTCTAAAAGAGCTTGCAGATGTAATTTCTGAGCCTCTGGCTCTTATTTTTGAGAATTCTGGGAGAACAGGAGAGGTGCAGGAAGATTGGAGGTAGGTGAATGTTGTCCCCATCTTCAAGAAGGGGAAAAAAGACGATCCGGATAACTACCGGCCCGTCAGCTTGATGTCTATACCTGGAAAAGTTTTAGAACAAATCATCAGTCAGTCCTGGAACATTTAGAAAGAATGGATGTGATTACTAAGACCAGCATAGTTTTCTCAAGAACAAGTCATGTCAGACTAACCTGATCTCTTTTTTTTTTTTTTTTTTGAGAAACTGACTACCTTGCTGGATCAGGGGAATGTTGTAGACATCGTTTATCTTGATTTCAGTAAGGCTTTTGATAGGGTTCCACATACTATCCTTGTTGACAAGTTGGTAAAATGTGGTTTGGAGCCTGTTACCGCTAGGTGGATCTGTGACTGGTTGACAGATCGCACCCAAAGAGAGCTTGTGAATGGTTCCTCATCCTCTTGGAGAGGAGTGACAAGTGGAGTGCCTCAAGGATCTGTCCTGGGACCTGTTTTGTTCAACATCTTTATCAATTATTTGGATGAAGGAATAGAGGAAGTGCTTATTAAATTTGCAGATGATACTAAATAGGGAGGGTTTGCAAACACAGAAGAAGACAGAAACAGGATACAGAATGACCTTGACAGGCTGGAAAACTGGGCTAAAACCAATAAAATGAATTTTAACAGGGATAAATGTAAAGTTCTGCATTTAGGTAGGAAAAATCCAATACATGGTTATAGGATGGGGGAGACTTGTCTTAGCAGTAGTATGTGCGAAAAGGATCTAGGGGTCTTAGTGGATCATACACTGAACATGAGTCAACAGTGTGATGTGGTGGCTAAAAAGGCAAATGCAATTTTGGGCTGTATCAACAGAAGTATAGTGTCCAGATCACGTGATGTGTTGGTATCGCTTTACTTTGCTCCGGTAAGTCCTCACCTGGAGTACTGTGTTCAGTTTTGGGCACCACATTTTAAGAAGGATATAGACAAGCTAGAACGGGTCCAGAGGAGGTCGACGAAGATGGTGAGGGGTCTGGAGACCAAGTCCTATGAGGAAAGGTTGAAGGAGCTGGGCATGTTTAGCCTGGAGAGGAGGTGGCTGAGAGGTTATATGATCACCATCTTCAAGTACTTGAAGGGCTGTCATCTAGAGGATGGTGTGGAATTGTTTTCTGTGGCCCCGGAAGGTAGAACCAGAACCAATGGATTGAAATTAAACCAAAAGAGTTTCTGGCTCAACGTTAGGAAGAACTTCCTGACCGTTAGAGCAATTCCTCAGTGGAACAGGCTTCCTCGGGAGGTGGTGGGCTCTCCTTCCTTGGAGGTTTTTAAACAGAGGCTAGATGGCCATCTGACAGCAATGAAGATCCTGTGAATTTAGGGGGAGGTGTTTGTGAGTTTCCTGCATTGTGCAGGGGGTTGGACTAGATGAACCTAGAGGTCCCTTCCAACTCTATGATTCTATGATGGTGCACAGGATGCTGTAGAAAGTGAGATCTGACAATGCAGTGGATCACTGAGGGAAACATGAATGTGGGCACTGTTGTAGCTTTCCATAGCCATCTGTGTCTTTTTTTTCTTCACATATGCTCAGTCTTTATCATTTAACCATCGTGATTGTGTGGTATGTTCTGCGTAGTGCCTCAAATAAACTCATTTGTATCAATTCAACTCTGAAGTCTGTTTCTTCCTCCTGGCTGCTGTCCTTACTCCTTGCAGTGATATGGAATCCTAATGAATATTGGTTTCCTGGTTGGGAAACATAATTAACAGGTGCAGGTGACAACAACAGCAGTGCCCTCTAGGGACAGATGAACACTGTGCCTGGAGACCATGCAGCCTTGAAGCCACATGCCCTGTCACTGTTTCTTTATGTAGGTTGCTTTATTTACTAGTCCAGGCATCTGGAGGCATGGTTCCCTTCACACTCAGGGTTACCCTACATTAGATAGAAGGAGGACTTTTTGGGTAGAAAGAGCCCAGCAGGAGCTCATTTGCATATCAGGCCACACCCCCTGGTGGCACTATTGTTTCACATAGGGCTTTTTGTAGAAAAAGCCCAGCAGGAATTTATTTGCACATTAAACCACACCTCCAGACACCAAGCCAGCCGGAACTGCATTCCTATGTGTTCCTGCTCAAAAAAAGCCCTGGATAGAAGAGCCATGATACTGCAACCTTATTCCCACTTCTCCTCCTGCCAATCTCCTCCCGTTTTACCTTCCTCCCTTTTTTATAGTCCCAGCTTCACACCTGGCCTTTGAACTAAGATCCTCCCTCCTCTTTTCTGATCCATGACCTTCCTCAAAATACCTGGGCCTGGAGAGGTATTGTTCTTCTACCCAGGCTTGCTCTTTGCCTTTGAGCTTCCCAGGGCCAGACTGCAAAGGCTGCTCAGACTCAGGGCCGGCCCGCCCACTAGGCAAATTAGGCATTTGCCTAGGGCACCGGCACCAAATTCAACCCTCCCCTAGACAAATCCCTAATTTACCTCTTCCTCTGTCTGCCCCTTCCTCTCCTCTGCAGCTGGCCTGCCCCGTCTCCTCCCCATTGCTTGTCTGTCGCCTTCTTCTTCTGCCCACCAGCCCCTTCTCCTCCTCTGTAGCTTGCCCACTCCGCCTCCTCCACATTGCTTGTCCACCATTGGACAAGTGACGGGAGGAGGTGGGGCGGGCAAGTTATGGAGAAGGGGAAGGTGAGGGTAGAGAAAGAAGACTATGGGCACAGGTGACAGGGGGGAGGAAGGATGGTGAGTGGTGAATCTGCCTGGGTAGCCATATGCCTTAGGGCCAGCCCGGCTCAGGCTACTACACCTTTCCGTCCCTGGATCCATCCTGCTCCACTCAGGTGAGTCTTGCTGCTGGGCCCAAGGGCCTGCCCTGCCCTGCTGGGCAGTTCATTTCATTTCATTTCTGGGTAGCCTGCCCCAGCAACCTAAACGAATAAATGAACATTTTAGCAACAAAGTGCTGAAAAACCACCAAGCAGCAAGCTCAAAATTCTTCAAAATTTCTCCTATTGATTAACAACAGCACTGCCAGTATTTAATATTTAATCCCATTGTAAAAAATAAAAGATCTTAACAACTTGATGTACATTTAGAGCATGATAGCTATTTTGGACAATAATTGACTAATTTAAGTGTATGTTCATGATAGCTATTTTGGACAATAATTGGCTAATTCAAGTATATATTCATCCCAGCTCTCTACACTTCTGTGATACTGAATGCACAATAACCTGGGTTACAAAGAATTGTTGGCACTCAATAGTTTTGCTAAGATGCATTCAAGCAATGTTTCTATTTTCAAGGATATATGCCTGAATTGATTGCATCATCTTCATAAGAACATAAGAGAAGCCATGCTGGATCAGGTCAATGTTCCATCCAGTCCAACACTCTAAGAACATAAGAACATAAGAGAAGCCATGCTGGATCAGGTCAATGTTCCATCCAGTCCAACACTCTAAGAACATAAGAACATAAGAGAAGCCATGCTGGATCAGGTCAATGTTCCATCCAGTCCAACACTCTAAGAACATAAGAACATAAGAGAAGCCATGCTGGATCGGGTCAATGTTCCATCCAGTCCAACACTCTAAGAACATAAGAGAAGCCATGCTGGATCAGGTCAATGTTCCATCCAGTCCAACACTCTAAGAACATAAGAGAAGCCATGTTGGATCGGGCCAATGGCCCATCCAGTCCAACACTCTAAGAACATAAGAGAAGCCATGCTGGATCAGGTCAATGTTCCATCCAGTCCAATACTCTAAGAACATAAGAACATAAGAGAAGCCATGCTGGATCAGGTCAATGTTCCATCCAGTCCAACACTCTAAGAACATAAGAGAAGCCATGCTGGATCAGGTCAATGTTCCATCCAGTCCAACACTCTAAGAACATAAGAGAAGCCATGTTGGATCAGGCCAATGGCCCATCCAGTCCAACACTCTGTGTCACACAGTGGCCAAAAAAATTATATATATATAATTTTTATACATACATTTATCCATACTGCTCCATACATTTATCCAGTCCCTTCTTGAAGCTGTCTATGCTTGTAGCCACCACCACTTCTTGTAGCAGTGAATTCCACCCATTTGCATAATATTGAGTGAATAGTGGGAAGATACACAGTGAAGCTGCATTGCTGGGAGGTTTATTTCTGGGCATTGCTCTGATATTTTGATGTGCCATCACTGTTTTGAAGGCTGGGGGTGGGGGGGGGGAGTGAGGATTTACAACTGCAAAGCTTGGCTGCCATGGAAAGTTTAAGTACATCTTTTTGAAGAATGCCAAGGTTGTTGTGGTTGAAATAATGCAGCCACACAGACTTTGGAAACATCTTTGGCCGACTGTCATATACAGTATAGTATATAATGTCAATCATACAAACTATATAGAAAAGGTGTTTTTTTTTGTAGGGTTGATTTCATTACGTTAGCATGAGTAGGTCTGAAATTGCAGTGGCTCAAAGAACCAGCTCACGAGATTCCAAAAAAGCTACAAACAGGAATTTTTTCACTGTCTTAGTACACAGAGAAAAATGTGTGTGTGACAGAAAGTCATTCAGACAGTGAAAATAATTTCTGTTGTTTCTTATGAATGGCGGGTCTTCTGCCAAAATAAATCCATAGGGTTGCCAGCTTCCAGGTGAGGCCTGAAGATCTCCCAGAATTATAACAGTTATTCAAACAGTTCCCCCAGAGAAAATGGCTGACAAGGAGCATGAACTCTATGGCGTTATACCCTGCTGATACCCCACTCATCTCCAGTCTCTGCCCTTCTAGGGTTGCCAATCCCCAGTTAGGCGGTAAAGACAGAGGATACTCGATGAAGATATGGCAAAAAAACACTAAGAATCGAGTAGCACGCACATGCAATGTTATATCCAATATTCCATAAATACAAAGAATACAAAAGTATGCAAAAGATATATATTCACAAAAGTCCCAGTCCTCAATAATCCATTGTACGTCGAAATCTGTTCCAGATGCAATCTTCAGTTTCTCATGTTGAATCACGAAGAAGAAGAATGGAGACCGGTTTCGGCCACGCCTTCCTCAATCCTTCTTGCAACACACATTACTGCATACACCTTTTCCTGTTGCTAAATAAAGAACATTCCAAAACATATTTCAAAAATACACAAATAGCAATTGACAATAGCACAATCTGCCATCACCTTCCACCTACCAGTATTACAAATGTTCATTCACAAATTGGCACCCAGCCTTTCCATGCTAACGGGCAACGCCTTGCACAAATTCCGCAGCTGGTTCCGTCTCCAATCACCCACAGTCACTCCATATCCCCATATAGCTACAGAAGGAGTATCCCATAAATTACTCAGCTGCATCCCCTTCAAGAAACAAGTACAAAATAACAACCCTATTTTAATCATAACCTATTTATAAAAACACAGACCAGTCCAAACTCTGATTTAAGCCATTCGGCGTCATAGTTTTTAAAGTGTGCATCCAGTAGCTTTCATGCCTCAAAAGATGTTTATAAATATCAATTCTCACATAAAGGTGTGCTTCAAATTTTTCTAGCACCAAAAATGAAAAGCCCATTGAAGAATGATTTGCCTCAGTGAAATGCTGACTTAAAGGTACATCGTTTTGTAAATTTCTCAATCGGGATTGATGTTCACAAATTCTCGTCCGTATAGTTCTAATTATGGATCCCACGTACAGTTTGGAACATTTACATTTTAATAAATACACAGTCCTTTTACTTCCACAAGTAGTCCAGGATGTTAAATTCTTCCTAAAATGCGGCAAGTTTATCTCGTTCGAGCGCCAAGCCAATTCACACACTGAGCAACTTCTGAAGAAGAAGATATTGGATTTATATCCCGCCCTCCACTCCGAAGCGGCTCAGAGCAGCTCACAATCTCCTTTACCTTCCTCCCCCACAACAGACACCCTGTGAGGTGGGTGGGGCTAAGAGAGCTCTTACAGCAGCTGCCCTTTCAAGGACAACCTCTGCCAGGGCTATGGCTAACCCAAGGCCATTCCAGCAGGTGCAAGTGGAGGAGTGGGGAATCAAACCCGGTTCTCCCAGATAAGAGTCCGCGCACTTAACCACTACACCAAACTGGCTGTTCTGGAAGGGAAGTGCCCTTTAAGTGCATTTGTCTCTTCTTCCATTTCAGTTTTGGCATCAACCCTTATCAGCATATTTCTAATACTTTTTGTTTTCCTCAAACCAATAAAAGGAAGGCTCTCACATCCCGGTACCTCCTGCACCGTCAGAGTTTGGACTGGTCTGTGTTTTTATAAATAGGTTATAATTAAAATAGGGTTGTTATTTTGTACTTGTTTCTTTAAGGGGATACTGCTGAGTAGTTTATGGAATACTCCTTCTGTAGTACAATGGATTATTGAGGACTGGGGCACCTTATGTGAATATATATCTTTTGTATACTTTTGTGTTCTTTGTTTTTATGGAATATTGAATATAACATTGCATGTGTGCGCTACTCGATTCTTAGTGTTTTTTGCCAAATCCCCAGTTAGGGTCAGGGGATCCTCCAAGTTGGAACCCCTCTCACCACTTCAAGGCTATCAGAAAGTGGGGGAGAATGGCCACCGGGTGCTCCATTATACCCTATGAAGACCAGTCCTCATAGGGTATAATGGAGAATTGAACTGTGAATGTCTGGAGGGACAATTTTTTTAATTAGAAGCACCAAGTTTTCAGCATAGCTGCTAGTGCCTCTCCTCAATGCTCCCCCCAAGTATCAAAAAGACTGGACCACGGGGTCCAATTCTATGAGCCCCAAAATAAGGTGCCCCATTCTCAATGATTTCCAATGGAGGGAAGGCATTTAAAAGGAACACAGCCCCTTTAAATGCAACAGCCAGAACTAATGCACTTCTTTCCCGCACTCTCCCTGAGTTTCCTGTTAAGTCCCCTGCCAGCTTGTATGCCTCCCTTGGCAACCCTGTGCCCTCCTCAGGCTCCACCCCCCATATCTCCAGGTGTCATCTCAACTCAGAGATGGCAAGTAACCCTAATTCCAGAACAAAGAACAACACAAATAGTTACTTGTGTTTAAGTTAGGAGTACCATATGCAAGCTCAGAGAAATGTCATTATTTGGATGACAAGAAATCAGGCAACACAGCAGAGTTGTGATCTTTTCCATGTAAGCACACACTATATAATTTGTTAGAAAACTATGATGTATGAACTTCTCAGATCTGGAATTCAGTGAATCTGTTTCCTCTGTTTTTTACAAAAGCGCTGGAGTAAAAACCGTAACAATTCTAATTAATTCTGAAATACTATTTCGGTAAAGTACAAATGCCATGGGTGCTCGTCATATGGCTTTAATTGCCTTTATGCCAGTGCTTTCTGTGTGTCACTAATAATAATTTTATCTAATTATATGTAGAGTTATTGGCTTTTTTTTTTTAAAGCAGAGCTTTCTAACTAAAACACTGAGTGATTATTGGCTTGAGAATACAAGGTTTTCACATTGAGTCTGGGAACAAAAAATAAGACAGATCAAGATGGGTAGCTGTGTTAGTCTGCCTGTAGCAGAGTGTTAAAGCTGCAGTACTGCAGTCCTAAGCTCTGCTCACAACCTGAGTTTGATCCCCGGCGGTAGCTGGGTTTTCAGGTAGCCGGCTCGAGGTTGACTCAGCCTTCCATCCTTCCGAGGTCGGTAAAATGAGGATCCAGCTTGCTGGGGGGAAAGCGTAGATGACTGGGGATGGCAATGGCAAACCACCCCGTAAAAAGTCTGCCGTGAAAACATTGTGAAAGCAACGTCACCCCAGAGTCGGAAATGAATGGCTTGCACAGGGGACCTTTCCTTTCCCAGGAGTAGAAAAGAGCAAGAGTCCAGGAGCACCCTAGAGACTAACAAAATTTGTGGCAGGGGACAGAGCCAGCCCTAGACTGTCTGGCACCCTAGGCAAGGCTAACTTCTGGTGCCCGCCCTGCACTGATAAATCACTGAGTAACATGAGGAGGCACCCAATTTGGTGCCCCCAGAAGGCCAGCGCCCTAGGCAATTGCCTAGTTTGCCTAGTGGCAGAGCTGGCCCTGGCAGGGGGTGAGCTCTCCTGAGTCACTGCTGTCTGCCTGCAGCAGCAGAAAAGAGCGAGAGAGTCCAGGAGCACCTTATTCATTCATTCATTCATTCATTCATTCATTCATTCATTCATTCATGTATTTATTTACCTTCAAGACGAACAACAATTGTGGCAAGGTAGGAGATTTTGTGAACCACTGCTCACTTCTTCAGATCTTTCCTTAAAGTCAAGAAGTCTTGGTCTTGTAAAGCATGAATACTGGAGGAAACATTCACTTAACAACATGGCACAGTGATTTTTAGATGGCAGTGTGTTGCTTTAATTCAGTCAAATTTAACTGTTTTATTGTAATAGTGTAATTATTGGTTTTACAGTTTGATATGTTGGAATCCGCCCTGAGCCCAATTTGGGAAAGGGCGGGATATAAATCCACAGACATAATTAAATAAAATAAACTGCTAGTTTAGGGTTTAATTCAGTCAAATAAGCTGTACGTTTTAGGGTTTCCAATCTCTAGCTAGCACCTGGAGATTTCTTGCTATTACAACAGACAACCAGGGCTCTTTCTGAGCAGGAGTGCACAGGAACGCAGTTCCAGCTGGCTTGGTGTCAGGGGGTGTGGCCTAATATGTAGATACATTCCTGCTGGGCTTTTCCTACAAAAAGCCCTGTGTGAAACAATTGTTGCGCCAGGGGTGTGGCCTAATATTCAAATACGTTCCCGCTGGGCTTTTTCTACAAAAAAAAGACCTGCAAACAACCAAGATCAATTGGCCTGGAGAAAATGGCTGCTTTAGAAGATGGACTCTATGGCATTAGGTCTTTCCCTTCACCCAGGGCTTTTTTTGTAGCAGGAACTCCTTTGCATATTAAGCCACACAGCCCTGATGTAGTCAATCCTCCAGGAGCTTACAGTAGGCCCTGTAAGAAGAGCCCTGTAAGCTCTTGGAGGATTGGCTACATCAGGGTGTGTGGCCTAATATGCAAAGGAGTTCCTGCTACAAAAAAAGCCCTGCCTTTACCTAACCCAGCCCTTCCCAGGCTCCACCCTCTAATTCTCTAGATATTTCCCAGCCCAGAACTAGCAACCCTACATAATTTCCATGTGTTTGTTTTGAGGCAATAGACTCCACCACAGTGGGTGGGTGTATTAGTTCATGACTGTGTTAGAAATCAGTGGCCAGATTCCAGAACCTTTGGACTCCTCTGTGCTCTGTCCTCCCTGATTTATCTTTGCTATTGTTTTCTAAGACATTTTGAATTGCTGTTGGTATAGGGCAGGGGTGTCAAACTCATTTGTTATGAGGGCCGGATCTGACATAAATGAGACCTTGTTGGGCTGGGCCATGTCGGGCCGGGCCAGGTGTGTGTACCTATTTAAGATTAGGTAGCAGAGATACAATTTTATAAAGAACACAAATACGTATATATTTTTAAAAACTTAAAACATGCTTAAAACGTAGAACTCATTGGTCTTAAAGATGCTTCCTTTGTATTTCTCCTATGGGATCCTGGAAACTGGGCTCTTTCCTTCCTTCCCCGGGGGACTGGGGAAGGGGGAGAAGCCTCAGCCAAAAGAAGGAAGAGAGGCTTGGCTCAGTAGCTCCACTGTGCAACTGAGAGAGCCTGGCAAAGCAAGCTATTCCTCCCCCCTTCCTCCCCAAGGAAGGAGCCTCGGCCAATGGAGAAATAGAGGTTTTGCTCTGTAGCCCCTGTGCAATTGAGCAAGCCTTGCAAAGCAAACTGTTGTGCAGAAGGAAGCAAGATATAGGGAGAAGGAAGCAGATGACAGTCAGTTGCTCAGGGGTCTGATAGGAGCCCTCTGGGGGCCTGCTTTGGCCCCCGAACTGCATGTTTGACACCCCTGGTATAGGGGGTAAGGTTACAGCTCGAGGCCTGTCTTGCGTGTTAGATACAGAGCAGATTCAAATATAACTGGTTTCAAGTTACTCTAGGCAAAAGGCAATAAATTGATCACTCTTCATAGCAAAGCAAGTGCAATAAATGTCTTTCCAAACTAGTGAGCCTCTGCTCAAAATCCTGCACTCTGCATCACTGGATTTGTCCTAATAAAACAGATTCTTAGGATTGTTTTTGGTCTTTCAGATTTTTTAAACATTGGCTTTGTTATTATTTGTAACCAAGATTCTGACTAACCTTGAAACCAAAGGAATAAATTCCTTTTATCGAATGCTCTATTTCTCCCTTCCCCACTTACCTAGGAAAGTAAAACACCAAAGACATTTGTAATCTTTTATTTATTTTATTTTAGAGTTGGAAGGGACCTCCAGGGTCATCTAGTCCAACCCCCTGCACAATGCAGGAAACTCACAAACACCTCCCCCTAAATTCACAGAATCTTCATTGCTGTCAGATGGCCATCTAGTCTCTGTTTAAAAACCTCCAAGGAAGGAGAGCCTTCCTATTTATCTAGCATGTTCCCCTATTTATCTAGCATTCGCAGTCAGTGCCTGAATCTCTCATTGGGAATTATCCTGGTCTCAACTGATCCTTCTTCCTTAAATGTGGAGAAGTGTGTCCAGAGCCTATAAGTCTGCAGTGGCCACTTGTCTTGGGCTCTGTGGGGAAGAAACATTTCAGTAGGTAAAGATGCAAAGTGTCAGACATGGTCTAAAACTATGAATACACTATAATCCCTACAAACTCTTCCTGTTCAAAGAATCTGCTTCTTTTGTGTGTGTTGCCAGAGGAAGATGGAGAAGACCTAGACTGCTATTATAATACCCTATGTGGTCTACATTTAAAACACACACAGAGAAAGAGAGAGAACCAAGTTAGAATCCAGTGGCACCATTAAGACCCACAAAGTTTTATTCAAGTCGTGAGCTTTCGTGTACAAGCACACTTCACAACTCAAATAAAACTTTGTTGGTCTTAAAGGTGCCACTAAACTCTAACTTGGTTCTGTTGCTTCAGACCAACACGGCTGCCTACCTTGATCTATCTCTAGAAAGAGAGAGAGAGGACCGTCTGATTTACCAGATTAAATACTAACCTGACTTCATATTCTCTTTTAAATACGCAACCAGTACTGGCTCTCTGTGAGTTGCCAAGAGAACTGTATTTTAGCGGTCTCATCTGAATCCATAATGTATTTTAATTGTCAGACATGAAGGTCAAGATATACAGATATGCATATGCAGCAATAGTCTTCATAATTAGCAAATCTGATGACACAGAGGACTTGCAATTCAAATCCTGTATTCATGATGGAGTATATAGCTAAGTGGGTAAAGACAAAGCAGCGTTGATAGGCCGTAGCACTGCAGTATTCACTGACTTTTTCAGGTTATGTTTCTGCAAGTAGTCTCTTTCTTTCCTGCAGGTGCAATCACAGGAGATATGAGAGTGGTTGTATGGAATATTTGATCTCTCACTCTCTTTCTCTTTCTTTTTGCAACATTTGCTGATTGGAAAACTTCAAGGCAATTTTGCATATTACTTGAGGCAGATCTGCCCATGAGTCAGCTAATCTTGGTTCCTCAAAGTCATCTGACACAGATGCTTACCAACACATGAGTGTCACATTCATTTTTTGGGGGGGGGGGAGCACTGCACATACCCCTAGATGTATGCCTAAAAAAAGTGAAGAGATCCACCGCTCAAGTGGAAAGAGAGATACCAATTGATTATTAACACACTAATTTCAATTGCAGTTTCAGGAAGCATTTCAGTAATGGTCGCAAAACATCTGGGGGGGGCAGATGTACGGTACTTCCTTAGCTGGTATCTGTTGCAAGGCTTTTTAAAACGTCTAATCAAACACAAAATGTGCAGATTTGCATGAAAGTGGGGTGGAGGAAATGTCATTCCAAAGGAACATTTGTGCAGATCAAAACTTCAGTTCCTACAAGAGTTGTACTTTGCTGGCTTGAATATAGGACTCTTTTATGTGACTGTTGTCAGATTCTCAGTTCTGATTATTTTCTCCATTTTATGTAGGCTTCTACCACTCTGGTCCTAAGCAGAAGACTTGGCACTCTTAATATTATGGAACATGACTCTAAGCAGCAAAGCATGTGTATGTGATAAAGGAAAATGTGTTAGTGTTTAGTTTATATCACATGCTGGAGGTATGAATTCAAGCAGATAAAGACAAACTTTTTACAAAACAATCAGAGATTTTCTAGAGACCAGACCAGTCAGTAGAATCTCTAATATGACTACCTCTACATAATCAAAGACATTGTAAAACAGGCACCACTCCACAATTTCATATGAAAATCATCTCCACCATTATAAAGTTTGTCTTTAATCTGAAGATGATATCAAAATGAGTGGTATACCCAGAATCCTTGTTTCGGCATGATTTTTGCACTGGACTTAGAACAAAGTTTCTTTCTGCATGAATTTTGCATTGGACTTGCACATATTTCATATGGAAATTTGACTGGATTTTTCACATGAATTGTTAATGAATGTATTGTATATTTTGGTGTGCAATTTGGCATATGAGATTCTTTGGTAGTAGCAACTGCGTGTGAAATTAAAAACAATAAATACAATTGTGTTTTACATATGTCTTTATTGTTATTCTTAGCATCTTTTTCACAATAGTTTTTTCTTTGGCTGATACTTAGTATACTGTAATCCTTCCATGATTGTATTGGAATGTTGTTCAACAAAACTGGCATCAGTTGCACAAAAGCAATACAAACACTGCTCTGGAAAAGCCTTGGTCAAAGAGTATGCAGAAAAATTTATCCACTGTTATAACTGAAAGCAGGGAGGCCATTCTACATTCCTCCCAAATCCTTAAGCAGCGGAAAATCCTACTGAAGATTTTCCTTTGGCAGCATCTGATACAGAAAAAGGAACTTAATTTTATCACTCAGCGCAGGATCAATGGAGCCATAACTAATGCAAGGGGAAAAATTATTTTAGCATTGAGAAATGCATCATTCAGGGTTGTTTTTTTTAAAACCAAGAGTAACACTTTTGATGCTGCTAACTGAATCCTCCAACAATTATCATGATCCAAAGTTTTAACTGTTGGTTCTATTCATGCGTATTGTTTTGTTATCTTTTTATTGGTTTTAAACAATTTATTGGTAGCATATGGTTACAAAGCTTATCTATTCCTTAATTTTTTCTTTTTTCACATTAACCCATATGACATTTCCATCCCCCCTCCCTCCAATGTTGACTTCCCCGAGGTTATAAGTTCAAATCCATACTAAAGGCACTTCTGACTGCTCAAAGTTCCATATATATATTCTTACAACTAAAAAAATGTCCAATATTTCTTTACTTTCCAAGTTTTCTCCATATATCCTTTAAATTTTCTCCACTCCCTTTTGAATATCTCTAAATCATAGTCTCTTAGTGTTCTGGTTAATTTGTCCATTTCACACCACGATAAAACTTTCATGGTCCATTCCCATTTCTCTGGTATTTTTTCTTGCTTCCAAAGCTGCGCGTACAAAGTCCTAGCAGCTGATAACAGGTACCAAATTAAAGTCCTGTCTTCTTTTGGGTATTTTTCTAATTGTAATCCAAGTAAAAACGTCTCTGCAATTTTCTTAAAATCATAGCCCAAAATTTTGGTGATTTCTTGTTGTATCATCTTCCAGAATTCTTTCGCTCTTTCACATGTCCACCACATATGGAAGAAAGAACCTTTATGTTTTTTACATTTCCAACATCTATCCGACATTTTCTTACTTATCTTAGCCAATTTTTTCGGAGTCATATACCACCTATACATCATTTTAAAACAGTTCTCCTTAATGCTTTGACAAGTTGATATCTTCATTGAGTTCTTCCAGAGGTGCTCCCATGTTTCCATTTGTATTTCTCTATTCACATTAATTGCCCATTTGACCATTTGAGACTTTACTACTTCTTCTTCTGTAGACCATTTCAATAATAACTTATATACTTTTGATATCAATTTTTCATTGTCACCTAACAGGACTCTTTCCAGTTCTGTTTGTTCTCGTCTAATCCCCTCTGATTTTATGTCATTTTCCATCAAACTTTTAATTTGTTGCATTTGAAACCAGTCATAATTGTTATTTAGCTCTTCTGAGGTTTTTAATTCAATTTTGTCTCCTTGAATCTTAAGCAGTTGGTTATATGACATTTCTCTTTTTTCTTCAGAATCGGCTGTTATTTTTATTACTTCTGCTGGCACTATCCATAATGGTTTTCTCTCGTCCCCGTATTTCTTGTATTTTATCCAAGTATTTAGTAATGTATTTCTGACATAGTGGTGAGAGAAAAAACCATCCATTTTATTCTTCCCATAGTACATGTATGCATGCCAGCCGAATCTATTTCCGTGAGCTTCTAACCACAGAGGTTTTTTGTCTAACAGCATTATCCAATCTTTTATCCATGTCAAACAAACTGCATCGTGGTATAGTCTTAGATCGGGAAGTTGAAAACCTCCTCTCTCTTTGGCATCCGTTAAGATCTTCATCTTAATCCTTGGTTTCTTTCCGGCCCAAATGAAATCAGAGATTTTCCTTTGCCATTTGTTGAATTGTTTTGCTTCTTTTACAATCGGGATGGTTTGAAACAAATACATTATCCTTGGCAAAATATTCATTTTGATTGCAGCTATCCTGCCCAGTAAGGACAAGTTGAGTTTATTCCATTTCATCAAATCTTTGTCCATCTTACACCACAGTTTTTCATAATTGTTTTTGTATAAATCAATGTTCTTCATTGTTATCTCTATTCCAAGGTACCTAACTTTGGTTGTGACTTCACAACCTGTCACCTTTTGTAGTTCTTTTGTTTTATTTGGTTGCATGTTTTTACAGAGGAATTTCGATTTCTCCTTATTTATGTATAATCCTGCTAGTTCTCCGTACTCTTTTATCTTAGCTAACAGCAGTGGTGACACTTGAACCGGATTCTCCATTATGAACACTATATCATCTGCAAAAGCTTTATATTTATAAGAGAATCTTCTAATTTTTAGACCTTCTATTTTTTCATCTTTTTGAATTTGTTGTAACAAAATTTCAAGAGTCATTATAAACAACAATGGTGATAGCGGGCATCCTTGCCTTGTTCCTTTACTCACTTTCAATTCTTTGGTAAGGTCTGCATTTATACACAATTTTGCATGCTGATCTGTATATATTGCTCTTGTCATTTTTATAAATTGTTCCCCTAAATTAATTTTTTCCATTACCGCAAACATAAAGTCCCAATTTAAGTTGTCGAAGGCTTTCTCTGCGTCAACAAAAAATAAGGCCACTTCTTTTTCCGGGTGCTTTTCATAGTATTCCACAACATTAATAACAGCTCTTACATTGTCCCTTATTTGTCTTTTAGGAAGAAATCCCGCTTGGTCTTTGTTTATAAAGTTGGTCAGGTATTGTTTCAGTCGCTCTGCTAAAATTCTTGTATAGATCTTATAGTCATTATTCAACAATGAGATTGGTCTATAATTTTTTACGTTTGTGCTATCTTTATCTTCCTTAGGAATCAGAGAGATTACAGCTTCCCTCCAGGTCTTTGGGATTTTTCCTTCTTCTCTTATCGTGTTTAACAACTTCAACAGTTTGGGTGTTAATTCATCCTTAAGAGATTTGTAAAATTTTGACGTGAATCCATCTGGCCCTGGAGCTTTACCCTCTTGCATTGCTTTTATTGCTGCTTCTATTTCAATTTTCTCTATTGGGTCATTTAATATCTTTTTCATATGTTCCGTCAAAGGTGCCACCTGAATGTTTCGTAGATACTCTTCCACTTTTTCTTTACTTACATTCACACCCTTGAATAAATTTGCATAGTATTTAAAGAATTCTCTTTTAATTCCTTCTTGATCCACTACTGTTTTCCCATTTGCCATGATTTTATTTATAGTCTTATTTTCTTTCCTTTTTTTTAATTGCCAGGCCAGGTATTTACCAGGTTTGTTTGCACTTTCAAACGATTTCTGTTTCAAATTTTTTAAATTCCATTCTAGTTCTTTATTCAGCAAATGTTTAACTTGGGATTGTAATATCGTAATTTCTTTTATTAATTTTTTCTTCCCTGGTTTTTTTTTAAGTCCTTTTCTTTTTTATCTATTTCATTTTGCAGTGCTGACAGCCTTTCTTCTCTTGCTCTTTTGTCTTTATTATTCAATGTGATTAATATACCCCTCATTACTGCTTTATAAGTGTCCCATACTGTTGGATATTCCATATCATCCGTTTCATTTATTTGGAAGAATGCTGCAGTCTCCTTTTCTAAGAATGATACAGTGTCTTTATTTTGTAGTAAATCCTCATTAATTCTCCATCTTCTTGATTTTCTTTGCAATTTTGTTGACCAGCATATTGGATTATGGTCCGCCCAAACCTTTGGAAGAATCTCAATTTTTTTTGTTATGAGGCCCAAGCTTTGGGAACCCCACAACATGTCAATTCTGGAAAAAGAATTATGCCTTGCTGAGAAAAATGTATAGTCTCTTACCTCAGGGTTGAACTTTCTCCAAATGTCTTCTAGATTTTCCTGTTTAATCAACTCAAAGAAAGAATTGGGCAGCTTCCCTTCTTTATCATTCTTCTTTGGACTTGATCTGTCAAGGTTGTTTTGTATTGTCCCATTAAAATTGCCCATCATCAATACCTGGTCATAAGTCTCTTCGTCCATTTGTCTATTTATGTCTTTAAAGAATTTGTCTTTCGCTCCATTGGGTGCATAGAGTCCTAGTAGTAACGTTTTTTTCGCCTCTATCGTCACCTCAACAGCAATATATCTTCCTTCTTTGTCTTTAAAGATTAATTTTGGGTCAAGTTGTTCTTTAATGTAAAAAACCACCCCTCTTTTCTTTTGCTCTGCTAGTGAAAAAAATTCCAACCCCAAATTTCTATTCCACAAAAATTTACTGTCCTTGCGTTGTATATGAACTTCCTGTAAACAAATTATATTACATTTTTGCTTTTTAATCCAATGAAATGTTCTCCTTCTTTTCTGTGGTGAATTTAGTCCATTTATATTCCAAGATAGTAATTTGTACTCCATTATGATGTTGGTTCTTTATTTTCTTCAAAAAAGCTATGCATCTCTTGTTCGCTTCTTATTGTAATCCTTTTGCCATTTTGTTCAAATCCAAGACCCTCTGGTATTATCCATCTATATCTTGTGCCCTCTGCACGCAACTGATCGGTTAGCTTCTTGTACTTTTTCCTATCGCTGATCACTTCTCTTGGTAGCTCTTTCATTATTTTAACTCTGCTCCCTTCTATTGCCCAGGCTTTTTGGTACCCTTTCCTCAAAATTTTCTCTGCCACCTCTTTTGATCTTAATCTTATGACGATGTCTCTTGGCAGACCTTTATTTTTCGCATAAACTGAGTTGACTCTGTAGGCACCCTCCAACATACTCTTAAATCTGTCAGGGTCTTCTTCTATGTACTCAGTGATGATATCCACCATATAGCCTTTTAAGTCTGTATCTTCTTTTTCAGGTACCCCTCTTAGACGCACTTGTGACTCCAGCAACTTACAGTCGTGTATTATGACCTTTTCTTGAATTTTTAGCAAGGCAGAGGCCTGTGTATCCACTTTCATCTCTACCTCTTTCACTTTATTTTGAGTCTCTTCCTTAAAATTCTCTATCTCCTTCTTAAGGTCTCCAACTTCTTTTTTAATATCTTTTTTTATTGCCAAATGCAATTTGTCCATAGCTTTTAACATTTTTGCCTCCAGAGCGTCAAATTGAGACTGCATCTTGTCAAATGATTGGGCTCTTGCACGTGTTGTTCTTTCTGCTGACATATAAAAAATCACCAAACCTTAAAAAAATCCCCACATAAAATTTAGCATCCAATCCAATAGCTTAGAGCCAGTTCTTTCAGATGAGACTAGTTTCGTTTTTCTCCCTTCTTCCTGAGCAAAAATATTGAATTTTAACAATTTTGACAGTTTTTCTCCCTTTTAAAATGGCAATCGTTATTTCTCTATGGTACAGTTCCAGCCTAGAGAGGTCTCTCTTCGTCTTTCTTGATCTGAGTCTTGGACTCAATTCCTTCCTAGTTCAAAGGTCGGATGTCACAGCTCTTGTTGTCCTTATAGGCTCTGATTTATTGTCCAGCCCCTTTTAGTTTCACTTCCTGTCACAGCTTAGACTGATCTCGTGTCTAGTCTCGCAGTTTTTTGAGCTGCATGAAGAAACCGCAACCACAAAAATCCACAACAATATGTCTTTTCTCCAAAATATCTTTGAAGGCAATTGTTTTTACGACGTTCAATTTTCACAAGCTGAATTCTTTTCCTGCTATGCCCCCCCTCAGCTCAGTTCATTCTAGGTTCTACAGTTTATGGGCATATATACACGGCAACTCTCTTTTCTTTCTTCTGCGTCACCAGCCTCCCATTGCCAACTTTCACTCTTATCTTGAAGGTTTTTTTTTTTTTTGCTGTTGTTCACATCCAAAGCCACAGAGCTCAGCTTAACAAGGTAAAAGTTTTTTTTTTTTCCATTCAATTATGCTTTGCCTTCGTCTGTTATTAATCCACTCAGTGTTTAAACTATATTCAAAGTCTCTCAGAGTGAAGATAAGAATGATGAGTCTACCTTTTAGATGTTCTCAACTCCCCCGGCTGTTATTTTCTTGCAATTAAAATCAGTCCTTCTAGAGTGCTTGGATTCCGACAGCCTTAAGTGACCGAAGTCACTTTAGAGTCACTGTAGACGATGGTTGACAAATTCCAGTGCCGGACATCAAGAAATGAAGGAGTCAGTTCCCTGACTGCTCCAGTTCGATATCAACAGCATTAAAGGAAGATAAGTCGTCTTGGGTTAACCCTTGCCTAGGGTTAATGAGCATAGACCTTATCAGGGGTCTTTAATACCCTGAACAGTGACAATAAAATCCCCCTCTGTTAGGGAGCTGCAGACTGTCTTCCAGCCAAACAGGAAGTCGTGTTATCTTTTTAAAACCAGAGCTTTTTTGTAGAAGAAGCCCAGCAGGGACTCATTTTCATATTAGGCCCCTGATGTCACCATTTGTTTCACACAGGGCTTTTTTGCAGAAAAACCCAGCAGGAACTCATTTGCATGTTAGGCCACACCCCCTGTCACCAAGCCAACCAGAACTGCATTCCTGTGTGTTCCTGCTTTAAAAAAAAAAAAGGCCTGTTTAAAACTATTTGTTGTCTTGAGGGCCCTAATTGCGTACAAAGGTGGTCTGTGTGTGCCTATAATAATCAAGATGAGAAAGCACCTAGAGTTGTGGTAACCACAGCAAAACCAATCTGACAACATCATTCCGACATGTAGCATTCCTAGATGGCTGAGAGAGTGCTTTCAGGGTCAGTTTTGGCGATTGATGTGAAGCCACTTCCCTGCATGTTTTTGCTCCAGGAAAAAAGGGGGAGGGGAGATAAATGTGGTAAGGTAAGGTAAGGTAAAATTGTATTTGTATCCCGCCCTCCCCGCCTAGGCAGGCTCAGGGCGGCTAACAACATCTCATGCATATACAATAATCAATATAAAAACTTTAAATTTAACGATAAAACTTAAATTTAACATCATTTAAAAACCAGTTAATGTATTTAAAATTCGTAATTTAAATTAGTCTAAATTAATCTGGCAGCAATGGTGGCATTCTGACGCTAGTTTCTGCCAATTTGATTAGTTCCATGTTGACATAGGTCCTTGGACAGGACCGTGTTGGCGGATCCTTAATTAACAACAATTCAGCAGTTGATGTATGCTCGTTTAAAGAGGGTGGTCTTGCAGGCCCTGCGGAACTGGTCAAGGTTCCGCAGGGCCCGCACCTCCTCAGGAAGCTGGTTCCATAGGGCGGGGGCCGCAATTGATGGAATTGATGTGATGGAATATTTTTAAAAAATGCCTTTTCCTTGCTGGAACTGTCTGCTGCAGAGATGAACACAAGGTCCCAGCTATGGGGACTGCAAGGTACAAAGAAACCTGTGGATTTTTTCCCTCTAGAACAATGGCTTGTACTCCTTCGGCACTACCAAGATGGCCACATATATTAGACACCAACAATCCATACTTTCCTGTCCCCCTGACCAGCACAGTGCTTGCAAGACCTTTTCCTATTTTTACTTGTGACGTGCAGAATTCCAAAAAATTCTCCCTGGTTATTTCACAGCAGGGGTGGGCCTTTGGCAAGTGCCCCACCCTGCCCACCACTGACATCAACACTCAAGATAAATCCAAGTGGGCAGCTGTATTGGTCTGAAGCAGCAGAACAAGGAGACAAGTTGCACCTTTAAGACCAACAAAGTTTTATTCAGAATGTAAGCTTTCATGTGCTCTAAGCACACTTCATCAGACGACGAATCAGGTGCAGTGAGCAGAGCTACATATAGCTGGTAGGCAGTGGTTTGGAATGCAAAACGGTACAAATTTAACATCCAATGACAGAATAGTAAAATTAACAAATTGAGCAAACCTTTGATCTGGGTAGCATGAGCGTGAGAAACCAATAAAACAGTAACATGTCAAAATGTGAGAATGTCTGCTGATCACTCTATTGTTATAAGCAAGGCTGGGCCAAAATGAGGACATTTCTTTCTCAGAAGTTTTTCCCATCCAACTAATTAACCTTTTAACATGTAACATACATATAGTTTGCCATTGGAAGAAAAACACATTAAAATATAGTGGAAGATGGGTTTAGTATAAGTGATGAGATAAACAGCCAGTATCCCTGTTTGAGTATGTCAATACAGCTAAAAGAGAAATACATCAGCACTCAAGGTCAGCATTGTCAACTCTGATAGGCAGGGTCTCTCCAGGGTCTCAGGCAGAGGTCTTCTTGGACATCTGCTGCTGCCTGATCCTTTCAACTGGAGATGCTGGGGATTGAGCCTGGACCATCTGCATGCAAAGCAGAGGCTCTTCTGCTTCTATTCCAGTTGCACAGTTTCCTTTCTAAAAGGCCTGACCCGTGCTGTTTTTAGACAAGCTGCCCAGTAGATCTTATCCACTGCCTCTCACTAGCACAGGGCATCTTACAGAAAGCCTGGAGCCAGTGATGAACATCTCCAGGGGTGGAATTCTAGCAGGAGCTCCTTTGCATATTAGGCCACACACCCCTGATGCAGCCAATCCTCCAAGAGCTTACAAGGCTCTTTTTTGTAAGTTCTTGGAAGATTGGCTATATCAGGGGTGTGTGGCCTAATATGCAAAGGAACTCCTGCTAGAATTCCACCCCTGAATGTTTTCATGCCATGTGCCAACGGGACTGTATCATCTGGGATAGAGCTGCTGCTGACCAAGAAATACCAGGGCTGCTATGCAGGGCCAAGCAACGGCAAACCTCCCCTGAACATCTCTTGCTTTGAAAACCTAATAAGAACATAATAGAAGCCATGCTGGATCAGGCCAATGGCCCATCCAGTCCAACACTCTGTGTCACATAAGAACATCAGAGAAACCATGTTGGATCAGGCCAATGGCCCATCCAGTCCAACACTCTGTGTCACATAAGAACATCAGAGAAACCATGTTGGAGCAGGCCAATGGCCCATCCAGTCCAACACTCTGTGCCACACAGTGGCCAAAAAACCCCAGGTGCAATCAGGAGGTCCATCAGTGGGACCAGGGCACTAGAAGCCCTCCCACTGTTGCTCCTCCCAAGCACTAAGAATACAGAGCATCACTGCCCAGACAGTGAGTTCCAATCAATGTTCCCTCTAAGCTGCAGAGGCTTGTGAGCAAAAGTTCTACTTTGTGAGCTACTGGCATTAAGGTTGTAAGCTACTGCATAAATTACTGTGCTCTGAGGTCATCCAAATTCTGAGCTAAGACAAAAATGTGTGAGCTGGAGGCTAAAAATCTGTGAGCTAGCTCTCACTAACTCAGCTTAGAGGAAACACTGGTTCCAACAATACGCTGTGGCTAACAGCCACTGATGGACCTCTGCTCCATATGTTTATCCAACCCCTCTGAATCCTGAGGGAAATGTGGAGGTGTCCGCTTGAGAGAGATGCCAAAGAAAAGAAAGGGTGACATTCTCAGAGGGGCAGGCTGCACATCCCTTTAACCACGCAGAGTCCAGTCCTTTCCCTTCCAGCACAGGAGGAGCCTGCTGCTTCACTGCAGACACGTTGTCATTTCAGCTGCTCTCTGTCATGTTCTCTGCTCTATATCTGAACCGAGATTATCTGCTCCCATCTGTTATCTATTTTGGCTCCACGGCCTGTGCATCACTCTGCCTTTCTTTTATTTTCTAGCTCAGCTTGCTTCCATTCATCAGCTAACAACACACATGATGTCGCAACCCTATATCCCTAAACACCGCCCCCCTCCCCAAACTTCCCACCAGTTGCCAGGTACTGCCTAGCAACCCCACATCTAATAGCAAAGATTCCTTAGTAAAACAAAAAGCGCAATTCGGCTTGGGCTGTAGAACAGGTATGTATATGTGCGTAGGGAATATATCATACTGTGTCATTGACTCTTAAGGTGTCCCTTAGTTAGCCTTTTGTTCCCAGCTAAAATGTCTGTGTCCCTCTGATGAGGAGGAGGATGCAGTAACTTGTCTTACAGTAGGGCTGCCAATCCCCAGGTGGGGGCAGGGGATCCCCCAGTTTGGAGGCCCTTCCCCCACTTCAGGGTCATCAGAAAGTGGGTGGGGAGGGAAATGTCTGCTGGGCACTCCATTGTTCCCTATGGAGATCGATTCCCATGGGGAATAATGGAGAATTGATCCATGGGTATCTGGGGCTCTGGGGGAGGGGCTGTTTTTTGAGGTAGAGGCACCAAATTTTCAGCATGGCATCTGGTGCCTCTCCTCAACCCCCCCCCCCAAAAAAAATTTCAAAAATATTGGCCGGGGGGGGTGGGGTCTAATGTTATGAGCTCCCAAAGAAGGTGCCCCTATCCTTCATTATTCAAAATGGAGGGAAGCAATTTAAAAGGAGTGTCGTCCCTTTAAATGTGATGGCCAGAACTCCCTTCAAAGTTCAATCACGCTTGTCACACCCTTGCTCCTGGCTTCACCCCCAAAGTCCCCAGATATTTCTTGAGTCGGACTTGGCAACCCTATCTTATGGTGGTATGTATATAATTGAGTCCAAATGCTGCACAATTGTGGTAAAAGCACTGCTGCTGCAAAATATAGTAAGACGCATGGTTTGTGTGTCTTTGTGTGCTTTTTGCAACTGTTTGGCTGTGATCATACACACAAAATAATGCACTTCCACTTTTAGTGCATTTTCCAGTTGGATTTTATTGTATGAACTGGCAAAATCCAATTGGAAAGTGCATTAAAAGTGGATTGAAAGTGCATTATTGTGTGTGTGATTTTCTCTAAATCATAGTTGTGCTCCTTTTCACTTTAAGCCCCTAGTGGGAAGAAAGTGGGGTAGAAATATTTAAATAAGCAAAAATACTACACACTTTATTTTATGCATGCATACAAGAGAAATTCCTGTTGTTAGGCTGGATGCAATATTTTGAGTGGCACAGTCTGTACCCCAGAATGATCCTCCTGCAGATGGAAGGATGGCTGGCCCTGGTAAAGCTGCAAACCATACACAGTACCTTGCTTTCCAAAGTGGAGTGAATGGCAGCTGTTCACTTAAGTTTTGCCAGCCTCCAGGGGGGCCTGGAGATCTCTTGGAATTACTACTGCTCTTCTCACAACAGAGATCTGTTCCCCTGCAGAAAATGGCTGCTTATACCTCACTGAGGTTCTCCTTTCCCTCTCCTATACCTGCCCTCCCTCCAGGAATTACTCAATCCAGAGCTGGTTTCCCTAGTTCACAGGGATTGATGTATTATTAGTAGTAGTAGTAGTAGTAGTATCGTCATTGTTGTTGTTGTTAATATCCTGCCTTTCTCTAAAGCAGGGGTGGCCAAACTTGCTTACCATAAGAGCCACATAGAATAAATGTCAGATGTATGAAAGCTTCAAAACAGGAAGGAAGGAAGGAAGGAAGGAAGGAAGGAAGGAAGGAAGGAAGGAAGGAAGGAAGGAAGGAAGGAAGGAAGGAAGGAAGGAAGGAAGGAAGGAAGGAAGAAAGAAGATAGGTAGGTAGGTAGGTAGGTAGGTAGGTAGATAGATAGATAGATAGATAGATAGATAGATAGATAGATAGATAGATAGATAGATAGATGATAGATAGATAGATAGATAGATAGATAGATAGATAGATAGATAGATAGATAGATAGATAGATAGATAGATAGATAGATAGATAGATAGATAGGTAGGTAGGTGGGTGGATAGATGGGTGGATAGATGGGTGGATAGATAGATAGATAGATAGATAGATAGATAGATAGATAGATAGATAGATAGATAGATAGATAGATAGATAGATAGATAGATAGATAGATAGATAGATAGATAGATAGATAGATAGATAGATAGATAGATAGATAGATAGATAGGTAGGTAGGTAGGTAGGTAGGTAGGTAGGTAGGTGGATAGATGGGTGGATAGATGATAGATAGATAGATAGATAGATAGATAGATAGATAGATAGATAGATAGATAGATAGATAGATAGATAGATAGATAGATAGATAGATAGATGAGTGAGAGAGAGAGATGGAAAGAAAGCCACTTTAAATGCATTCTCCAAGCCTCCGGCTGGCTTGGCTTGAAGTGATTTAAAGAGCCAAATGCCTTCTCCAAGCCAGCCACCCGGGCAGTGGGCGCTTTGAGAGCCACACAATAGGAGTGAAAGAGCCATATGTGGCTCCTGAGCCACTGTTTGGCCACCCCTGCCCTAAAGCATCTCACATCATTCTCCTCTCCTCTGGTTTCATCCTCACAACTACTTTATGAAGCAGGCTAGGCGGAGTATCTGCAGCAGGCCCAAGGTCACCTAGGAAGCGCTCCCATCACAGGGTGGAGGATTCGAACCCGGGTTTCCCAGATCCGAGCCCAGCGCTCTAACCACTACACCATGCTGGCCGTCACTTACAAGGGAAAAAGAAAAGAAAGTGTTGTCAGACACGGAGACTCAATCTGCTCCCTGCCTCTGGCGACCTCCCGTCTAGAGCGATCGTGTTTTCCCTTCTTTCTTGAAGTGTGTCCGAAATCACCGCCTCTTTCCTTTGCCCCATTAAACTCAGCGGGAGCCTCTCCAGAAAACCGAGCTGGCCCTTTTGCATAATGATGAGAATGAGCTCCCCGAATTCTGCTTTCTCGACTCTCCAATACGCTTCTCTCCGATTGATTCCCACCCCCCACCCCCACCCCTTCTGCTCCTGTCCTCCTCTCCCTCACATCTCCTCTGGCGAGCCGAGCTGAATCCATGATTAGGCATCAACAGTAATCAGAACCAAATTGCCGAGTGTGGCTGCGGGTGTGTGGTCGGGCACGCCTGCGGTGGTTTCTCCCCTCTCTCTGCCTAGGCCCTGCTGGGGCTGGAGAGACGCGGCGCTTGCCTCTCCCTCGCTCGGCTTTGTGCTCGCCTCTCCCAGCAGCGGCGACGACGACGCTCTCTCTGAAAACTTGGGAAGCTGTTGTTAAGTGTGCAGATGACACCCGGGCATCGGCGTGTCTGCCTGCCTGTCTCTCCGCAGAGGAGCGGAGAAAATGGGCTGAGAGGAGCGCGGGAGAGAAAGTGAAGTGCTGTCACTTGCTCAATCAAAAAGCTTTTCTCTCTTTGGCTCGGGGAGGATAAGTAAGTGATTTATCGTCGCCCTGGGAGAAATATGTCTTGCGCGCCGGGTCCCCCTGCTACTTCTATTCAGATGGAATTCCTTTTTTGCCACGGGGTGTGGAATGCAAGCCGCAGCCATGTTTTCCCTTTTTTTGCAGCACGCGGGACAGGCTGGTCTTGTCAGATCTCAGAAGCTAAGCAAGGCCGGGTCTAGCCACACAAAAGGAGCAGAGGTCCATCAGGGGCTATTAGCCACAGGCCGGCCTGGCGCTGGGGGTTCTGCCGTCCCAAGCAGATCCCCACTCCCTGCCCCCGGTTTGGGCAAGGGTGGGATGGCAGCGGGTGCTCGCTGCCAGCACCCCTGACTTCACCGAGGCTTCCCGAGCCTTGGGAGGCCTTGGCAAGGTCAGGAGCATGCTCACTGCCAGCCCCTCCCCCCCAACTTTGCCGAGGCTTTCTGAGCCTCGGGGAGCTCAGGAAGGCAGCGGGTGCATTGGTGAGGAGGGGTGGCGCCCTAGGTCTGGTGGCGCCCTAGGTGGCTGCCTACTTGACCTACTCCCAGGCACTGGTCCTGGCCACAGGGTATTGATGGAACGCTCTGTCTGGGGCAGTGATGCTCTCTATTCTTGGTGCTTGGGGGGGAGCGACAGTGGGCGGGCTTCTAATGTCCTGGCCCCACTGATGGACCTCTGATGGCACATGTGTTGTTGGGTTTTTTTGGTCACTGTGGCTGATACCAGAAGGGCATTCTAGGGCGGCTGGGAGGCGTCCCCAAACGGGACGGCGCAAAAAGAACAGTCCCAGAGCCTCCAGACGGTCCCCGGCAACGTGGCCCCATCCCGTCTGTGAGGCAGCTGGCTGCCTCCACACAGGAAGGCACCCTAGAAGCCGGATTCCCTTTGTTTTCCCTTGGGGAACAAGCGCTGGTGTGCACAAGTGCACCAGCGCTATGATTGGTTTCATTAAAAACAAAAAACAGAACAACTTGGGGCCACTTGGCAGTTTCACACCGCCAAGTTGCCTCACATGTGCCCTTCCCCATCCAGGTGGCCTGGAGGCTACTGACGGCCGGTTCAAATATTTGCTACCACTTTGGAAGTGGTAGCATTTTTGAGCAGGTCGCAGGAGCCTGGAGGACGGGGTGAGGACGGGCGGCAGATGTTGCCATCTACACAGATTTTTTGGGTCGACTTCAGAGGTGTCTGAGTCGACCCAAAGTGCCGGTCTGTAATCATCCTGTGTGACACAGAGTGTTGGACTGGATGGACCATTGGCCTGATCCAACATGGCTTCTCTTATGTTCTTCTGTGACACAGAGTGTTGGACTGGATGGGCCATTGGCCTGGTCCAACATGGCTTCTCTTATGTTCTTCTGTGACACAGAGTGTTAGACTGGATGGACCATTGGCCTGATCCAACATGGCTTCTCTTATGTTCTTCTGTGACACAGAGTGTTGGACTGGATGGGCCACTGGCCTGATCCAACATGGCTTCTCTTATGTTCTTATGTGACACAGAGTGTTGTATTGGATGGACCATTGGCCTGATCCAACATGGCTTCTCTTGTGTTCTTCTGTGACACAGAATGTTGGACTGGAGGGGCCATTGGCCTGATCCAACATGGCTTCTCTTATGTTCTTCTGTGACACAGAGTGTTGGACTGGATGGACCATTGGCCTGATCCAACATGGCTTCTCTTATGTTCTTAGTATTTGGAAGGGAGACCACCAAGGAACACCAGGGTCGTGACATGGAGGCAGGCAATGGCAAACCACCTCTGAGAACCTCTTCCCTTGGAAACCCTACAGGGTTGCTATAAGTCAGCTGTGACTTGACAGCAAAAACCACAACAAGCATGCAGGGTGTGTTAATAATGGGGCACTCCTCTGCATACTGTTGCTGCAGGTGTTGTGGGATCATACATTCAAATATTGGGGAAGAGCATATCCTTGGAATCCGGGCCTATGGCAAAAGAATATTGTTTGTTTATTAAATTCGATTTTGAACTGCCCTCCCCCAAAGAACAGGGCTTAGAGCAGCGTATGACGCAGTATCACATAAACATCATTAAAAACACATTTAAACCAATAACGCTCAGCTCAGCAGTAGTCTTAAAATGGGCCTAAAAATTCCTAATGGTGCCACTGCCTCCCAGGAGGCGGGTGATGGTGGGAGTGCCAGGAAGATTAAACCATCGCTGTCCTCAATCAAACGCCTGGTGGAACATCTCTGTCTTACAGGTCCCTCTGGCCACGGATGTTATTTGACAGAGAGTTCCGCCAGGTTGAATCCAGAGCAGAAAACACCCTGAGTTCTGGTCAGGGACAGGTGGATATTTCTCAGGCCAGGGTCCACCAACAAATTTTGGCTTGCTTAGTGTTTCGGATTGGTTGTAGCCAAGGGTGGAATTCTAGCAGGAGCTCCTTTGCATATTAGGCCATACACCCCTGATGTAGCCAATCCTCCAAGAAAAAAAAGAGCCTTGTAAGCTCTTGGAGGATTGGCTACATCAGGGAGGTGTGGCCTAATAGGCAAAGGAGCTCTTGCTAGAATTCCATCCCTGGCTGTAGCTATTTCTTTAATCATTAGACATGTATGCTAATAAAGGTACTGAACTGAACAAAGATGGACAGTTCTGATTGAATGAGAGCTCAAAGAAGATGATGCCTCTCAGCTGGGAGCAGGTTTGTGTGTATGTGTGTGTAGAGGGGGGGGGGGCGGTAGCAAGTTTGCAAGAGTCAAAGGCAAAGTAGTAATTTGGCTGAAACCGAGGCACCTTGAAGTACAGAGCAGAGTCACCAGCTTCCAAGTGGGGCCTAGAAATCTCTCAGAATTACAGGCGCCAATGATCAGTTCCCCTAGAGAAAATGGCTGTTTTGGAAGGTAGACTGTATGACATTATGCCCTGCTAAGGACCCTCCCCTCCCCAAATCCCACCCTCCCCAGACTGCACTCCCCAAATATCCAGAAATGTCCTGACCCAGAGATGGTAACCGAAGTGCAGAATCTCTCTCTCTCTCTCTCTCTCTGGATCTGATCTGAGCAGCCAATCTTCTACTCTGTGGGAGTTTCTCTTTACCACCACGTGCTCTGGTTTCCTTTTTGTGTGGCTAACTGGGTTCTTGCCTTGCCTTTGCATGTAAGTTCCCTCAGGCCTCAGTTGAGAGCCAGTATGGTTTAGTGGTTAAGTGCGCGGACTCTTATCTGTGTGAACCGAGTTTGATTCCCCACTCCTCCACTTGTACCTGCTGGAATGGCCTTGGGTCAGCCATAGCTCTGGCAGAGGTTGTCCTTGAAAGAGCCCTCTCCAGCCCCGCCCACCTCACAGGGTGTCTGTTGTGGGGGAGGGAGATAAAGGCGATTGTGAGCCGCTCTGAGATTCGAGGGCGGGATATAAATCCAATATCTTCTTCTTGCCTTGCCTTCCCTTTGAATGAAAATTCCCTCAAGCCTCAATTGAGAGCCATTTTGGTGTAGTGGTTAAGTGTGCGGACTCTTATCTGGGAGAACCGGGTTTGATTCCCCACTCTTCCACTTGCAGCTGCTGGAATGGCCTTGGGTCAGCCATAGCTCTGGCAGAGGTTGTCCTTGTAAGAGCCCTCTCAGCCCCGCCCACCTCACAGGGTGTCTGTTGTGGGGGAGGAAAGTAACGGAGATTGTGAGCCGCTATGAAACTCTTGGGAGTAGAGGGTGGGATATAAATCCAATATCTTCTTCTTCAACTGTGGAAGGGAGGGGGTTTCATGCTTTACCACATGTCTTCCTCTTTTTAGGTTTCTCCTGTGCCTTCTCTCAGGGTGCCGGGGGAGCCAACTCAAAGCTCCCTCTTGGTCCTGCGTTGTTACTGCTCCACCCTCCCTGAAGGAATGCTTGTGAAGCTATTTGGCCTCATCTTCTTTCTGCCAACCTGGTAACTTGTTCTTCCAAAGTGAAGGGTAGGGGTGTCAAACATGTGGCCCGGGGGCCATATCAGGCCCCCGGAGGGCTCCTATCAGGCCCTCAAGCAACTGGCTGTCATCTGCTTCCTTCTCCCTCTCTCTTGCTTCCTTCTGCAATAACACCTTGCTTTGCCAGGCTTGCTCAATCACACAGAAGCTACAGAACAAAACTTCTATTTTCTCTATTGGTTGAGGCTTCTTCCCCTCCTGGTCCTCTGGGGAGGGAGGGAAAAAGCCAGAGCTTCGTTTGCCCAGTTCCCCGGATCCCATGGGAGAAATACAAAGAAAGCACCTTGAAGACCAACAATTGCTAATGTTTTAAGCATGTTTTATTTTAAGGGTTTAAAAATATAAATCTGTAATTGTGTTTTTCTGAGTCCATTATAAAGTTTATATTTCTGCCAGCGCTTTTTTTTTTAGCAGGAACACAGTTGATATCGGGGGGGGGGGGGGTGGCCTGATATGCAAATGAACTGCTGGGCTTTTTCTACAAAAAAGCCCTGTGAGAAACAATGGTGATGTCAGGAGATTATGCAGATGAGTTCCTACTACAAAAAAGCCCTGATCTCTGCTACCTAATCTTGAATAGGTAAGCACATGGCCCAGCCTGACATGGCCTGGCCTGGCCTGGCAAGGTCTCATTTATGTCAGATTCGGCCCTCATAACAAATGAGTTTGACATCCCTGCTCTAGTGTTACTGCTACAAGCAACCACAAACAGCTGATTGGCACTAGTGTTGCCCCAGCCTGCATTGAGATAGATGCCACTCCACCTGTTACCCAGAGTAGGCAGTCTCCACTTAAGTTGGGGAATTAGCTTGGAGAGGTGGGTAGCTGGACTCTCCACCTATGTATATGGGGATTTGTCCCTATGACAACCCTTGGACCTAACCAGGCAGAGGTTCAACTGGTAGGGTTTTTAATAAAAATGAAAATAAAAAAAACAAGGGCACACACACACACACTATAAATGCATATAAAAGCTAACGAAGAAAAGCAGGGAGGAAAGGGGAAAGCTATTTAGGGGGAAAGGGTGATAATTTGCTGATTCTGAAGAGGTCCACAGAAGCAACAAGTCAAGGAAGGGAGCAGCCAATGTTTCGGAAAGTGAGAGAGAGAAGGCCCACATGCAAGTGGGCAGGGGTGTGTGTGTAGGATCCAAGAACACACACGCACACACTGCTGGGTGAGCTGGGTGGCATATTTATAGGGCAAAATGTATCCTGAGGCAGGATGACTCACTGCCAGAACACAGTGAACTGATGGTTCTACTGGAGGTAGACAAATAGGTGAGGGAGGTTTGATGGCTCTGCAAGAGCTGGATGGAAAGAGTAATTGGGAAGATGAATAGACTTAAGCATTGATTAATTGCGGCTGGATCAAGGGTAATGAGTGAAGGAGAAGTTAGGTGGGGTGTTGGTGAGATTGTACTGAGTGAATCAGAAGAAGAAGAAGAGGACCGTAGATTTATCCCCCATCCTTCTCTCTGAATCAGAGTCTCAGAACGGCTTACAATATCCTTTATCTTCTTCCCCCACAACAGACACCCTGTGAGGTAGGTGGAAGTGAGAGAGCTCTCTCAGAAGCTGCCCTTTCAAGGACAACTCAGTGAGAACTATGGCTGACCCAAAGCCATTCCAGCAGCTGCAAGTGGAGGAGTGGGGAATCAAACCCAGTTCTCCAAGATAAGAGTCCACACACTTAACCACTACACCAAACTGGCTCTCTGGTCCTGAGTGATGCATTGTTCTAAAGTCCTGCATCTCTCCAGAGCAGGAAGGAGGCAGTAGCCAGCCAGCTGCTCTGACTCATGCCTTGAAGCTGACTTCCCCGGCTGATGCCTGGCTGGCATCCATCTTGATCCTTTTTGGCCCTAGCATTGCCCTGCACTTCAGGTTATTGGGGTGATATTAAGAGGGGTGTTTCTGGCTCTTTTAGCTCTAAACTGCCTGAATGGCAAGCTGATTGGCAGCCCAGCAAATGCAAACAAGGTTGGAACTCCCACCCAACCCATTGATGAGCCAATCATACAGATGGTGACAAACTCCAGATGATTTGTAAATATACAGCACAGCATCAATGCATGCTTGTCCATGATAGGACAAGCGGT
This sequence comes from Heteronotia binoei, assembly GCF_032191835.1. Classification (NCBI taxonomy): domain Eukaryota; kingdom Metazoa; phylum Chordata; class Lepidosauria; order Squamata; family Gekkonidae; genus Heteronotia; species Heteronotia binoei. Next base: position 17,373,445 of record NC_083232.1, read on the forward strand.
TGGAAATGGTGGGGAGTCATGAAGATCACTAGGATAGATAGGCCTTGAATACAGCAGGAGCTCACAGGAGCACAGCTCCTGAAACCTTTCTGATGGTTCCCCCCTCCTCCCCCCACCTGTCTTGTCCATTGAATAGTAGGTGCAGCTGCACAACAATCCCTGGATTAGGAGAGCGGGCAGCCAGCCAGCCACCAGGGGCTTTGCCATGCCCCCAGCAGCCCTCATAAACCCCTGGAGAAGCCCACACCACCCTTTCGCCACTTCTTATGTGATTTTGGGCAGCGGGTGGCTTGCTGGCCTTTATTACTTTAGTTTTCTATCCCACCCTTTCCACAAGCAGACTCAGGGCGGCTAACAGTCAGTTCAAAAACAATTTATAATTATAGTTTAAAACAATTTATAATTATAGTTTAAAACAGTAAAATAACAATTAAAATACATTTTATGGTGCTGCTCAAAACTTCAGAATAGGCCGAATCATAGCTTTCTTTCTTCTGACAGTGATCCTGTAATGGTCATAATTCTCGCTCAGCAGTGTAGGCTCAACCACGTATTTTTTTACAAAACGACCCCTGAGGATAGAGATGGAATATGATGCACACCAGTGTTTCAGAGGAGGACTGGATATCTGATGGAGAATGAACACACAAAGCTGCCTTATATTGAATCAGACTGTCTACTCAGACCGGTAGCAGCTCTCCCGGGTCTCAAGTGGAGGTCTTCCAGATCACCTACTGCCTAGTCCTTAACTGGAGTTGCTGAGGATCAAACCTGGGACCTTCTGCATGGCACAAGGAGACTGTACCACTGGGCTCCTCCCCAGTACAAGGAGACAAATCCCAGGGAATAGGGAAGCAGAAGATAGAACTTCTATATTTCTGATTTTGACAGGTGCCCTTTGTCATGTGGTGTTGGGAAAGCTTTACCTGCTGATACTCCCTCTTCTGCACACCTGTGAAAAGTACAGAAGCCTTCTTGGTCTCATGGTTAGATCTGACACCTTTGCCATTCTCACAGCAGGGCTGGCAGATTCATTCTAGCAGCTCCTCTGTGGTAAAACAGTTCCTGGAATGTGCTGCTGTAGACAGCAGGAGTCAGTCCAATCTGTATTGATTGAGTGGATATTGCCAGGGACCAGGAAATTAAACTGAAGCCAGGACAATTGCTCCATAGCATAAATAAACTCTGCTCGTACACTCTGCATTTCCTGGAGGAAACTGAAGAAACTGTTGAGGTGGAATCAGTGAAACCAAAATCTGGGAGGAAGACGCAGGGCTTTTTTTGTAGCAGGAACTCCTTTGCATATTAGGCTACACCCCCGTGATGTAGCCAATCCTCCAAGAAGAAGAAGAAGAAGATGAAGAAGATATTGGATTTATATCCTGCCCTTCACTCCGAATTTCAAAGTCTCAGAGCGGCTCACAATCTCCTTTATCTCCTCTACAACAGACACCCTGTGAGGTGGGTGGGGCTGAGAGAGCTCTCACAGCAGCTGCCCTTTCAAGGGCAACTCCTGTGAGAGCTATGGCTGACCCAAGGCCATTCCAGCAGGTGCGAGTGGAGGAGTGGGGAATCAAACCCAGTTCTCCCAGATTAGAGTCCATGCACTTAACCACTACACCAAACGGGCTCTCAAGGCCCTGTATGAAGAGCCTTGTAAGCTCTTGGAGAATTGGCTATATCAGGGGTGTGTGGCCATATATGCAAAGGAGTTCCTGCTACCAAAAAAAAAGCCCTAGGAAGAGGAATGATTCAGAGAATAGCAAGATGGAATTCGTGCCTGGGCAAACATATCAAAGCAGAACTAATGGAAGCATAAGGCTGACATTCATATTACAAGATGAACAATGACAATGTCCCCACTTTGTTCGCTTCAAAAAGCTTCCAGGAAAAAAAGGAGAGTTTAGGGCGCAGGGGTGTCAAACCCGCTGCTCAGTGGGCAAATCAGGTCCCCAGAGGGCTTCTACCAGCCACCCCCCCCCCCAGCAACTGACTCTTGTTTGCTTCCTTCTCCCTCTCTCTTGCTTTCTTCTGCATCTCAGCTTGCTTCACAAAGTTTACTCAATCACACAGGAGCTACAGAGGAATACTTCAATTTTCTTCATTGGTTGAGGCTCCTCCCCCTCCTGGTCCCCTGGGGAGGGAGGGAAAGAGCCAGAGCTTCTTTTGCCCATTTCCCCGGATCCCATGGGAGAAATACAAATAAAGCACCTTTACGACTAACAAGTGCTAATGTTTTAAACATGCTTTAAGGGTTTTTTCCCCAAAAAAATCTTTGGTCGTGTTTGTGTGCTTTAAAAAATTTATATCCCGACCTGAGTTCGATCCCCAGTGGGAGCTGGGTTTTCAGGTAGCCGGCTCAAGGTTGACTCAGCCTTCCATCCTTCTGAGGTTGGTAAAATGAGTACCCAGTTTGCTGGGGGGGAAGTGTAGATGACTGGGGAAGGCAATGGCAAACCACCCCATAAAAAGTCTGCGGAGAAAACGTGAAAGCAGAGTCACCCTAGAGTCTGAAACGATTGGTGTTTGCACAGGGGACCTTTCTTTTTCCCTAAGGGGTTTTTTCCCCCAAAAAAATCTTTAGTCATGTTTGTCTGTGTGCTTTAAAAAAATTATATCTCTGCTACCTAATCTTAAACAGGTTCACACATGACCTGGCCCAATATAGCTCAGCCCAGCCCAACAAGGTCTCACATATGTCAGATCTGGCCCTCATAACAAATAAGTTTGACACCCCTGGTTTAGGGCATCGGTGTCAAGGCCTGGAGCTTTCCAAACTAGATCCGAATTTCAGGTTTAGGATTGATGCAAAGGGAACTATTATCAAGGATAAAAATATTTGTTGCCAGGTGCCATGGCAGTCTGTCTGCAAAGTAAAAACAGTAGCTCCAGCTGCTGAAATCCTCACATACGGTTGGGGAACAGAGGACACAGCAATGCTTTGAGAAAAAATACCCTGCATTTCAGACTGAACTGCCATGCAGTTCCCAATCTTTGCCACATACCCAGGATTTTTTTTTTCTTCACTGAAAAGGCTCCCAGAAAAACACTGCAATTCCTTCATAGTAAAATATTTCTTCAATTGCCAAGATATTGTGGGGAAGCATATAAAAGCCATTGTAGGAAGTGCCAGCAAGTTGCAACCATCTTATGAGGACCCCCTTCGGGTTTTTAAAGTAAGAGATGAACAGAAATGGTTTGCCATTGCCCACCTCTGCTTAGTAGCTTTGGACTTCCTTGGTGGTCTCCCATCAAGGGCTTTTTTAATAGCAGGAATTCCTCTGCATATGCATATTGCATATGAGAGCCAGTTTGGTGTAGTAGTTAAGTGTGCGGACTCTTATCTGGGAGAACTGGGTTTGATTCCCCACTCCTCCACTTGCAGCTGTTGGAATGGCCTTGGGTCAGCCATAGCTCTGGCAGAGTTGTCCTTGAAAGGGCAACTTCTGTGAGAGCTCTCTCAGCCCCACCCACCTCACAGGGTGTCTGTTATGGGGGAGGAAGATAAAGGAGATTGTGAGCCGCTCTGAGACTCTGAGATTCAGAGTGGAGGGTGGGATATAAATCCAATATCATCATCATATTAGGCCACACACCTCTGATGTAGCCAATCCTCCAAGAGTTTACAGATCTCTTAATACAGGACCTACAGAAAGCTCCAAGAGGATTGGCTACATCAGGGGTGTGTGGCCTAATATGCAAAGGAGTTCCTGCTACAAAAAAAGCCCTGCATCCATATACTGACCAGGGCCAACCCTGTTTAGTTTCCAAGATCTGATGAGATTCGGCTAGCCTGGCTATTCAGGTCAGGGCACCCAGGTTGCTAACAGGTTGCTAAACTGTTTGCAAAAAACATTTTATTTTCATAGTTGGAAAATAGTGATTTATTTTTCATGCCCATAACCTTCTCCCATTCTCCACCAAATAATCCCCTGCCATGCATTGGCATGCCAGGTGTAAGAATTCTGAAACATCAATCTGTCTTTTCCCTCTGCTTTTCCATCATTGCACTACTTTGCAGATTTGGTGACCTTAGAGTGCAAAGTTATTTTGCAAACAACTTAAAATTGGGCAAGACCATTGCATTTATGCCCCAGTTCTAGTCAGTCACACTGATATGTTGAACGAATAACCAAAATAGCATTGTTCAGATGTTCTGTTCACAGTCTCATCTGTTTAGTACTAATCTAGTATTTGTTCTTAATTTATGCTCTGAATTAAACCAAGGTGCCAGATTATACCATGTTTCCCAAATTGTTAATCAATGCTCACATATGACTTACAAAATTCCTTTGCCTGTGTTCTGCATAGCTGGTGTGATATAAGTAATATTTGATCAAGATCATGATGCATTTAGTATTTTACTTATTTATTTTTAGTTCTTTTGCAAACAGCTTAAAACTGGGCTCTCAGAAAAGCACTGAATTTTGCTAATTTTTACTTTAAATAAACCTTTCCTTATTTGTTTAAATGGTTTACTATATGTTGCAATCTGCTCTGAGCCCCACAATTGTGGGGGAGAGCAGAAGAGAAATCAAAATAATAAATAAATAAAATGTTACTTTATTTATGGCCTGCCTTTCTCATGACACTCAAGCATGATTGCATAGTATAAAAAATTTAACCCAAAGCAGTGAAGCTATGTACCCTCTGCTAATTAAAAGAAATCTCACAGGACATCTCAAATGGTAACACTGAGATCAGTAACAGTTCCAAAGTAATTAGCCATGTTCAGGGCTTTTTTAGAGCAGGAATGCACAGAGACACAGTTCTGGCTGGGTTGACATCAGAGGGTGTGGCTTAAGATGCAAATGAGTTCCTGCTGGGCCTTTTCTACTAAAGAAGCCCTGTGTGGAACAATGGTGACACCAGGGGGTGTGGCCTAATATGTAAATAAGTTCCTGCTGGGCCGTGTTAGTCCATTGCTGCGAAATAGTGAAGAGTCCAGTAGCCCCTTTAAGACTAACAATTTTTTATTGTAGCATAAGCGTTGGAGAAACACAGCTCTCTTTGCATGAAGATGCATGAAGAGAGCTGTGTTTCTCGCAAGCTTACACTACAATAAAATTTCTTAATCTTAAAGGGGCTACTGGACTCTTTACCTTTTAAAATCAGTAAGAGTGCAATCCTAAACTAAAGTTGCCAGCCTCTATTGTATGTTTTAACCTCCAGGTAGGACCTGGAGTTCTGGAATTTTGATTCTGGGATTCTGGAGAGATCAGGCCCCCTGAACAAAAAGGCAGCTTTGTAGGGTGGACTTGGCATCACATCCTAGCTGACCTCCCTTTGCTCCCTCAGCTCCACCCACCCCTGGCTCCACCCCCAAATGTCCAGGAATTTTCCATCTAAGAGTTGACAGGCCTGCTATGGACATCTTCCTGAGAATAAGCCCCCATGGGATAGACTTGAGCAGGATATATGAACATATGAAACTGCCTTCTACTGAATCAGACCCTGGGTCCATCAAAGTCAGTATTGTCTACTCAGACTGGCAGCGGCTCTCCAGGGTCTCAAGCTGAGGTTTTTCACACCTACTTGCCCAGACCCTTTTTAGCTGGAGATGCCGGGGATTGAACCTGGGGCCTTCTGCTTACCAAGCAGATGCTCTACCACTGAGCCACCGTCCCTCCCAAATTCTGAATTTGGATTCTGAATAGATTTGCTCACGATTGCTCTCACATTCACTTAACAGGTACACAGTCCTGCAGCCCATTCAAAGGCATAATTCCCACTGGCTTTAACTGCATATGTTTGAATAAAAACCTCAAGAATCAAGTTTTCAGTGAACTCATAAGAGGCATCAGGGTGCTTTAATACTACTGCTCAAAAAAAAGAGAAGCTAAACTCAGCAACCTTCCCTCCCTCCCCAGCAACAAGTCTGCATCTCCACATGTTCCCCAGAGAGCACTGAGATCCAGCTCCCCTGGACCAAAGGAGGCCAAACTGAAAGTAACGAGGGAGCAGGCCTTCTCGGTAATGGCTCCCCACTGGTGGAATCAGCCACTGGAGGAGGTGCGAGCCCTGAGGGACTTTAACCAGTTCCGCAGGGCTTGCAAAACCACCCTCTTCCAACAAGCCTATAAGGAACCCTGAAAATGACATTTAGCCATCTGGATACACATCTTACTGAATGTAGCACCTTTAATTTATTGTAGTTTTTAAAAATTTTATGTAATTGTTTTAATTGTATTTATTAACTGTATTTTATAATTGACCTGAATAATAATCATGGTACATACCATGTACCCTAAATCAGACTTTTCCCTGCAGCCACTGTGGCCGGACCTGCCTGTCCCACATTGGTCTTGTCAGCCACCAGCGAGCCTGCAGCAGACGTGGACTATTGCACCCTTCTTAAATCTTCGTTCGCGAAGCCAAGCTGAGAGACATACCATGTCCTGTTAGCCGCCCTGAGCCTGCTTCGGCGGGGAGGGCGGGATATAAATAAAATTTAAAAAAAAAATCCCTTGGGAAATAATACTATCTTGTTCTAATCCATGGCTGAAAGCTAGAAGATGGCAGGTCAGGGTTCTTTTTTAGCAGGAATGCACAGGAATGCAGTTCCAGCTGGCTTGGTGTCAGAGGCGTGGCCTAATATGCAAATGAGTTCCTGCTGGGCTTTGCCTTCAAACAGCCCCATGTAAAATAATGGTGATGTCAGGGGTGTGGCCTAATATGCAAATGAGTTCCTGCTGTTTTTCCCCCCTACAACCCCCCCTGCAGAAGTATGTTTGCCCTCAAGTAGCTGTAGCATTTCCAGGTCCAGATTGGAAAACACCTGGAGATTTTAAGGAGGCGGAGCCTGGGGAGGACAGGGTTTGGTGAGGGGAGGGACCTCAGCAGGGTGTAATGCCATAAAGTCCACTAAAGCTAATGTCATCTTGGGGTGTATCAACAGAGGCATGACATGCAAACTGCAAGATGTCATAGTTCTGCTGTACATTGCATTCGTCAGCCTGTACCTGGAGGATTGTGTGCAGTTCTGGAGGCCTCACTTCAAGAATGGTATGGACAGAATGGAGTAGGTGCAGAAGAGAAGAAGAAGATATTGGATTTATATCCTGCCCTCCGCTCCAAATCTCAGAGTCTCAGAGCAGCTCACAATCTCCTTTATCTTCCTCCCCCACAATAGACTCCCTGGGAGGTGGGTGGGGCTGAGAGGGCTCTCACAGCAGCTGCCCTTTCAAGGACAACCTCTGCCAGAGCTATGGCTGACCCAAGGCCATAACAGCAACTGCAAGTGGAGGAGTGGGGAATCAAACCCGGTTCTCCCAAATAAGAGTCCACGCACTGAACCACTACACCAAACTGGAGCTCTCTGGAGAGTGATGAGGATGATCAGGGGCCTGGAGACCAAGCCCTAGGAGGAAAGGTGGAGGGACCTGGGAATGTTCAGTCTGGAGAAGAGGTTGAGGGGGGAACATGATTGCTCTCTATAAGTATTTGAAGGGCTGAGGAGAGGGAGCTTGGTTACTAAGGAATTTTATGCTATAATTCTATGTTGGCAGCGGAGGAGAGGACTTATAATAATGGGTTTGAATTAAGGGTGGGAAGGTACCAGCTGGATATTAGGGAAAACTTTTTTATAGTGAGAGTTGTTCAACAGTGGAATCAGCCACAGAGGGAAGTGGTGAGTTCCCCCTCACTGGCAGTCTTTAAGCAGTGGCTGGATGAACACTTGTCAGGGATGCTCTAGGCTGCTCTTGCATTGAGCAGAGGGTTGGGCCTAATGGTCTGAATGGCCCCTTCCCACTCTGTGATTCTGTGATTCCATGTTTCTCTAAAGCAGCCATTTTCTCCAGGGGAACTGAACTATGGAGAACAGTTGTAATTTTGGGAGATTGCCAGGATCCCATGCAGCCTTATGTAGTGGTGAATTATTTGTTTATTTGGAATATGATACCTATATCCACTGTGTGCTTTTATGTGAATTAATCCCGTTTTAACTTGGTGAGAATATGCATGGAAAGCGATGGGCCTCCCAGTCACCACTTGCATAATGTTTGCTGGTAGATATACCTGACCTTGGGCCTCCAAAGCAGACTCTAAGGGAGGTTCATGTTGGAGAAGGCAGGCCTTCAGATAGACTACCACCAAACCACTTGGGTCTTTAAACAGAGAGCTAGTTAGATGTAGTGGTTAAGAGTGGAATCTAGTCTCGGGTTTGATTCCCCACTCCGCCACATTCAGGTGCTGGATGACCTCGAATCAGTCACTTTTCTCTCAAGAGCAGTTCTCAAAAGAGCTCTTTGAGCCAGTTTGGTGTGGAGAGCCAGTTTGGTGTAGCAGTTAAGTGTGTGGACTCTAATCTGGGAGAACCAGGTTTGATTTCCCACTCCTCTGCTTGCACCTGCTAGCACGGCCTTGGGTCAGCCATAGCTCTGGCAGAGGTTGTCCTTGAAAGGGCAGCTGCTGTGAGAGCCCTCTCAGCCCCATCCACCTCACAGGGTGTCTGTTGTGGGGGAAGAAGGTAAAGGAGATTGTGAGCTGCTCTGAGACTCTGAGTGAAGGATGGGGTTTTAGGGTTGCCAGCCTCCAGGTGGTGCCTGGAGATCTCCCGCTTTTACAACTGATCTCCAGCTGACAGAGATCAGATCCCCTGGAGAATATGTCTGCTTTGAAGGGTGGACTCTATGGCATTGTACCTTCCCCTCCTCAAACCTCGCCCTCTCCCAGATGCACCCCAAAGTCTCCAGGTATTTTCCAACCCAGACCTGGCAACCCTAAAAGGGTATAAATCCAACTCGCCTCCTCCTCCTCTTCCTTCTCCTTCTATTCCTGCGCAGTGAAATGGTCAATCCACAACTGTGTATACGTTATGCAAAATGAAGTTGAAGTATCCTAAAGTATATCAGTCCAGAGTTATGTGTTAGTGTCCAGTATCTCAAGTTTCAGAGTTTTTATAGGTAACTGTATAGATGCTTGGTTACTAAGGAATTTTATGCTATAATTCTATGTATGCTTGAATGGAAGAAAGGTGACTGGGCCTTACTTCCATGTAAAAACATTTAAAACCAGGCTTTTAAATAGAATTTAAATAATCCTGGCAGATTATCTCCCTCTATGTCTGGTATACTGGATTATTATAAGGCTGTTGAGGAATTTTAAAATTAATAACTTTTTGCCTGCTTAAGACAGAGCAAAGTAGTAGCAGCTTTATAAAGCTTAACAACCAAAGAATTCTTTATCAAAATGGCTAAGAGAATGAGGCCAAATTCCCACATGCCACTTAACAGAGTTTGCCAGCTTTTTTTCTACTGGTGTTGTGTATATGTGAAAAACAAAAAGGCAGCTTCAAATGGTTTTATTCTACATTTCTGAATCCATACATGGCCATGCAGCAAGGCTGATTTACAATTATATTTTTGAAATGTTGTAAGCAATGTTCCCTCTAAGCTGCAGAGTCTTGCGAGCAAAAATTCTACTTTATGAGCTACTGGCATTAAAGCTGTGAGCTACTGCATAAATTAGTGTGCTTTAGGGTAAATTTTCCTGAGCTAAAACAAAAATGTGTGAGCTGGAGGCTAAAAATCTGTGAGCTAGCTCATGCCAACTCAGCTTAGAGGGAACACTGGTTGTAAGCCACTTTGGGTCCCATTGCGGAGAAAAGCAGGGTATAAGTGTCTAAACAAACTAATGCAATGCATTTCCGTATGGATTTGGAACCAGGAAATCCTGAGTCAGGAGTGGTCAAACTTGCTTAACATAAGAAGAAGATATTGGATTTATATCCCACCCTCCACTCCGAAGAGTCTTAGAGCAGCTCACAATTTCCTTTACCTTCCTCCCCACAACAGACACCCTGTGAGGTAGATGAAGATATTGGATTTATATCCTGCCCTCCACTCCGAAGAGTCTCAGAGCAGCTCACAATCTCCTTTACCTTCCTCCCCCACAACAGGCACCCTGTGAGGTAGATGAAGATATTGGATTTATATCCTGCCCTCCACTCCGAAGAGTCTCAGAGCGGCTCACAATCCCCTTTACCTTCCTCCCCCACAACAGACACCCTGTGAGGTGGGTGGGGCTGGAGAGGGCACTCACAGCAGCTGCCCGTTCAAGGACAACCTCTGCCAGAGCTATTGCTGACCCAAAGCCATGCCAGCAGGTGCAAGTGAATCAAACCCGGTTCTCCCAGATAAGAGTTCGCACACTTAACCACTACACCAAACCTTAAATGTTTGAGAGTTGCAAGACATGAACATCAGATGTTTGAGAGCTGCAGGAAAGAAAGAAGGAAGGCAAGTAGATGGGGAGAGAGAGGAGGGATGTAAAGAAAACAACTTTAACTGTAAATGCATTCTCCAAGCCACCAGCTGGTTTAGCTTGGAGGAGTGATTTAAAGAGATAAGTGCTTTCTCCAAGCCAGCCAACGGTGCAGTGAGGGCTTTGAGAGTCACACAATATGTGTGAAAGAGCCACATGCGGCTCCTGATCTGCAGTTTGGCCACCCCTGTCCTAGTTTCAAAATGCACCTCAGGTGTACATTTACTAGGTGGCCTTAGGTGATTCCATTCTCTCACACACACATCCACTCACACATTCTGGGTGGAGCCAGGAGACTTTGGGGGTGGAGCCAGGAGCAAGGTTGTGACAGCACGATTGAACTCTGAAGGGAGCTCTGGCCATCACATTTAAAGGGACTGTGCTCCTTTTAAAGTCCTTCCCTTCACTGGAAATAATGGAGGATAGGGGTACCTTCTTTGGGGGCTCATAGAATTGGACCCCATGGTCTAATATTTTTGAAACTTGGGGGGAGTTTTGAGAAGAGGCACCAGACGCTATGCTGAAAATTTGGTGCCTCTACCTCATAAAATATAAACATATGAAGCTGCTTTATACTGAATCAGATCCTCAGTCCATCAAAGTGGTGGTGGCGGCTACAAGCATAGCCAGCTTCAAGAAGGGGTTAGATAAAAATATGGAGCAGAGGTCCATCAGTGGCTATTAGCCACAGTGTGTGTGTGTGTGTATATAATTTTTTTGGCCACTGTGTGACACAGAGTGTTGGACTGGATGGGCCATTGGCCTGATCCAACATGGCTTCTCTTATGTTCTTATGTTAAAGTCAGTATTGTCTACTCGGGTCTCAAGCTGAGGTTTTTCATGCCTATTTGCCTGGACCATTTTTAGTTGGAGATGTCAGGGATTGAACTTGGGACCTTCTGCTTACCAAGCAGATGCTCTACCACTGAGCCACCGTCTCCCCAGAGCCCCAGATCAGTTCTCCATTATACCTGATGGGGACTAGTCTCCATATATATAATGGAGTATAATGGAGTACTCAGTAGACATTTCCACTTTTTGATAACCCTGAAGCAGTGGAGGGCCTCCAGACCAGGGGATCCCTGCCCCCACCTGGGGATTGGAAACCCTAAGTCCCACTTCCAGGAAAAGGGATAATGATATTGACTTGCTTTAGGGGTCATTGAAAACCTGCTGAAGTGAGCTGTACAAAGTGCTGAAAACACTAGAAAACTGTGGCAAGTGCTATGCCCAGAAGCATTTGCCTTCTGTTTAGCCCACTATCCAGCCCACCTGTTAAGATCTGCCTCTCAAGCCCTGCTCTCTGTGCCCCTGCCCTTAGAGGGCATGCAGGGGTGGAATTCTAGCAGGAGCTCCTTTGCATATTAGGCTACACACCCCTAATGTAGCCAATCCTCTAAGAGCTTACAAGACTCTTTTTTGTAAGCTCTTGGAGGATTGGCTACATCAGGAGGGTGTGGCCTAATATGCAAAGGAGCTCCTGCTAGAATTCCATCCCTGGAGGGCAGCGTCTAGAGCCTGGGCATTTTCTGTACTGGCACCTTGCCTTTGAGATGCTCTCCTCCTTGAGACTCACTGGTTTGTGCTATAGTGTCTTTTAGGTGCCAGGTCAAAACTTATCTTTTTTTACCCTGGATTTTAATTAATAATTTTTTTCTCACACCCTGAATAGCCCAGGCAAGCCCAATTTTGCCAGGTCTTGGAAGCTAAGCAGGGCAGACTCTGGCAAATACTTGGATGGGAGACCTCCTTGGAATATGGGAGTTGGGGCAGGCTTTATTTAGCCACCTCTCTGAAAATCCTCCAGGCCTCCAGTTGGGGTCAATCATCAGAGGTTGCCATGACTTCCAGGTACACACTCACACACAAATATAAATACAAAAAATTCCCCCCTGCCCCAAGTTTTATCTTACTATTTTTTATAATTGTAGACTTCAAGTGTGAGATGTGTTTTATGGAATAGTTTTTATGTTGTTTATTACCAGTGGCTTGGTTTTGGTGGCTTGTTGTTTTATATTGTTGGTGGTACATAATGCCATCAAGTTTCAGCTGACTTAAGGAAAACCTGTAGGATTTTTCAAGGCAAGAGACATTCAGAGGTGGCTTGCAATTGCTTGCTTCTATGTAGGAACCCAGGACTTGCTTGGTGGTCTCCCATCCAAGTACGAACTGGGGACAACCCTGCTTAGCTTCTGAGACCTGACGAGATTGGGCTAACTATCTGAAGCAGGACTCTGAAGAAGAAGACTGCAGATTTATACCCGCCCTTCTCTCTGAATCAGAGACTCAGAGCGGCTTACAATCGCCTATATCTTCTCCCCCCACAACAGACACCATGTGAGCTGGGTGGGACTGAGAGAGCTCTGACAGAAGCTGCCCTTTCAAGGACAACCTCTGCCAGAGCTATGGCTGACCCAAGGCCATTCCAGCAGGTACGAGTGGAGGAGTGGGGAATCAAACCTGGTTCTCCCAGATAAAAGTCCGCGTACTTAACCACTACACCAAACTGGCTAGGGAATAATGGAGTGCCCAGCAGACATCCCCCCCACACTTTCTGATGATCCTGAAATGGGAAGAGGGCCTCCAAACTGGGGGATCCCCTGCCCCCACTACACCAAATTGGCTCCATAGAAATGCAACGAACCAATAAAATATATAATAAATAAACTGAAGTGGCGAATCAAAGACTGCTGCCCACCATATTGCCCAGCCTATAAGCAAGATGTATGTGTGCTAAATGCTGCCAAGTCATTTCTGTCTTACGATTACCTGTGAATTAATCACCTCCACAATGTCCTATCATTAATAGCCTTGCTTGTCTTGCAAACCGAGGGACTTGGCTTCCTTGATTGAGTCAATCCACCTCATGTTAGGTCTTCCTCTTTGCCTGCTGCCTTCAGCTTTTCCTAGCATTATTATCTTTTCCAGTCTTCTCAGGATGTAACTGAAATACGATAGCCTCATTTTACTCATTTTAGCTTCTAGAGAGAATTCAGGCTTGATTTGACCTAGAACTCACTGATTTGTCTAAGGAAGATACATTTCACTTTTTGCAGAATAGGACCAAATGTTCCACCTCTGAGGATTTACTAACTAAGGAGACCAGTGCGCATAAACTTTTGGAAGTTATAAGCTTTCTAAGGCTCTTCAGTAAGGGAAGCACTATCAATTTGTTTAAGCCCCTCGAGGACTTTATGGAGAAGAGAATAAGTAGGACAGGAATAATTTAATTCATTAAGCGACGGAACTGAAGTAATCCCTGGCATAAAACATGCAAAACCATCATAGGTTGAAATTGTAACTGTGACAGAGGGCTCTAATTTTAAGATTATTGCATATATAATTGCAATTACTGGATCAGCATCCTTTTCTTCTATCAAGTATGCTGCCTATTTAGACTTGAAGAAAAAAGCCATCAAACGAATAATTTCCACTCCCGAGCTCCAAAATCAACACATACACTTGGTGGTGGTAGAGCCAGTTTGGTGTAACGGTTAAGTGCACAGACTCTTGTTTGGGAGAACCGGGTTTGATTCCCCACTCCTCCACTTGCAGCTGCTGGAATGGCCTTAGGTCAGCCATAGCTGTCACACAGTTGTCCTTGAAAGGGCAGATGCTGTGAGAGCTCTCTCAGCCCCGCCCACCTCACAGGGTGTCTGTTGTGGGGGAGGGAGGTAAAGAAGATTGTAAGCTGCTCTGAGACTCTGAGATTCAGACTGAAAGGCAGAGTATAAATCCAATAACTGCTGCTGCTTCTTCTTTTAGAAAACGCACTTATAGCTAACTCATGGCACCTCTGTAGGGTTTTTAAGGCAAGAGATGTTCAGAGGTGGTTTACCATTGCCTTGCTTTATTTTATGACTCTGGTATTTCTTGAAGCTCTCCCATCCAAATACTAACCAAAATCAACCCTGCTTAGATCAGGCTAGCCTGAGCTATTCCAGTCAGGGCAACAGATACACATACTGCAGGGGTGGAATTCTGGCAGGAGCTCCTTTGTATATTAGGCCACACACCCCTGATGTAGCCAATCCTTCAAGAGCTTACAAAAAGGAGTCTTGTAAGCTCTTGGAGGATTGGCTACATCAGGAGTGTGTGGCCTAATATACAAAGAAGCTCCTGCTAGAATTCCACCCCTGCACATCCTTATTTAGCCATCAAGCCCAATCAAATGAGAATGTTTAACTTCCAAATAAATTTGGACTCCTGGAGCTCATTGGCCTGTGTCCATCATTTAAGATGGAAAAGGAAACCTTGTTAACAAGTTCCAAAGAACAGAGCTGGCAACGGCTGATACAAAACGGCCACAGGGAATGAAAAATCACAATGCTTTAATAAACTGAACATGTTCTCTGACAAGTTAACATAACAACATGATTATCAAATCCCTGAAGAAATGCTATAATGTGCAACACCTGAAAACAGTGAAAGGCTCCTTTCAAATGTGACATTGAAAATGCAAAAGTGAGAAAATATTTCCAAGCAAGTTATCCAAAGCATAAAAGTGGGATGAATTGAGGCTAGATGTTTGCCTAAACTAAGTACAAATATTCATTCATTTCTGTACTTCAGATAATTTGCTTAAAAGTGTTTGCGTACCATATAATGCTGCTTATAATGTTAATCTGCTCTCTTGTTCACAGTGCCATCCTAAACAGAGTTATAATCTCCTAAACCAGGGGTGGCCAAACTGTGGTTTGGGAGCCACATGTGGCTCTTTCACACATATGGTGCAGCTCTCAAGGTCCCCACCACCCGGTCAGCCAGCTTGGAGAAGGCATTTCTCTCTTTAAATCACTTTTCAAGCCATGCCAGTTGATGGCCTGAAGAATGCATTTAAAGTTAAAGTTGCTTTCTTTACACCTCCCTCTCTTCCCTCCCTCCCTTCCTGTCTTGCAGCTCTCAAACATCTGATGTTCATGTCTTGTGGCTCTCAAACATCTGATGCTTATTCTATGTGGCTCTCCTGTTAAGGAACTTTGGCCACGCCTGTCCTAAACCCATTGAAGTCAGTGAGCATACAAGGCTATAACTGCTCCCTAGTGTTGTCTACTCTGCCTGGCAGAGGTGCTCACAGAAAAAAAAACTTTCCCAGCACCTGCTCCAAGATCTCCTACAGCTGCAAATGCCAGGGATTAAACCTTGAAATATCCTATTTGCAAATCATGTGCTTTTCTACTGTGTTGCAGCTCCTCTCTAGAGGAAACATACAAGCTCATTCTATTTCTGTAACAAGTTTTAAAGTTATCATTTGAGTTTGCCTATAGCAAAATCTTGAGGAAGACTTGGATGTTCTTCCTTTTATGCAGTGAAGGAATTTGCAGTGAAGCAAAAAGAACCTTGAGAAAATTAACTAACAGTTACACAGGGGAGATAAACACAAGGCCAGTCCAAGGGTTTTTGGTGCTCAAGGCAAACTATGGCTTCATAAAAAAAACAAAACCCTAGCATGCAGAAAATTAATGAACTTTGCCTTTATTGACTTGGTAATTAGAACGAACAATGTAAAAGTAAAACATTTTTATTCTTTATTTCCGAAATGTATATTCTGCCTTTTTGCCCAATAAAGACCAACAAAACAGCTAACAATAAGAGTATTAGATAGGTAGGTAGGTAAAGAGCCAGTATGGTGTAGTAGTTAAGTGTGCAGACTCTTATGTGGAAGAACCGAGTTTGATTCCCTACTCCTTCATTTGCAGCTGCTAGAATGGCCTTGGGTGAGTCATAGCTCTCACAGAGTTGTCCTTGAAAGGGCAGCTTCTGTGATTGCTCTCTCAGCCCCACCTACCTGTTTGTTGTGGGGAAGGAAGATAAAGGAGACTGTGAGCTGCTCTGAAACTCTGAGATTCAGAGTGAAGGCTGGGATATAAATCCAATATCATCATCATCATCATCATCATCATCAATAGAAAACAAAATAATAGCAATTAAAACAAGGCAGGAAGGAAGAGTCACTGAAGGAACACCAAATAAAACAGAAAATATCTTTACCCACTGGTGGAAGACTGCAGTGGAAAGGGACAGATGAATACCCTTGGGTTAGAATTGAGCTGTGGTGCTGGAGAAGAATCTTGAGAGTCCCTTGGACTGCAAGAAGATCCAATCAGTCAGTCCTAAGGGAAATCAACCCAGACTGTTCCCTGGAAAGTCAGATGCTGAAGGTGAAGCTCAAATACTTTGGCCACCAAATGAGAAGGGAGCATTCAGTGGAGAAGACCCTGATGCTGGGAAAGACAGAAGGCAAAAGAAGAAGGGGGCGGCAAAAGATGAGATGGCTGGACAGCGTTACTGATGAAACTAATATGAATTTGAGCAGACTGCAGAGGATGGTGGAAGACAGGAGGACCTGGCGTGACTTTGTCCATGGGGTCACGAAGAGTCAGACTCAAGTGTGCGACTGAACAACAACAAAAAACTTGGTGCCCTAAGGAAGCACTTAATTCACATATATGGATGGGCCAACTCTCAGTCCATACAGCTCTGTGTTTTCACCAGTATTTCAGATTTTAAATGAGCCTTTGCAGTAGAAATATTTATGCAATTTCTAGAGAAAGAAAGTTTAGACCAAACTAACAAAAGTTCTCTTAGTTCTCTTTGCATATCCCTGGCTGCTTAAGTGCTATTCTCCCGGAGGAACATTCCACTTAAAGCATATTGGGAACTAGAAGCAGAATTGTTTCAATAAGTGCTTGAATACTAAGTATATTTTACATTCACATTTCCAGTACCTGGAATAATGAACCCATAAAAGACCTTGGCCTTTGTAGCCTTACCAGAGTTTCCAGTATCTTCCAACATGAAACACAAAAACATCTCCAAGTGTTACAAACAAGCTGTTATAAAGCATAAGAAATTAAAAAAAAATTAAAAAGAAACAATGAACCCATAAAAGAGCTTAACCTTTGTAGTCTGCCCAGAGTTGGGAAAGGTTTTTTTTTGTTTCAAAAGTACTATTACCTTTATTACAAAATGGTACAACAAAATTGTTCAAAGCGGCACTTTCCCACCAAAACTTTCCCATCCTGTTGTTTTTTTCTTGCAGGCTGAAAAAATACAGTAATCTATATTTACTTCCATGGGGCAAACAGCAGTAGGATATATGTGCTGATCCGCAAAATGGGCTATTCTATCAATGCTCCAAGCGACTGTAGTGGCATTTCTTGGCCTTGAAGCTATGTCTGTGTGTAAAGTGCCATCAATTTGCAGCCGATTTATACAACCCTGTAGGGTTTTTAAGACAACAAACATTCAGAGGGGGTTTGCCATTGCCTTCCCCTGCATACAGACTCTGGAATTTCTTGGCGGTCTCCTATCCAAATACCTGCTTCTGAGAGCTGATGAAATTGGGCTAGCCCAATTTGGGGAGGGACGGTGGCTCAGTGGTGGAGCCTCTGCTTGGTAAGCAGAAGGTCCCAGGTTCAATCCCTGGCATCTCCAAAAAAGGGTCCAGGCAAATAGGTGTGAAAAACCTCAGCTTGAGACCCTGGAGAGCCGCTGCCAGTCTGAGAAGACAATACTGACTTTGATGGACCAGGGGTCTGATTCAGTATAAGGCAGCTTCATATGTTCATATGTTCATAGCCTGGGCCATCCAGACCCCTTAGCAGTATGGATTGCAGGGCTTTTTTTGTAGCAGGAACTCCTTTGCACATTAGGCCACACACCAGTGTTCCCTCTAAGCTGAGTTAGAGTGAGCCAGCTCACAGATTTTTAGCCTCCCGCTCACACATTTTTGTCTTAGCTCAGGAAGGATGACCTCAGAGCACACTAATTTCTGCAGTAGCTCACAACTTCAATGCCAGGAGATCACAAAGTAGAATTTTTGCTCATTAGACTCTGCAGCTTAAAGGGAACATTGCCACACACCCCTGATTTAGCCAATCCTCCTGGAACTTACAGTAGGCCCTGGACTAAAAGCCCTGTAAGCTCTTGGAGGATTGGCTACATCTGGGGTGTGTGGCCTTATAGGCAAAGGAGTTCCTGCTACAAAAAAAAGCCCTGGATTTATGTATTTGGGTAGGAAATGTATATGCAGCCTTCTTCAGAGACCTGGTCAAGGCAGCACCACAAAACACACCTACAGGGGAAAAAGCTGGTTCTCAACAGCTGCAGGTGAAATGACAGGTGGTCAAACTGTCATGGAAGCCCTGCCCTCCTGGCTCCTCAGAAAGGTGGTCAAACTGAAGACAGACCTAGCTCCCGATCTTGCAAAGATCTGAATTGAAACTAAACTAGCTTGCGGTGGTGAGTTGCTATCTATGATGACCAAAAGTGCTGAGAGTAAATGTCGTAGCGAGATAAATAAGTAAACAAGGAGCAAAATCTAAAATTGCTTGCTTTGCAGTCTGCGGTTCAGAATGTATCTCTGATGGTTCTGTTTTACTCCCAGTGAATGCTAATGAAGGTTTCTGAAAATAAAACCATTGAGAAATGAAAAAAAAAAGAAAGAAAAGGGGGGAAAGAAAAAAAGGTAAAACAATAAAGGCAGCATAAGAACAATAAACCAACAGAGCATAAAAAGTAGTATTTAGCAGCCTAAAAAGAGATGAGCTACAGAGGGTGGAAGGTCTATGACTTCCACTTCTCCTGTGGTATGCCACAGGAATGAGAGAGAAAGTTATTCATATCTGTAAAGATGCTAATGACTGGAGGACATTAGGGAATTCATAGAAGGATAGGACTGCTATGCTGTTAGTTCTTCAGAGTGGATTAGTCTCCTTTAAGAAAAACCTGAAGAGATTTTTGAATGGTGGAGTAGAATGTTACTGAATGACAGACAGTTATACCAACACAGATATTTAGGGATAGTACAAAACACATGCATATAGAAACCTCCAAGTGATGTAAAGTGGGAGGAAATGGCAAAAAAAAAGTAATATGAGGCAGGCCATTTAAATTTTAAGTTTCAGAGTCTAAGGGAGGAAGTGTGCTCAAAGGATGGGGAGGAGTTGGAGGCATTGAGTTTTGACCTAGATTCGAATATCCCAGAATCCTCCAAATCTCCAGGAATCTCCAGAAATCTTCCAAACTGGAGATGGCTACCCGACAAGAACAGCACACATGGGCTTACTGTTGCTATCCACTATTCAACACATCTACAGTCTGGAGAGCTTCACTAAAGCAGCCCTCTTAAAGAAGGCAGTGTAGTTATTGTCCCACTGCCTATGCACAGTTGAAGTAAAACAGCATCATCAAGGTGCTAGAGAATACCAAGGATTAATGATTTTCCACAACTATTTCTCAAGGTCATTCATTCTTTTTAAAGTGTTTTGCCTTGTATCTTCTTGTCTATTGATGGTTCTCCAGTGTCTGTGCTTTCTGGGATTTATATTCACTTATTAACATTCTTTTACACCCAGGATTTTTGGAGGGTGTGGTTTGCCAAAAATGGCTTGGAAAGAATCTCACCCAGATTTTTGGACAAGCTGCTTCGCTTCGCCAGTGCTGATGGACAGCTCCAGGCCACGGTAGCGGAGAGCAACAGAGAGTGGGAAGGGAAGGAGAGCGTGCGCCTCTATTTCTTTCACAAAACACAAGCATGCACCTTGATTTTGGACTTGCAAAGGGGATCAGGCTAAAAAAAAATAAATCCTTTTCCTGGTGGCAGATCCTGCCAGGGGAGTCTCCCAGACTTCCTTAGCTCCTTTCTCTTGCCCACAGTCTTTCATCCACACACTCTCTGGCTTTCCACATGCCCCCATGAAAGTCTTGCACTCTTCCTCCCTAATCTGTCTGAGTCTGTAGCTTTAAATCAGGCTCTCGGTCCCGCCTTCCCCCAGAATCTACCAATCCTTGTGTTCCCTTAAAGCAGGGAGAGTGCTCCCTTGCCCAATAAGGGATGCTCCTGTGTGCCCCTCCCCTCCCCCATACCCTCAGTGTGAGGTGGGGTGAGCAGATTGCCCGACTTTCGCCCCCTCCCTAGATTAGGTTCCTCGCTCAGCCTACTGGCTGAGACTCTCACCCAAGCTCTCACCTCAGCCTGCTCTGCCTCTGCCCTGCCCCCTCTGGTTCTCCTTCTTCTAAATCCTGGATGCTCTGTTGCTATGAACATATATGAATCTATGAAGCTGCCTTTTACTGAATCAGACCTCGGTCCATCAATGTCAGTATTGTCTAATCAGACTGGCCGTTGCTCTCCAAGGTCTCAAACTGAGGTTTTTCATGCCTGCCTGGACCCTTTTTAGTTGGAGATGCTGCGGATTGAGCCTGGGACCTTCTGCTTACCAAGCAGATGCTCTACCACTGAGCCACCGTCCCTTCCCGTAGGCATATGAACATATGAAGCTGCCTTCTACTAAATCGGACCCTCGGTCCATCAAAGTCAGTATTCTACTCAGACTGGCAGTGGCTCTCCAGGGTCTCAAACTGAGGTTTTTCACGCCTGCTTGCCTGGACCCTTTTTAGTTGGAGATGCTGCGGATTGAGCCTGGGACCTTCTGCTTACCAAGCAGATGCTCTACCATTGAGCCACCATCCCTCCCTATTTATTTATTTAGATTTATAGCCCACCCTTTCCCAAATGGGCTCTGAGCGGGTAACAAAAGTCAATAATACAAGGTTAAAATCAGATACACATAAAATATACAATCTAAAAACAATATAACAGTCTAAAAACAAACTCCAATTCTGCAGTGGGTGGTGGGTGCATCCTCTTGAGTGTGCATTGTGGCTCATTTCCCTCCAGCCCACCCTCCCACCCCTCCTCCACCCACACAATCTCTGCTGGCACAAGCTGGAAGTCAGGCTGCCCCCATGAGGTACGTTGGAGAAGGGTGTCTTGTGCTTTGCTGTTGTTGCAGGAGCCAGAAGGATCGGGAGTCCACAGAGTCCAGGTCATCCACATCCACCCCTGGACAGGATTCTAGTAAAAGCTGTCCTATTGGCTAATCATTAGAGTTTGCAAGTCAAAGACCTTGTCCCGTGGGGCAGCTGTTTTGAGTAGAAAGGAGTGTGGCATCAGTGTTCCCTCTAAACTGAGGTAGCTCACAGATTTTTAGCCTCCATCTCACACATTTTTGTCATAGCTCAGGAAGGATGATCCCAGAGCACAATAATTTATGCAGTAGCTCACAACTTGAATGCCAGCAGCTCACAAAGAATTTTTGCTCACAAGACTCTGCAGCTTAAAGGGAACCTTGTTCTCTGAACCTCATCTTATGGCTTATCACTTTTTATACTTTCCCATTCCATTCTTACCAGAACCCTGTGAGACAGGTCAGGTAGAGAGAATGTGGTAGAGCCAAAGTCTCAAGTAAGTTTTCAGACAGAATGGCATTTGAACCTGGGTCTACCAGATCCTAGCCCAGCATTCTAACCCGGGGTGGCCAATGGTAGCTCTCCAGATGTTTTTTGCCTACAACTCCCATCAGCCCCAGCCAGCATGGCCAATGGCTGGGGCTGATGGGAGTTGTAGGCAAAAACATCTGGAGAGCTACCATTGGCCACCCCTGCCCCATTGACCACAGTGGCTTTTGCTACAAATGGTGTCACATCAGAGTGACTCCAGAGACCATCTGAACTCAAGTGAAATAACAGCTGTCTTCCAGAAGCAGCAGTGAGAGTAAGAACCCTGGGGAAGTCAGGGCCATTCTCTGGTAGGAGAAAGGGAATGTGGGCATACATGAAACCAACAAGGGGAAATTGCCTACAGAGAGACTAGGCTTGGAAGTGTAGATTTATCATTGATATTGAAAACAGTAGCAGCCAAGGTGCCCCAAATAAACTGATAGTTCTAAAGGTTACCATGAAACCCAGAGGGAAGGTAAACAGCTGTTTGAGGAGAGCCAGTGAATCTGAGGCTCTGTCATACCACAACTGGGGCAGTGATGCTCTGTATTCTTGATGCTTGGGGGGGGGGCAACAGTGGGAAAGCTTCTAGTGTCCTGGTCCCACTGATAGACCTCCTGATGGCATCTGGGGTTTTTTGGCCACCGTGTGACATAGAGTGTTGGACTGGATGGGCCACTGGCCTGTTCCAACATGGCTTCTCTTCTGTTCTTACTTCACCAGGGAGAGGGAAGGTGCCTTTAGTCAGACTGGTGTGCCACCAAAGCCTTTGGAAAAGTGTCCTTTTGAGTCCAGCTCTATCAAAGCAGACCTTTGGGTGAATTGGTGACAGAAAAAGCAGAGAGCTCTGTTGTGTGAATCCCTAGGCAGACAAGATGTAATGGACCTTTATCAGCCCCATTTTTAAAGCCACAGTTGGTACAATCATGAGGAGGTCCCTTTTGGCCCATAATGACCCAGCAGAAACCCAGACACATTTATTCTTGAAATGTAATAGTTTATTCTTCACCAGAATGACTGGAAATCTTTTCTGAGGCCAGCCTGTGCACACATGCAATGGGTGCTTGTGCAGAAGTTGTGACGATGAATCCTGAAGGCACTGCAGAACTGACTTGCTGTTTCAGCCATGACTCTGACTCAGTCTAGGATCTGGGTTCCAATCCTCACTCTGCCGCTCTGGAAGCCTGCAGGGTACCCTTGTGTCAGCTTAACCTACCTCGCAGGGTTCTTGCACGGATAAAATGGAGGAGAATGATGTGAGCTCCTTTGGGTCCCCATTGTGGATAAAAGGGTCTGGTAGAAAATAAGAAATAATACAATCATTATACTAACTATAATGCTGCATAACTATAATGAAAAAGCAGATTCACTCAACAGTTGGGTAGCCAGTGGGGTGTTCACCCCCTTTTGGAGAAAACAGGATTGCTTCACCACTCCTCCACTTGCAGCTGCTGGAATGGCCTTGGGTCAGCCGTAGCTCTCCTAGGAGTTGTCCTTGAAAGGGCAGCTTCTGGAAGAGCTCTCTCAGTCCCACCTATCTCACAGGGTGTCTGTTGTGGGGGGAAGTAAAAGGAGATTGTGACTGCTCTGAGATTCAGAGTACAGGGCAGTATATAAATCCAATATCCTCTTCTTCTTCTATAATATAATATAAACAATTTTCATGGGTTCCTGGTCAGTCTGTGACATCACTTTCTAATGGGTAAAACTTGAGAAGGCCTTCTTAGCTTTTGGCAATTCAAGAGCTTCTGTGAACCCTGTGATGCCAGTGAAAACTCTTTTACATCAACAGCAAGGAGAGGATGAGTTTCTATCCTCTTTGTGCAAATCGAGTCTGGATTAATCCATTAATCCATGACACCCTGGGATAGAGCTGTAAATCTAGCATCAGTTTCAAGGTTAGTTTCTTCCAGGTGGTGCCTAGCAAATGGCCTGGCTTTCTGTTAACACAACATTTTGGCCGGCTGCCACAGGAAACCAGCCTTATGAATACCAGGGAAGCAGATGGGGAACTCAGTATTCCGGTGCTCACCACCAAGGATCTCAAATCATGCCAAGTTACCCCTGCGGAGTGATTGGGGTGTTGTTGAGTGGGGAGGGGGAGGAAATTATGCTGCAGAGGTTCCAAAAACAGTAGGAAGGAAGAGGCATTTGCTCCTGGTTGGTGGAAAGTGGAGCTACTCATAGGAATCTGGAGTGGATCTGGCTGCTGCCAGGGTAGGGTTGAAGCCAGTGGCAGAATCCTTGGCCATTCTGCACCTCACTAACTTGTTTGGTGTCATGGTTAAGTGCGCAGACTCTTGTCTGGGAGAACCGGGTTTGATTCCCCACTCCTCCACTTGCAGCTGCTGGAATGGCCTTGGGTCAGCCATAGCTCTCGCAGGAGTTGTCCTTGAAAGGGCAGCTGCTGTGAGAGCCCTATCAGCCCCACTCACCTCACAGGGTGTCTGTTGTGGGGGGAGAAGATATAGGAGATTGTAAGCCTCTTTGAGTCTCTGATTCAGAGAGAAGGGCAGGTATAAATCTGCAGTCGTCTTCTTCCTAGGAGCCCCAAGCAGTCGTTTGATTTCTGATGCTATGTTGGTTTTAGGGAGGGATTGGGGACAAAAAGAGCCCCGTGGCGCAGAGTGGTAAAGCTGCAATACTGCAGTCCAAGCTCTGCTCATGACCTGAGTTTGATCCCGGCGGAAGCTGGTTCAGGTAGCCGGCTCAAGGTTGACTCAGCCTTCCGTCCTTCCAAGGCCGGTAAAATGAGTACCCCGCTTGCTGGGGGGAAAGTGTAGATGACTGGAGAAGGCAATGCCAAACCACCCCGGAAAAAGTCTGCCGTAAAAGCATTGTGAAAGCAACGTCACCCCAGAGTCGGAAATGACTAGTGCTTGCACAGGGGACTATCTTTACCTTTTGGGGGACAAAACCCAGCACTGAAAGCAGGTAATAAAGCAGGTCCCATTTTTTTGCTGTAGGGGCACAGCAAAAAAACCCAGGACTTACTATCTTTTAGGATCAAAAGAATCTCTCTGCCTGTAAACTTGACCCCCCCCCCCCAAAAAAAAATTATGGCTCTAATCCTGCAAAGGTTTGTCTTGTATTTTCAATAACTTCTTCCTAAAAGCTGAATCTGTTTCCTTGCTTTTTCCCAGTCAAAATGGTGACTGACAATCTCTGTGGCTGTTGCGGATAAATGTCTGCATGGCTGTAAACTGGGCTACCACCTGCAGCTCCTTTGCCATTAAACAGCCAACAAAAATTAACAATTTCCAACTATGAACAAGATTGTGTTAAAACTTTTTCAGCTGGAAGGATCATTTCCTTTTAATATTAATTAGAATTAGATATAATCTCTTTCTCCCCACCACCACCACCCTTTGGATGAATTTCCCTGGATTCTTTATCACATCATAATGCAAATGAGTCTTTATTGATCTCTGGTGCCTGAGAAGAAATCAAGATTGGATTTTGTGTGAAGGAGCCCGCTGTTCCGAAGACATCTTAGGGGGAGCTGACTGTTTAGAGACCACTGAAATAATCAACAGTTATGGATAAAGACACAGACATACCGTGCTCGACATTCACCAAATTGCATTTGAATGTGTTACTTTCTTTTAATAAACAGAAGACTGGGGTGGGGGCGAAAAGAGAGTAGATGTATTGTTTCCACCACCGCCCTTTTAGTGAGAGCAACTAACTCCTGCAATGCATCCCTTCATTAATTCCACTGATAATACTATTGGGCCACTCAGAGACAATTACTGCATTTAACTCACTGGAGGAAGTATGGGTTGAAGAGCAACACTCAGCCTTTATTCTTGCTCTGCAATTCAATACTGAGCACCTTCACAAAGTGCCCTTGACCTTCCACCATCCACCCCACGCACAATCAAAAAGGCATCAGAATTAGTCGAGTATCAACCAAATAATGGGCCTGCCATTTGGGTGGTGTGGATTCAGTGAATCCATGGCGAGTCGTAAAGCATCTTACTTTACAGTCGTGTGTGTGTATACACAAACATATTAGTACAGTATAGATTCACATTACAGTTTTTGTTTGCCTTCAAGTCACAGCTGACTTATGGAGATTCCAAAGGATTTTCAAGGCAAGAGACATTCGGAGGTGGCTTGCCATTGCCTGCCTCTGCATAGTGACCCATCCCAAAAGGCTGACCTTGCTTAGCTTCTGAGATCTGATGAGATCAGACTAGCCTGGCAATCTAGGTCAGGGCCCCCTTAAGAGACATCCCTGAAGATCAATTTCAGCAGCAGGGGAGATTGAGAGGCATACCTGTACATATGACTTTGTTTGTAGAAAAGGCCCAGCAGGAACTCATTTGCATATTAGGCCATACCCCTGATACCAAGCCAGCTGGAACTGCATTCCTGCTAAAAAGAAACAACCAAACCCTGCCTGTACAGGTCTCATGTCAGAGATACTTTAAGTTGCACTTTACTTTTAAATTAACAGCTGTTTTTTTTTCCTTATAAGGAAAAAGGTATATTATAAAGAAAAAGGTAATATAATCGTATAATATTTCCAGTCTGGACTCAGTTTTTAAAAGGCAGTTAATCTACATCACACAAATACTTCTGTCAACTGTATTGACTCACTCTGTGTAATCCACCTGTGTAGTCCAAGTGAGAAAAGCAGATTAAACAATTTAAATAAGTAAGTAAATAAAATTACAGTCCCGATTGGGGACCATTTATACAGTTCCTTTTCAGTTTTGAATTAATCTGCAGAGATAAAACCTCCGTTATACTACCACATAACTATTATACGATAAGTGTCCCCTTTGATTAATTCAAACACTATCTCAGTCCAGTTTGCAGACACACAACACTAGATGGGATTCAGCATTACGTTTCAAGTTAATGCTGTAGCAGGTGTTGAGTCTAACTGTATTTTCAGCTGTTGCTTATGTCAGCTTTGCAGCACTTTGAGTCAGCAGAGGCAGCTTGCTTTGGGTTTCTGCAGTCATCCTCTGCAATAAATTGTCGCAGGCTTTCACAGCCAGAGTCCAGTGGCTGTTGTAGATTTTCCGGGCTGTGTGGCTGTGGTTTTGGCATTGTGAGACCTGACGTTTCACCAGCAACTGTGACTGGCATCCTCAGAGTGTAACCCAGAAAACTGGAGTTCTCTCTGAGTCAAACTGAGAAGAAGTTGGTAGGCATGTAATTTATATCTACTCAGGCAAGTGGGGTAGGGCTGAGTCATTATCTTGTGGGAGCTTCCTGGGCTGTGACATGCTAATGGAGGAGCTTACCTGAGTGGGTTCTTTAATATACAAAATAATCCTCTGCAGTGCTTGGGAATATGCTAGGTCTCCAGTGGAGATAGATAGGGAGATCCCCCCCCCCTTTTTCTAAGTCTTGTTGGGAGCTTGTGGATTAAGTATATTGTAGTTAAGCACAAAAGGATCTTGCTGTGCACACATCACAACGTATTCTGTATATGCTGTATATGCCTTGACCCCAGCAAGGCATATACAAATGAGAAGCAGAGGTGGTCTACCATTGCTTTCCTCTGCAGAGCCTTTCTTAGTCATCTCCCTTCCAACCCTTGTGGCAACCCTAGCAAGAAGTTTTCAAGGTAAGAGAGACGAGGTGGTTGGCCATGACTTTCCTCTGCAAAGTCTTCCTTGGTGGTCTTTCATCCAACATTTGTAGCAACCCCAGCAACAGGCTTTCAAAGCAGGTGATAAGAGGAGGTGGTTTGACATGGCCTTCCTCTGCAGGGTCTTCCTTGGTGATCTCTCATCCAAGACTTATAGCAACCCCAGACAGCGGCTTTCAAAACAAGTGGAAAACAGAGGTGGTTTGCTGTTGCCTTCTGAGGAAAGGCATGTGTGTGTGTGTGGGGGGGGGGGGAAGCTGGCATCTGTTTCAGCTGCAGGGTGGGTGAGAAGACAGCAAGGGTGGGGAGGTGAGTGAATGCCAAGGGTTGGTGGCAGGTGAGAAGATGGGTGGGGAAGTGAGTGAAGGCCAAGGGTTGGGAGGCGGGAAGACAGCAAGGGGTGGAGTGAGTGAATGTCATGGGTGGGGGAGTAGTGGAGTGCCAAGGGTGTGGGGGTAGTTGAAAGGAAAAGGTGGTAGGGGTGGTTGGATGGAAAGACACCAAGGGTGAGGGGGTGAATGCTTTCACTTGGGTGGGTAGGTAGGAAGAAAGAGTCTCTTTCTAGAGCCTGTTGTGTTTTTCCCTACAAGGGGCCTTATTCCTGGTTAGGTCATAATCGACTTTATCAAATGCTGCTATCAGATAGAGAAAGAACAGCAGCACTGATCCTCCTCAATCCAGCTGCCTGTGGAGGTCATCTGTGAGGGCAACCAATGCTGTCTCTGATCCATAGCCAGGGCAAAAGCTGGACTGGAACGGATCAAGGACCGAGGTGTCATCCAAGAATATCTGGAGCTGTTCAGCTACTGCTGTCTCAACTACCTTGGCCCAAGAACAGAAGATGGTCTCCCATCCAAGACGTGTGGCAACCCTGGCAAGGGGCTTTCAAGGTAAGGAAGAAGCAGAGGTATTTTGCCAATGCCTTCCTCTATAGAACCTTCCTTGATGGCCTCCCATCTAAATATAGACTCTGGTTAGCTTCCACGATCTGCCATGATTGGGCTATACTATGCTACCTTCCCTCCTCCAACACAACATAATTACCACATAATCTGGATTAACTATTACAAACTAAAATGTAAAGTGTACACACTATCTGATAGCTTCTGGCAGCATCTCACACATGCAGCATTAAACATTTTGACCTTGGGTTGGGATCTGACCAGGGCCAGTTCCAGGTTTTTGAGGGCCCTGGGCAGACAGTTCCCAAGTTCTCCCTCACCTCCTCTGCCCACCACCAAGCACCCAAGCCCTTCTGTCCACCTGCATACCTCCCAAAAGCCTATATCTCCTTCCCCTGTCTGTTCATGTGAGCCCTCCACCATCCATGCTCACAGCTGCCTTCAGACCTTCCCCCAGTAGTACTGGATAGTGCAAGCAGAAGGAAGCATGGGTGATGGACACTAGAGAGTAATTCGGCAGGGGGTGCCGGCAGCAGTGGACCCTGCCAGAAAACCTGGGTCCCAGTGGCTGTCCCACTGAAGAGTGTGCTGACACCAGCCCTGGATCTGACACAGCGCTTTAGGAAAGTATCAGACTACAGTTTCACACATTACATTTTTAGATGTACACAGGAAAGCTTGGTTTACATCTCAAGTGCCATTTGATTTTCTACGGTGTTTACTCACAGTAGGTTTTCCTGACAATGACACCGGTTTTGCTACTAAAAACAATTGGTATTGGTATTGGTTTTGCTACTAAAAACAATGGTATTGGAAGGGGGTACTTTGGGGGCCTGGTTTAGTTACAATTCTTAATGTCAAAATCTCATCTTCTGTCATCTGTTAGAAAGCCTCAGTGGTAAACCGCACTGCTTTGTAACTTTCTGTGCTACAGGAAAGAAGTCAATAGAGTCTCTTAGGATAATGATAAGATAAATTATGTACAAGCCAATGCAATTTGTACCAGACTGCACAAAACGAAATACTTAAAGATACAGAACCCAGAAGGCTGTATATTTGTTAGCAATTATTGCATGCATTATGTGGTATCCCAGATAGCATTACAGATGGAAGGGATCTTCAAGGCCAGAGGTCATCTAAACCCATCAAGTGCTCCCAGAATTTAAGGGATTAATAATTAAAGTTCAGCCATTTTGTATATGGAATAGCATCTGACATCTTTACCTCATTTTCAAAAACTGGTGATATTCAGGGCTCTTGTTGTAGCAGAAGCTCCTTTGCATATTAGGCCACACACCCCTGATGCAGCCAATCCTCCAAGAGCTTACAGTAGGCCCTGTAATAAGAGCCCTGTAAGCTCCTGGAGGATTGGCTACAGCAGGGGTGTGTGGCCTAATATACAAAGGAGTGCCGCCTCCTGCTACAAAAAAAAAGCCCTAGTGATATGTAATCCATTAAAAACCCCACCACTGTAATCCAAATATTAGAACAGTCATTGCTTGCATGGGTGTGTGTGTGAAGCAGAGGTGGCTGGCCATATTCATGGCAACTCCAGCAAGGGGCTTTCAAGGCAAGTGAGAAGCAGAGGTGGCTGGCTACTGCCTTCCTTTGCAGAGTCTTCCTTGGTGGTCTTCCATCCAAGTACTGACCCTGCTTATCTTCTAATGTATGGCGACCCCAGCAAGAGGTTTTCAAAGCAAGTGAGAAGCAGAGATGGTTTGCCCTTGACTTCCTCAGCAGCATCTTCCTTGCTGGTCTCCCTTCTGAGTATTGACCCTGCTTAGCTTCTGAGATTTGATGAGATCAGGCTATACCATGCTGCCTTCCCTCCCATCGTTATATATATTACATTTTTGCAAATATCACTAATTTGTACACTCCAGTGCATCCGGTTTTGATCAATCACCACAACTGTCTTACCACATAGGTTTTCATTTGCCAGATATATTTTGACCATGTGGGTGCCAGCTTACAGCCGTCAATATAAATTGAAACATATCCACAAAAACAGACTTTCCAGTCTTGCAGTCTCATAGGAGGCAGCTGTTCATCGATTTGGAAATGAATTTTCCTACTATAATCCGTCCTACTGGTTACAAAAGGTTCTTTAATCTTATATCATAGAGATAAAATTAGGTCAGAACCTATGCAAGTTTACTCTGAGTAGAAGTGAATCCTTAATGCAAGCGCATATGAGTGTATGAATCCCTAATTCAAGTGCACATGATTGTAATAATAAAACATGCACACACAATGCTACCTTGTACAGAGTCAAACTACTGACCTGCCTAGCCCAGTACTATCTACACTGACGACGACAGCTCTTCAGGGTCTCTGGGAAATAAAGACCTTTCCCAGTTACTACTTCTTGAGATACTTCAGCTGAAGATGCTAAAGACCGAACCAGCTCTCTTCTACATGTGCTCTACCACTGTTCAGATGCCCTGACCATATATATTTTATGATTCAGGAAGCTTTTACAATCAATAAACTGTCAACAGCTGGGAACAGAAAAAGCCATCTCTGATTTCCTTGCAATGGTCTTTAGTTATAGTGACTTCTACAATCAGGTTATTAAATTGCATCGGGGGTGGAATTCTAGCAGGAGGTCCTTTGCATATTAGACCACACACCTTGATGGATTACATATCACCAGGGCTTTTTGATGTAGCCAATCCTCCAAGAGCTTACAAGTTTCTTTTTTGTAAACTCTTGGAGGATTGGCTACATCAGGGGTGTGTGGCCTAATATGCAAAGGAACTCTTGCTAGAATTCCACCCCTGAATCTCACTACATAGACTTTTGTTCTTAATAATATCTCAGCAGTTCCTGAAAAATACTCCTGGAAAATTCTTTCTCTCATTTAAAGCAAAATTAGTTCTAGTATGAGAGTAAAATAACTATGAATTCCTGGTTTCAGGTGGGTAACTAAATTGGCCTGCTACAGAAGAGCAAGATGTGAGTCCAGTAGCAGTTTTAATATCAGCAAGATTTCCTGGGCAAATGTTTTTGAGATCTCAGAGCTTCCTTTGTCAGACTGTTGAAGAAATCTTTGATTATTAAAAGCTTATGCCCCTGGAAATCTTTCCAACATATTAAAACTGCTACCGAGTTTGGTACAAGGTGCTGGTTATTACCTTTAAAGCCCTATATGGCCTAGGACCTGCCTACCTGAGGGACCGTCTCTTCCCACACATTCCCCAGCGAGCACTGAGATCGGGAACTCAAAACCTCCTGGTTGTCCCCGGGCCAAAAGAAGCCCGTTTGAAAGCTACAAGGGACAGGGCCTTCTCCGTAATGGCTCCATCTTATTTATTTTTATTGTATTTATTTATATTTACATTTATATCCCGCCCTCCCCGCCTAGGCGGCTCAGGGCGGCTAACAACATTTCACATATTTAACAAAGGATAAAACTTTAAAATTTAACAATTAAAGAAATTAAACATAAAAACCAGTTAATTAAGTTAAAATATTTAAAATACATGATTCATTACATAGAATAAATCTGGCAGCAGTAAACTTGTTTGGCGCTGGTTCTGCCAGTTTAGATGGTTCCATAATCGTATAGTAGATGGCGGCTCCTTATTCTTAGCAACTCAGCAGATATCAGCATAGGCTTGCCTAAAAAGAGCGGTCTTGCAGGCCCCGCGGAACTGGTCAAGGTTCCGCAGGGCCCGCACTTCCTCCGGGAGCTGATTCCACAGTACAGGAGCCGCGGCTGAGAAGGCCCGAGTTCTGATGTTTTGAAGTTTGACCTCTCTCGGCCCAGGGATAGTCAATTTATTTTTGCCCATCGACCTCAGTGCCCTCTGGGGTTCATATGGGGAGAGACGGTCCCTTAGGTAGGCTGGTCCTCGGCCATATAGGGCTTTAAAGGTAATAACCAACACTTTGTACTGGACTCGGTAGGTAATTGGCAGCCAGTGCAGTCCGCGCAGTCCCGGCCGTATGTGCTCCCATTTTGAGAGCCCCAATAATAGCCTGGCCGACGCGTTCTGCACCAGCTGCAGCTTCCGAGTCCGGCACAGAGGTAGCCCCAAGTAGGGGGCATTACAGTAGTCCAGTCTTGAGGTGACCGTTGCATGGATCACTGTTGCGAGGTCGCGATGCTCCAGGAAGGGGGCCAACTGCCTTGCCCGCTTCAGATGGAAGAATGCTGACTTGGCAGTGGCTGCTATCTGGGCCTCCATTGACAATGAAGGCTCCAGTAAAATGCCCAAACTCTTTACCTGGCGCGCGGGTTTCAATAGCGCGCCGTCGAAGGTTGGGAGAGCTATTTCCCCTCCTAGAGCGCCGCGATCCACTCAAAGGACCTCTGTCTTCGCTGGATTCAATTTCAGCCCACTCAACCTGAGCCACGTCGCTACAGCCTGTAAAGCCCGATCCAGATTCCCCGGGGCGGAGTCGGGCCGGCCGTCCATTAGCAGATAGAGCTGGGTGTCATCAGCATATTGATGGCAACCCAGCCCAAACCTCCGGACAATCTGGGCAAGGGGGCGCATATAAATGTTAAATAACATTGGGGAGAGAACTGCCCCCTGAGGCACCCCACAATCAAGTGTGCGCCTCTGGGATCGCTCCCCCCCAATAGCCACCCTTTGTCCCCGACCGGAGAGGAAGGAGGAAAGCCATTGCAAGGCCAACCCCCCAACCCCTATGTCGGCGAGGCGGCACTTTAGTAACTGATGGTCGACTGTATCAAATGCCGCCGACAGGTCTAGTAACATCAGTACCGCAGTGCCGCCCCGATCCAGATGTCGCTGGAGGTCATCTACCAAGGCGACCAGCACCGTCTCCGTCCCATGGCCCGGTCGGAACCCAGACTGGCACGGGTCAAGGACGGAAGCGTCATCTAGGAACCTCTGAAGCTGCAACACCACTGCCCTCTCAATGATTTTACCTAAAAATGGTAAATTGGACACCGGCCAGTAATTCGCCAATTCGGCCGGGTCTGCTGTACATTTTTTTAAAAGAGGGCGAACCAGCGCCTCTTTCAAGGGCGTTGGAAAGTGCCCCTCGGTGAGGGATCTATTTATGATGTCCTGTAAAGGACATCTAAGCTCCCTCTGGCAGGATTTAATCAGCCAAGAGGGGCAAGGATCCAGATCGCATGTTGTTGGGCGAGCAGCAGAGAGGATCCTATCGACTTCCTCCAGGTTGAGTGGGTCGAAATGGTCCAGCACCAAATCCGAAGACAGGCCCGGAGCCTCAATTTCGCTCACTGTATCCAAGGTGGTAGGCAGGTCTTGGCGGAGCAATGAGATTTTATCTGCAAAATATTTCGCGAATGCCTCACAGCCAATCTCCAATTCTCTAATGTTTGGTTTGCCTTGTGGCAATGTTATCAGGTCCCCAATTATTCTAAATAATTGTGCTGGGCGCGAATTTGCAGATGCAATCTTGGTTGCAAAGTAATTTTTCTTTGCAGCCTTGACTGCCATCTCATACGACTTCATAAACGTTCTGTAGGATGTTCTCATTGCTTCGTCCCGAGTATGTCTCCACTGCCTCTCTAGTCGTCTGAGCCCTTGTTTCAGCTGGCGCAATTCCAAGGTGTACCATGGGGCCAGCCTCATACGAGGGCACAGAGGGCGCCGGGGTGCTATTTCGTCGATGGCCCTGGTTAGCTGGTCTTGCCAGGTTTCCACAAGGCCATCGAGGGAATTGCTAGTGGGCCAGGGATCCCTTAGGGCTGTTTGGTGGAACCAGCTGCCGGAAGAGGTAAGGGCCCTGCGGGACCTTACCCAATTCCGCAGGGCCTGTAAGACAGCCCTCTTCCGGCTGGCCCACAACCAACCAGCATAGAGTACTGAACACTGAACACTGAATATCGAATTTGAATTGAGCGTAGCTTAAGACCGCTGAATGATTTTAATGTTTTACGTATATAACAAATGTTTAGATTTTTAACTATAAATTATGTAATGTTAATTTTAGTGCTTAATTTTATATCTTATGTTAGTTTTACATGTTGTAAGCCGCCCTGAGCCACCTAGTGGGAAGGGCGGGATATAAATCTCAGATAAATAAATAAATAAAATAAATAAACATGTTTCAAGAATCAAAAGTATGGTTAAATGTCATCCCTTTCAAAACAGAAAAATTACTGATATATTTATGTTAGGTATTGTGCAGCTGTATTTAATTGAAGGTTGTATATATACAACATGCTTTAAGTAAAATGAATGAAAGTGAGACTAATTTTTTTTATTAAATAACTCAACCAAGTCTTGGATAATCTAATTTGCATTGTGAATCTGGATACAGCTGCATATATACAAGGAACATATCTGAATGTTGATGCTATATTCTCTCTGAGCCTGGATTCTATATTTTAGGGACACCTTTTATGTACTGAATAAAATCAATAATGAAACATGATATCCAGTAGATGGCAGGATTACAACTATTGAGTTTGATAGGCATACTTTCCCAGATTTTCCTCTCTTGTATTTATGACACCTACAAGACAGTTCTCTGATTAATGATAATGTAGAAATGTAGCCTAGCCCTAGATGGACCAGGCTAGTCTGATCTTGTCACATTTCAGAAGCTAAGTGAGGTTGGCCTTGATTAATATTGGGGTGGGAGACCACCAGGGATTGTTTTGTAGAAAAATAGGTGGTGGAGCTCATAACTTGTTAGCATATGCCACTCACCTCCCCCACCAAAAGCAACCTGATGCAAGAAAGGAGATAGGGGCGCCCCAAGGGCGAATGGCGCCCTAGGCAAACCCCCACTTCCCACAGTGCCCCCCCTCAGCGGGGCTGCCACGCCCTGCCTCCCCCCCACGGCCGAGCCTCCTCCTCCTCCTGCCCTGCCCGGTGGGAGGCACCGGCGGCGCATGCCCTTTCCTTCTCTGGCCCCGCAGCGCTGACTTTGAGTGAGTCTTTCGCATTTGCAGTCTTTATCGGGTGTTCAGCAGTGGGGGGGCCGGGCAACTTTAGATGGCCCGCTGGGGAGCGCGGCGCTCGAGTGCCAGTTCCCCGGCACTGTTGACCAGTGAGGGAAGGGCAGGAGGAGACAAACTTGTCGTTTGCCGAGGGAAGGAGGGGGGAGCCCAATTTGGCACCCCCTACCTCCCAGTGCCCTAGGCAACCGCCTATTTTGCCTAGTGGCAGGGCCGGCCCTGAAAGGAGCCCCAGGCGAGTGAGGCCTGCTTGGGCTAGCTAGAGATCCAGCTAGTGCAAGCAGGCCTCACTCGCCTGGGGCTCTCCTGGGCTGCTCCCCCAGTCAAAAGGCCAGCAAACCACCCGCCACCTAGAATCACATAAGAAGTGGAGAAAGTGTGGCGCGAGCTTCTCCAGGGGTTAATGAGGGCTGCTGGGGGCGTGGTAAAGCCCCTGGCGGCTGCCTGCTCTCCTAATCCAGGGATTGTTATGCAGCTGCACCTACTATTCAATGGACAAGGTGGGGAGGAAGAGGTGGAACCATCACAAAGGTTCAGGAGCTGCACTCCTGTGAGCTCCTGCTGAATCGGAGGCCTGGAGACCACCCAGGAAGTCCAAGGTTGCTGCACAGAGGCAGATAACGACAAACTACCTCTGAATATCTCTTGTCTTGAAAACCCTATGGTTTTCAAGACAAGTTGATTGTGATTGTTGACGTGCTTTCCATAAGTTGATTGTGACCTGACGGTGCTTTCCACCACCACCAGTTTCTGTGACAGATCAAGCTGGTTTATTTTAGTCTTGAAAGCTGAGGATCTCTTTACTTATCTATGTACCAATCCAGCCAGGAATGGCGCATGGATATTCTACATGGAATGCCAGTTGCGCAGAAAGCTACAATATAGATGCACAAATGGGTCATGTATATCCAGTGTCCATTTGTGATTCAATTTATTTGTTTGTTTCAAACATTCTTATTTTGCCTTATCTCCTTGGATTCAACAGCTGCGGCTAAGCGCGTTCAGCTCTTTCAAGTACATTAAAACCCCACAGATCAGATGTTTAGGAAGAACTGCAATAAAAGGCTCTTTCGGGTCCCCTCTTCATTCCCTCTTCTCTACTAAGCAGCTGATCACAGGGATTTTAACCTTTTCAGAAGTGCTCTGCGTTTGCTCTTTTGCATTGGGATGCTGGAGTTCCTTATGTCAAATATTTCCTGGAAGCTGGTTAAGCTAAAAGTCGATTGGTATATCCTTGAGGACTAGATATCAATAAATTAGAGTAAGACGTGGAATGGAGCTGCCTGAACAGCCATGCGGAGGAAAGAATGTAGTTGCAGAGCCAAGAGCATGTTATCAGCTAAACGTTTTGTACTACGAAGGGCAGCTGTGCCCGGCACAAGCCATTGGGAATGTTTCATGCTCTGCTGAAAGGAATCAAAGTTGCATCATAGCACTTCTGCATAGCTCCTTTTCTGTTGTGTTAAGGAATTTTGCACGTATCGTGAAAGTGACACTGTCAAGCAAGATTGTGATTCTTATAATGGTCTTTAAATTTTGAGCCAGTGTTGACTTGATACATTTTGAAGTTGTTATATTCCGGCCTACCCACCCGCCGCAACTGAAAATATGTTCTTTGTTCTCCTGATCTCTAAGCAACCTTATCTCAGTCAAGGGTCTGTGCCTTCCTTATCTTTCAGGGGAAAGTGTAGAAGGTTTGTCTCTCTTAGGAATATGAAATGTACTCTAAACAGAGGCTGGAGTGAATTATGTTTGAGAATGGAATGGATGTACCCTCTTTGAAATACCAGACTCTGGTCTCTTTTTGTTTAGCTTGTCCTATCAATGAAGCCGGCTTGTTAGTGAGGCTTAGACACCCTAACAAGCTCACATCAGAATGATCATTCTTCATAAAACTGCCTGCCTTGTTAGCAAAAAGCCTTGAGTGAATCTTTTGCTCTCCCAGATTGGACTCAGAGAAGGGGAGGTTATACTAGAGTTTTGAAAACCCCAAGACATTGACTGAAGGTATACTCAAAATACATCCTGGCTGCAGTACATGGAGCTGCCTTTTGCTAGATTAAGTCATGCACCTATATAGTCAAGCTCAAGGGTGGCCAACGGTAGCTCTCCAGATGTTTTTTGTCTACAACTCCCATCAGCCCCAGCCACCATGGCCAATGGCTGGGGCTGATGGGAGTTGTAGGCAAAAAACATCTGCAGAGCTACCGTTGGCCACCTCTGGTCTAGCTCTATTGCCTTTGATGGACAGCAACTCTGACAGCATGTTCAGCTCTTAGCATAGCTTGTTACTGCTGTTCGGCCTTTGCATTAGTCAAAACATCATCATAAAGTTGTGTGCTAATTTGCTGTTCACCTGTGTAGAAGCATCTGCCTCTATATATGATAGAGCTGCCAAGCCCCCGGGCCAGGCAATAGAACTTAAACAGCTAATGTGATGGTAAACAAGGAATATAGTAACCATTAAAAAAAACTTTCATATATTTTAATGCTCAACATTTTAAATTTTACAAACTTCATGTCATAATAAAAATCCAATTTAAATATCCATTCATATATTTCGTATTGTAAATTAGGCATACTTCATGTTATAATAGAGGTCCAACATTAACATTTCCATATTACAAAAACAGTCATATTTCATATCGTAAATTAGGCATGCTTCATGTTGTAAAACAGGTCCAATATTAACATTTCCATATTGCAAAAAAAAAAAGTCTATGAGCACCTGAATATAGGCCCATTTCATCAATAGACTTCCTCGGGAGTAATGCCTTTCTATGTTTTTTCAGGAGTAACAGCCACTAGTACTGACCAATGTTCATGATTCTTCATGTCAGATCTTTACTCTCAATCACTCCAAGACACTTAAGTGTGTACATTTTTCATATAGGAGCTAGAGCCAGTACAAACCGATATACATTCAAGCAGATGCTAAAACCTTCTGGAGTTTGCTGGCCTGCAACCCTCTATGAATATATTAGGCAAGCTGTTCTTTAGATGGCCATTTGCTCTTATTTACTTAATATATTTTTATTTTTAATATTGAGCAGGCCCTTCTTTTTGCAGCAATTTTAGCTCAAAACACTTAAGTGTATGGTTGCAAACATACCAGTACTGTGCCTGTCCTGAACTCAATACCTCTTAGAATTTACTGGCCAGGATAGGCACAGTATTGATATGTTTGCAACCATACACGTAAGTGTTTTGAGCTAAAATTGCTGCAAAAAGAAGGGCCTGCTCAATAGCCAGAGGCTGCGGGAGACTTGGCAACCCTAATATATAACATGGCTGCCCATCTGGATCTATCGTCCTTACGGGGGGGCAGGGAGATAGCTGTCAAAAAGCAGCTGGAACTTTTGGATACATACTTATGGCCATGGGTGAAAGACACAAAAAAGGATGCTGCAACAATCTGAACGAACAACCATGGCGGCACATGTGTGGTGAAACTGGTTCAGGGTGGGATGTCTGATCAAAATTTCCTGTTAAAAATGGTGTAATTAGAGGCATGGCCAGATCTCACCAGGCCTGTAGTGTGACCACAGCCTCTGTGTGCAGTAACCATGTCTACTTCAGTTAGCTTTGAAAAGCTAAGTCCAGGACCTTGGAAATAACTACCGTTGCCATCTGATGCACCCCCACCTTTTAGTAAGGCCCACTAGATACAACTGGACTCACTTCCAAGTAAACATGTATCAGTGCATCAACAAATTACTATTCCTCTGTGCGGTGTTTTGTGCATCCATTTCCTGCTTCAAAAACACAGAGCAGTATGACAAGAATTCCTAACAGCACTGTGTCTGTTTGCTCATCTTTGAGCATCTTTCATAGGATCTTTCACTGTGCCAACTTCTCTGGTCATTTGTAGTTCAAAGAAAGCTGGAGAAAACAGCAGTGGGCTTTTAAAGTAAGTCCATGTTTTGTCTCCCTGACTCCTGGCGATGCTCTTTGACAGCTGAAAGGCAGGTAGGTAATGGCAGATTTTCCCTCCAGCTTTCTATGATACAAGGCTAAGGGAGTGAGCCCTGTGCTGGAGATTCAAATGATCAGGCTGTTGCTATATCTGAAAAAGGAGGGGGGGGGGAATCATCCTGTACTGCTCATTTCTTTTGCACCACAGTTAACATCAAACTGAGGGCCTGCAAAACGGAGCTGTTCCGCCAGGCTTTCGGCTGAGGCAGGCAGGCATCCTCACACCATCTAATCAGCCTCCCTGCACTGACTACCATCCTGATACCAGGGACCAGGCTGACACTGTTGCTAATTGACATCCAGGACACCTATGATTCCTCCCAGTAGGCAGCCGTGTTGGTCTGAAGCAATAAAGCAAAGCAGTAGACAAGTGCGCCTTTAAGACCAACTAAGTTTTATTCAGAATGTAAGCTTTCGTATGCTCTTAAGTCTGCTTAAGAGCATATGAAAGCTTACATTCGGAATAAAACTTAGTTGGTCTTAAAGGTGCCCTTTTCTACTGCTTTAACCTATGATTTGAGAATGATGTTTATACCACCGACGTCGCCTTATTTCGTTTTTATTTATTTAACTGTTTAATTTTTAACTGTTTTATTGTGCAATTTTAACTGTTTGATTGTGTTGCAATCTGCCCTGAGCCCATCTTGGGAAAGGGCGGACTCTAAATTCGCAAAATAAAATAAAAAAAATAAAACTCTCGTGACATTCTATAGAAATAAACAATCCTTGGATGCTGGCTTCAGTTGTTGATTTATCTCTGTACAGTATTTTAACACATTTTTAAAAACCCACCTTCCTCCAAGGAGTTCAAGATGTATATTGTTCTGTCCTCCTCCATTTTATCTTCACAACAATCTAGTGAAGGCAGGTCAGGCTAAGGGTGTATTCACACTACACTAAATAATGCATTTCGCAACTGGATTTTTACTGAGTAAGAAAAGAAGAAGAAGAAGAAGAAGAAGAAGAAGAAGAAGAAGAAGAAGAAGAAGAAGAAGAAGAAGAAGATGATGGTGATATTGGATTTATATCCCGCCCTCCACTCCGAAGAGTCTCAGAGCGGCTCACAATCTCCTTTCCCTTCCTCCCCCACAACAGACACCCTGTGAGGTAGATGAAGATATTGGATTTATATCCCGCCCTCCACTCCGAAGAGTCTCAGAGCGGCTCACAATCTCCTTTACCTTCCTCCCTCACAACAGACACCCTGTGAGGTAGATGAAGATATTGGATTTATAGCCCGCCCTCCACTCCGAAGAGTCTCAGAGCGGCTCACAATCTCCTTTCCCTTCCTCCCCCACAACAGACACCCTGTGAGGTGGGTGTGGCTGGAGAGGGCTCTCGCAGCAGCTGCCCTTTCAAGGACAACTCTGCGAGAGCTATGGCTGACCCAAGGCCATGCCAGCAGGTGCAAGTGGAGGAGTGGGGAATCAAACCCGGTTCTCCCAGATAAGAGACCACACACTTAACCACTACACCAAACTGGCTCTGAATAGCAAACTGAATAGCAAAAACCCAGTTGCAAAATGCATTATTTAGTGTAGTGAGAACTCACCCAAAGAGAGAGCAGCTGGCCCAAGGTTACCCGGTGATTCTCATGCAGGGCTGGCCCTGCCACTAGACAAACTAGGTGATTGCCTAGGGCGCCAGCCTTCTGGGGGCACCCCCATGTGACTTGGTGATGTTATCAGTGCGGGGGGGGGGTGGGGTGGTGCAGAAGTCATCCTTGCCTACAGAGCCAGACAGCCTAGTGCTGGCCCTGTCCTCACGGCAGAGTAGGAATGTGAACTCCCAGATTGTAGAACAAAATAGGAGTCAAGTTTCACCTTTTAAGACCAACTTAGTCTTATTCAAGCTTTCACGTGCTCTCTAAGCACACTTCATCAGATGAGGAATCCGGATTCTTTGTCTGATGAAGTGTGCTTAGGGAGCACATGAAAGCTTATGTTCTGAATAAAACTAAGTTGGTCTTAAAAGTGCAACTTGACTCCTATTTTGTTCAACTATTTCAGACCAACATGGCTGCCCACTTGGATCTCCCAGATCATAGTCTAACATGCTAATTTGTACACCATGCTCAATCACCTTTTATTCATCCTATCCAAGTATTCAACTGTCACTAGGATGCAGAATAAATTTCTGCATTTTTTTTTTAAATATCACATTCTGTCCCTAAACAACGGATGGAAAAGTCTTGCTTAACTTCTGAGAAATGCAGAACTTCAAGGGGAAGGAGATTCACAACTGTGGATGAACTTCATGGAATACTGCATGTCTCTCTCGTTGTTTTAAATGGAGAGATTAGGAGGCTATTCATTTTATCTGCCAACCAAATATACCACAATAGGGCATAATGGAGGATGGAGTCATAAAACAACTAGACATTGTACCATAAATTTTTTAAAAGAGGGTTCTCTGCAGGTAGGCTCACATTCTACAACCAACTGATACAACAGGGAAGGGAGAAGGAAGAGGACATGGAAAAGGAAGAAGGGAAGAAATTGGTTTATAATAGGGGTGGCCAACGGTAGCTCTCCAGATGTTTTTTGCCTACAACTCCCATCAGCCCCAGCCAGCATGGCCAATGACTGGGGCTGATGGGAGTTGTAGGCAAAAAACATCAGGAGAGCTACCGTTGGTTATCCCTGGTTTATAACATAACTGCAGGGGTTCCAAGTGCCATGCCCATGGGTGCCAGGGCATCCACCAATAACTTTCCTGGTGCCTACCAATGTTTTTAGAAAGTGGGCAGGGCCAAGTGGAGCTTTCACCCAATAAGAGTTTGCATTGGCCATTGGGGATTTGATTGGCTCTGCAGATTTTTTTTAAACCATGTTGCTTTGGCAGCAGCCGCCTTCACAGTATAATGACCTTCATTGTGTGACTTAAGGTAAGCTGTGGCAGCCATTTTGTGGCCAGCTCCACCTTCTGTGGCAGCCATTCTGTGGCATATGAAGAGCCTTACTGGATTAGATCAGTGCTCCAACTAGTTCAGCATCCTGTCTCACCCTAGCTGTGTCCACTGTGCTGTGTCAGAATCCCAAAGGTGCACACAGGTTCTAAAATGTTGGGGACCTCTAGTATAATGGATTCTGAACCAGAAACTTGAAAAGCTCCAGAATTTATAGAGGAAGATGCAGTGCTGCACAGGTTGGTTTATATAAACTTTTTAAAAGGTGAGGGAAGACAGATATTAGGAGCTGTTATCATTATTTTTATTGAACCTTTATACCACCCTTAAAGCGGGCTCATTCTGTGGCTATTTCAATTACAGAGAGAAATCAGAGCAAATGTCCAAATTAAAGATGGTGCTGAGGAAGTAGAAGACCAAACTGGGAGTTCATCAGTGCAGTTCTAAATATTGGGTTTAGAAGGATATAAGTCTATTTAGAAATGTTCTGCAAATTGACTGAAGTGTAAGGATTGAAGGGCACCTAAAGATAGAGTCAGAGGGGAAAGAGCAAGATTTGAAGAACCTTAAAAGCATTTATTAATACAGGAAAGAAAAAGTATGTGTGCGCAGAGGTCGTTTTGTAGAAAAAAAGGTGGTGGAGCTCATTCAGGGATTGTTATGCAGCTGCACCAACTGTTCAGTGGACAAAGTGGGAAGGTGGAATTGTCAGAAAGGTTCAGGAGCTGTGCTCCTGTGAGCTCCTGCTGAATCCGAGACCTGCGTGTGTGTGAAGTGCTGTCAATTGCAAGCAGCAAGGGGCTTTCGGGGCAAGTGAGAAGCAGAGGCAGTGTGCCATTGCTTTCCTCTGCAGAGCCTCCCTTCTGAGTACCGACCCTGCTTAGCTTCCAAGATCGAGCTGTAACATGCTGCTTTCCTTCCCAAAAAGTAGCTAGCGAAGGGAAAAAATGCAAAGAAGTGATCCATGATCAAACCACGTTTGCTGCATTAGTTCTAGAGGATTAGCTGTGTTAAGTGTGTTGCAGCAAGAACTAACCAGGAGTCTTTGAGGAGCCACCAGGAGTCTATTTATTACTTGGCAGCTATATACTGAAAGCCAATGCTCAGCTTAAAAAGTAAAGGTAGTCCCCTGTGCAAGCACCAGTCATTTCCGACTCTGGGGTGTTGTATCACAGTATTTTCATGGCAGACTTTTTGCAGGGTGGTTTGCTATTGCCTTCCCCAGTCATCTTCACTTTACCCCCAGCAAGTTGGGTACTCATTTTACCAATCTCGGAAGGATGGAAGGCTGAGCCAACCTTGAGCTGGCTACTTGAACCAGCTTTCGCTGGGATAGAACGCAGGTCGTGAGCAGACCCTAGACTGCAGTACTGCAGCTTACCACTCTGTGCCACTCTGCTCAGCTAGCGAATGTTTAATTTCCTCCTAGACTGTTTTCATGAGAATAAGAATGGTCAGGGATTCAAGTAATCATTTGGAAGCAGTCTGGATTCTTTTCCACAGAGGTGGGCAATTGTTCATGGACTGGGAACCAGCTCTGAAGGAAGAAGACTTCCATCTGAAGAAAGGTTAAAGAAAGGTTAAAACGCTTGGGGCTCTTTAGCTTGGAGAAACGTCGACTGCGGGGTGACATGATAGATGTTTACAAGATTATGCATGGGATGGAGACAGTAGAGAAAGAAGTACTTTTCTCCCTTTCTCACAATACAAAAACTCGTGGGCATTCAATGAAATTGCTGAGTAGTAGGTTAAAACGGATAGAAGGAAGTACTTCTTCACCCAAAGGGTGATTAACATCTGGAATTCACTGCCACAGGAGGTGGTGGCAGCTACAAGCAAGCCAGCTTCAAGAGGGGGTTAAATAAAATATGGAGCAGAGGCCCATCAGTGGCTATTAGCCACAGTGTATGTGTGTGTGTGTGTGTGTGTATTTGGCCACTGAGTGACACAGAGTGTTGGACAGGATGGGCCATTGGCTTGATCCAACATGGCTTCTCTTATGTTCTTAAGAAGGCAGAGCCATTTATGTAATTCTCTCTAG
The DNA here is from genome assembly GCF_032191835.1 of Heteronotia binoei. Taxonomy (NCBI): domain Eukaryota; kingdom Metazoa; phylum Chordata; class Lepidosauria; order Squamata; family Gekkonidae; genus Heteronotia; species Heteronotia binoei. The sequence continues at coordinate 17,417,347 of NC_083232.1, forward strand.
AGGAAGAAGCCCAGACATCTTCTTTTGATTCCAATGAGGCCACTTACAGAACCATAAGTAAGGGTCCAGGAGTACCATATGGAGTTCTGAAATAGCAGGTATCTCCTTATTTACCTGCAGCCCTTTTAAATCACCCACATGAGAGGCAAAGCCCGAAACACCCACTGGCCTGCAGGATTCCTTAAACTCTCATTTGGCTCCAGATTAACACCAGAGTGTGTTTTATGGGAGAGCTTTGCCCTGTAATTCTATGATTCTGCAATAATTCCAAGGGAAAATGAAAACCATTATTATATGCTGCTAGCCTTTACCAGCTGCACAATCCACTGTAAGAACATCACCCCCTAATGATTCAGTGCTAGAAACAATATATTAACAGCCCACACACCATTTTCTAAAAATTATTGAGGAATCAGACTTTCCCCCCACCCCCTTCCGAACTCTCTTGTGATTTTGTAATATATGAAATTGGCAGCTCTTGCTTTAAATCAGTTTTTCTTGGAAATGTTTTGTGCAGTTCAAGCTGATCTCTGAACTCTCTCTTGTAAAATGTTCCTTTTCTCTCCTTTTAATATCACTTGTAGCTAAACGGGTATATAATCATTCTCATAATATAAAATGCCTTTGGAGCTTTACAAGGAAGAGTTTTTTTGGAAAGGACTTTATGCTGTTGCTGTTTTGTACTTTGGTGTTCACCCGACCCGTGATGATGAATTTGATCTTCTTTTAAGTCCCATGTTGCACATCGAAATTAGTAGTTCTTCATGTGAATCTGATATATCACTGCGGGGAAATGCCCTCTGCCCAAGAATTCACCCAAAATTTCAATTATCGCAACTGGTCTGCCCACGAACAAGAGCCCAGCTACTGACTAATAGATGGCAAAAGGGAAGGAGGTGGAAAAAAGACCCACCAGTGTAGAGCATTCAAGTTCTCAGTTATGCTGAGGGCTTACCAACTCACCCCCCTGCTAGTAAGCCACATTTAGAACCATCAGGGCTTTTTTTGAGCAGGAACACAGTTCTGGCTGCCTTGGCATCCCAGGGTCTGGCCTAATATGCAAATGAACTTCTGCTAGGCTTTTTCTACAGAAATGCCCTATGCTAAACAATGGTGATGTGAGGGGGTGTAGCCTAATATGAAAATGAGTTCCTGCTGGAGGGTTTTCTACAAAAAAGGCTTGAAAACCATAAACCTTGGAAGACTAAATTGATAGAAGGAAACTCTTCCTTTGGAAAAGGGACAGCAAATTCATCCCAAAGGGGGAAGGGGGGGGGCTGTGTTTATAAAAACTCAGGACAAAAGGAAGAAGGGGCTCTTCCATTTCAGACACAAGATGGATGGGCACAAGGCATGGTGGACTTAATTTTCACCTAGGGACTCCATTGAGCCTACAAGGCAGCAGAAAATGGAAAGAAGTCCCAACCTAGAGACCTAAAGTAATGATGAGCTCTAACCTAAGGCAACTTCAGGTGAAGCTGAAAAGGTCAAGGAAAGGTCCCCTGTGCAAGCACCAGTCATTTCACACTCTGGGGTGACGTCACATCACAATGTTTTCACGGCAGACTTTTTACGGGGTGGTTTGCCATTGCCTTCCCCAGTCATCTATACTTTACCTCCAGCAAGCTGGGGACTCTTTATACCGAGCTCGGAAGGACGGAAGGCTGAACCAACCTTGAGCTGGCTACCTGGACCCAGCTTCTGCCAGGATCAAACTCAGGTTGTGAGCAGAGAGCTTGGACTGCAGTACTGCAATTTTACACCTGTCCTGAATCAGATATCATTTAGGTACTACCTAAAGAATAGCTTCAGGACTGTGTATTTGCATCTTTTCTTTACTCCCTTACTATGCCTGAATGGTTTACAGAACACATGTATTGTTTATTGCTAAATTATTTTATGTTTTGAACCATCTAAGTCAGATCTTTGGAAACACACTAGTCTACAACTATCCAGTCTTACTATCTGGGGTGCAGTAACAGAGAGGGGGGAAGCAGAGGCATTCCTAGAGCACAATAGCTCGAAATTGCGAAGTTGCTAATAGACCTGTAGCAGAAGCAGCAGCAAATAGGCAGAGCCTGTAAACAGCAAAGCAGATGCAGAATGTTGGGCATATGATTCTGTCCAGCAGGAGATACTCCTCAGAGTTACTGGGGACTGCTGGTGCTTAGCCAGTTAGTAATTGGCACCCTTAGGGAGCAAGGGGAATGAGTGCGTTGCCAAGCAGAGATGGGGCAGACACAGGTTTCTTCTGACATCTCAGGGTCCAAATCAGAAGGAACAGGGAAGGGCTTGCAAGTCTGTTCCTTCACAGTCGCTATAAGATGAAGACTCAAGGTCCACATTACCCCACAGTCTATCAGTATTTATGTTGTATTTCCCCCAACTGCTAAAATTTGAATTGCATTTTGAATGATTAGTCTGGGCAGAAGTCACCACATTGTGCTGGTCTGAACACATTCTATGTTTTTAAAAATGCACTCTCGTATGTAGCAAGGGTGCCAATTACTAACTGTTGTGAGGAGGAGAAGGGGAAGGAGATTGTAAGCCACTCTGAGTGAAGGGCAGGTATAAACCCAGTCCTCTTCTCCTCCTACTCTTCCTCCTCCATGACCTGCTTGACTCAACTAGTCTGATCTCATCAGATCTTGGAAGGTAACCATGATCAACCTTAGTTAGTGCTTGGATGGGAGGCCACCAATACAGGGTCTCTATGCAGAGGCAATCAATGGCAAACCACCTCTGAACATCTCTTGGGTCACCAACAGTCAACTGTGATTTGACTGCACTTCTCTCTCTCTCTCACACACACACACACACACACATACACAGACAGAGCATTTGCTTTACAGTCTTACATATTTGAGTCCCTGATACTTGGAAGTTGACATAGTGTTGTACAAAGGGTTTCCTGGGGCCAGTGATGTCAGAGGGCAGGATTCTCTCAGTGACAATTCAAGTAAAGTTACACCCTTCTAAATCCATTGAAGTAAATGGGCTTAAAAGGGTGCACCTCTGCTGTATTGGTGTATTGCTGTGATCACATTGGTTCCCTGGCCAGCTTGTTGCTCCAAGTGGCTTTGCCTTGGAATTTGCCTTGTGCTTATAACAATGCAGCCTAAATGCCGTAGCAACAAAAACTCCTGACTTCTGCCAATCCCCTCCTTCATTTTTCCTCTCTTTCGAATCTCAAAGCCTAGGAACAGCCTAACTTTCTAAAGTGCTAAATAACCAGGTGAAAGAGTCAGAGGCTCGGAGCTAAATATAGAATCATATCTGACAGGTGATGATGCTTCTATAAGAAAGGGCATGTTAACATCATAGAGGCTGCCAATATTTAAAAGACCATTTTAAACTACAGGTAAAGAAAGCTAATTATGAAACAGTGCACATACCTGTGATAAATCTATGCTTGAAGGAGATAACAGCATCCCCTCCTCCTCAGAGTGTGACATTCACATTCATGATGTCTGTTAAACAGACTTGCAAGATTTTTGTATAATTTCAGCCTGCTTGCCTTAAGGCAAAAATGAAACAAAATACATGTTTTAAGTCCAATGGTACTTTTAAGACCAACAAAGTTTATACCTCGAATAAAACATTGTCAGTCTTAAAAGATTCCACTGGACTTGAACTTTCTTCTGCTGCTTCAGACCAACATGGCTACCAAGGCTTTTTTTGTAGCAGGAATTCCTTTGCATATTAGGCCACACAACCCTGATGTAGCCAATCCTCCAAGAGCTTACAGTAGGCCCTGTACTATGAGCCCTGTTAGCTCTTGGAGGATTGGCTAGTACATCAGGGGTGTGTGGCCTAACAGGCAAAGGAGTTCCTGCTACAAAAAAAGCCTTGATGGCTACCAACCTCAGTCTAATAAAATACATGTGTGTGTGTTATGATGCCTCACTCAAAATACATATGTGCGTTACGATACCTAATTCTGACCTCTTTAAGAATGTACGTTCTCAGTTTATTTTATGGGGTACTGGGGGAAACTGCACATTTTAAAAACCATCATTGTTAAACACTGAATATGGTATCCACTTCATTAATAACTACAGGGAATTCTATCCCTTTCGCTGTCCCAAATCATGGCCCAAGGCTCTGGCTATCAAGGGTTGGGAATCGCTCGACTTAATATTTCCTTGCAGATTGCTTGCTTGCATGATATGTCCACAGCCTGAATAGAAAAAGACAGTCGCAAACAGCTGTCACAACCAACTCACAGCAACCTAGACCACAGGGCATTCCAGGCTAGCTCTGTGCAGAGATGGTTTGCCATTTCCTTCCTCTGCATAGCTACCCCATTCTTTCTTGATGGTCTCGCATCCAAGTAATTGCCCATGGACAACCCTGCTTAGCTCCCAAGTTCTGACGAGCATGGATTCAGTTAGGCCATTTGGGCTGCTAGCCTGAATAGGAGCACCACTTGAATAAGTGTGGGGTAAGACTGCAACTTTAAAGCACTTTTCCCCTCTGGAAAACTGAGGACACAATGTACTTTTGCTACGTGGTGGCCAGCAGTCTTAACCAAAAAAAAAATTAATTTACAAGACCTGCCATTCTTAAGGCTGCTCTGGCGTTTGATTTATTGCCAAGCAAGCATCTTGCTCAGTAAAGTACAAAAAACCAGATCAGTAGACTATGAGTCCAGAGCAGCATGCCTTAAATCTTAGTCAGTGTCAGGTAACTAAGAACCAACAATACTCTGCACAAAGAACAGAGGAGCCATCAAATTTATGGCACAGCCAGTCAGTTTGTGTATCCCTTCAGTGAATTTATTGGTCACACCGAATAAGGATTGCTCAGGTATTACTGGGTCAGACATTATTTCCTCAGGACTTGACAACCATGTCATGTGATTTTTGTTTGCAGATGTCCTCTGTATAAGAATAATTTTCCCCTCTTGCCTCTGGGCCTTCTTTTAAACACAACTGTTCCCGAAAACTACATTAGCAAAGAATCTAGACCTTCTAAGTCCATTGACTTCAGCAGACTTGTGTGTTTGTTCTAAGTCAGGGGTGGCCACTTATGGCTCTTTCACACATATTGTGTGCGTCTCGAAGCCCCCACCACCCCGGTCAGCTTGGAGAAGGCATTTGTCTCTGTAAATCACTTTTCCAAGCCAAGCCAGCCAGCAGCTTGGAAAATGCATTTAAAGTTAAAGTGATTTTCTTTCCACCTCTCCCTCCCATCTATTTGTTTGCTTTCCACCTTTCTTACCCTTCCTTCCTAACTTTCAGCTCTCAAACATCTGACATTCATGTCTCGCAGCTCTCAAACATCTGGTGTTTATTCTGTATGGCTCTTATGTTAAGCAAGTTTGGCCACCCCTGTTCTAAGTGCTGTCAAGTCAATTCCAACTTATCATGACCCTATGAACTAATTTGTCCTCCAAAATGTCATGTTCTCATGTCTTGCAAACTACTTGACTGTGTCAATTCACTTCCTTTTGGGTCTTCCTCTTTTCCTAGCATTATTGTCTTTTCCTGTGACTTGACTTCTCATAATGTGAACAAAGTACAATAGCCTCAGCTTAGTCATTTTAGCTTCTAGGGAGAGTTCAGGCTTGATAATAATAATAATAATAATAATAATAATAATAGATTTTATTTCTACTCCGCCCTCCCCGCCTAGGCGGCTCAGGGCGGCTCACAACAATTCATACATTAACATAAATAATAAAACATTAAATTTAACAATTAAATTTAAACATATAAAAACCAGTTAGTTAAGTTAAAATACATAATCTAGTTATATTATATAAATATAAATATCTGGCAGCAATAAAACTGTTCTGGCACTGGTTCTGCCAGTTAAGGTGATATTAAAGATGGCGGTTCTTTGTTCCTAGCAACTCAGCAGTCGGTATCATTATAAGCTTGTCTAAAAAGGGTGGTCTTGCAGGCCCTGCGGAACTGGTCGAGGTTCCGCAGGGCCCGCGCTTCCTCCGGAAGCTGGTTCCACAGTGCAGGTGCCGCAACTGAGAAGGCCCGTGCTCTGGTGTTTTGGAGTTTGACCTCTCTCGGCCCAGGGATTGTCATTTTATTTTTGCCCGTTGACCTCAGTGCCCTCTGGGGTTCATATGGGGAGAGACGGTCCCTTAGGTAGGCTGGTCTTCGGCCATATAGGGCTTTAAAGGTAATAACCAACACTTTGTACTGGACTCGGTAGGTAATTGACAGCCAGTGCAGTCCGCGCAGCCCCGGCCGTATGTGCTCCCGCTTCGAGAGCCCCAATAGTAGCCTGGCCGACGCGTTCTGTACCAGCTGCAGCTTCCGGGTCCGGCACAGAGGTAGCCCCAAGTAGAGGGCATTACAGTAGTCCAATCTTGAGGTGACCGTTGCATGGATCACTGTTGCGAGGTCGCGGCGTTCCAGGAAGGGGGCCAACTGCCTTGCCCGCTTCAGATGGAAGAATGCTGACTTGGCAGTGGCTGCTATCTGGGCCTCCATGGATAATGAAGGCTCCAGTAAAACACCCAAACTCTTTACCTGGCGCGCTGATTTCAATGGTGCGCCATCGAAGGTTGGGAGAGCTATTTCCCCTCCCAGGGCACCGCGACCCACACAAAGGACCTCAGTCTTCGCTGGGTTCAACTGATTGGGTCTCTAGCCCATTTATTTGTCTTTTTGGCAGTCCATGGTATATGTAAAATACTCCTCCAACACCACATTGCAAAGGAATCTACTTTCAGCTTTCATCAGTGACATATCTTTACACTTAAGGATCTTTTCTAGCTCCTTTATGGCTGTCCTTTCCAGCATGGTAGACTTATAATTGTGGACATGTCAAGATGTCAGGGATCCTGAGCATGACGTTGTGGGGGCTTGACAGTGATTCGTATTGCGAAATCAGCAGTGACTCAGAATCCAGTTTAGTAGACTCTGCTTAGGTTGCCACTGTATGTGAGCAGGGTGGATAAATGTGAACACATACATCCACAGATTTTGTGGCCCTCGACCAGCAGCAGTTCTACATATAGCTGTGTTTATCAAAGGCACTGCCTTGGGTAGGACAGATACTGTTGGAATTAAGAGGCAAATCTCACTGTGGTTGTGTGAACTGGCCAATAGTCTCCAATGGAACTCATGTTCCCCACCCCCACCCCCCCAATAGTCTTAGTAAGTAATCTGAGACCGATTTTGCATTCACCTTACGCCGCTCCCACATTTGTCTTCTCAGTGTGGCTTCCTTCCAATTTCCCACTATCTGCCCCAGGACTGCAGCAAGGATCGGCGTTTTCGAGCAGCAAATAAAAACTGGTTTTTAGTGGTTTCTGTTTGCTGTGCGAAAACGCCGATCCTTGCTTCAGCCCTGGGGCAGATAGTGGGAAATCGTAAGGAAGCCGCGCTGAGAAGACGAACGTGAGAGCAGTGTGAATGGAAAATTGGTCTGTGTCTTTGTTCCATGTCCAATGAGTTCAAATTACAAAATGAAAAGAAGAGAATGAGGTTGAATACTAGCAACATGATCTAAATGTTCAGAAATAAACTCCACAGAGTAGAATTTATTTCCTGGTAAGTGAGGTTAGGGACTGTAATCTAGGAAGAGCCCTGACTTGGATGATCCAGGCTCCCCTGATCTCATCAACTCTTGGAAGCTGAGCAGGGTTGGCCCAAGTTAGTACTTGGATGGGAAGCCACCAAGGGAGTCCAGGGCTGATATGCATAGCCAGGCAATGGCAAGCCACCTCCTGATCATCTCTTGGCTTGAAAACTCTACAGTGTCATTATAAATCGGCTGCAGTGTGATGGCATTTTCTACTGCCAATCTAGGAAGAATTTCTTAGGAAATAGGGTAGCAGTACACACCTCACACTCATGTGTTGCCTTTGTGGATTTAAAGAGCATGACCAGACAATGTCTGCCTTCTGTGCCCCAGTTGTTGGCACCCACTGTGCCTTGCTTTGGAAGTGGAGTAAGCAGGCACCAGGGGAGGGGGGGGGGGAATCCAGTATTTATGGATACAAGTGTTTCCACTCCACATTTCCAGCTGTCTGAACTCCCCTCTTATGAAGTCAAACTGTTTAGGAAATCTGAACCTCCTCTTAAATCCCCATCTTTTTTTCAAATCCAGTAGCAATGTTTAGGAAAGTGCAGAATTGCCTCTGATATTGCCAATCACCACATCCAAGCAGTCATTCTGAGAGCCCCCAGGGAATTTGTTTTCGAGCAACAAATCCCCCCAATCCCTCTCAGCTGTTTCTGCATCAGAGTCTGAGAGCTTCCCATGCTTAACAGAAGATAAATGCACTTAAGTCAATGGGACTACTCTCATGTAAATCTGCACACCCCACCCCCATGTATTCCATGGAAAAGAAGCAAAAGGAAGGAGGCTGAGAGGGGCCAGAGTATTTGGCAGAGAGATTGTGGACCTGTCAAAAAGGAGCCGGAGCTTCAGATACATGCTTATGTGCATGGGTGAAAGACAAAAAGGAAAAAGAAAGAATACCACAACAATCTGAACGCCTGACCATGAGGTGAGCAAATAGTGAAGTTGGTTCAGAGTGGGACATCTGATCAAAACTTCCCACAACTATTTAAACTGCTGCAAATAGAGGCACAGCCAGATCGCACGAAGCCTCCAGTGTAACCACAGCCTAGGTAGGATTCAGTGTAAGAACTGTGGACTATCCCAGTTTTCTCTTCCTCACCAGCAGTCCTTTACACTCTGGGAAAGTTAATCTCTATTTGTGGGACCCCCATGGATTAATAGTCAAATGGGTCAAAGGTTGCAAAAGGAAGGGAGAAAAATTGCTAATGGAGCATATATATTACTTTCATTCTGCAGATGCTCCAATGGCTGCTCATTTGTTAAAGGTATTGAGTATTCACACGCAAAACCCTTCATGGCCTTGGCTCCTCTTATTTGTGGGACTGCAATTGCTTCCATATTTGCTTCCAGGCATAATTCAAAGTGCAAGTTCTTACCTTTCAGGTCCTAAAAGGTTGGGGATCAAGTTGCCTGACAAACCATCTGCCCCTGTATGAACCCTCCCACTATTTAAAGTCTTCTACAGTTCTTCTGTTTCCATAGTCAACCTTCAGATGTAAAGTAGACGGCACCAGAGACCAGGGCCGGATCTACCCATTTTTTGAGTGGGGGCAAAACTAAAAAATGGCACCCCCACTCAAAACATGGTGTGGGGCATGACCGCCACCCCAGGCAAGGTGCCCTTCACTCCCACTCGGGCAAAGCACCCCCATTTCTCCCCCCACAGGTGCCCACCCTTTTTTATCTTTCCCAGATCTGTGCACAGACCCAGGAAGGAGAAAGGGGTACACGTGCCGTTGCACCATTTGTTCTGTCCTTGGCTCTGAGGACAGAGCACACACCACTGCGACGCCCTCCTCACAGACCCGGGAAGGAGAAAAGGAAGGAGGGGAGGGCACTCAAGGGCCTGTTGATCGGTGGAGCCTTTATTGCTCCCCCCACCCTCTGGGGGTGCCCAGTTTGACACCCCAACAGCGCGAGGGGCTGGTGCCCCCTTTGCCCCCAGAGACAAGGGCTCTTCCACTGGGGCTCTTTGACTTAAGAATCCCCTCCCCATTTAATAAGCTTTGAGGTGAAAATCTTGTTACTCTTGGGAATTTTGTTGATCTTTTTCATCATTTCATTGTTCTTGTTTATTGCTAGTTTCAGCGAAGTTCTGCATTTTGACCTGAGATGCTGCTTTATTAATCCTGCTGCTTTTTTTTAATATATATATTTTTTGTAATGGCTTTATCTTTTATTTATTTATTTCTCACATTCATATCACGCCCCCCCCCCCCAAGCAGGTTCAGGACGGCTAACAACAGTCAAACCCAGACAATAAAACAATAGCAAACAATTAAAATTATCAGCTTATATTACAATGGATGTTAAGAGTCAACTGTTTTAACCTGGATAGTCAAGACTGGCCTGCTCTTATCAGATTTTTGAAAGCTAAGCAAGGTTACTCCTGGTTAGTATTTGGATGGGAGACCACCAAGGAAGCACAGGATGGCTATGCAGAGGCAGGCAATAGCAAACCACTTGTACAGGGCTTTTTTTTTGTAGCAGGAACTCCTTTGCATATCAGGCCACACACCCCTGAGGTAGCCAATACTCCTGGAGCTTACAGCAGGCCCTGTACGAAGAGCCCTGTAAGCTCCTGGAGGACTGGCTACCTCAGAGGTGTGTGGCCTGATATGCAAAGGAGTTCCTTCTACAAGAAAAGCCCTGCTTTACACACACATCCATAACCATCCCACTTTTAAACATAGATCCAGGTGGGCAGCCATGTTGGTCTGAAGCAGCAGAACGTATCCGGAATCCAGCGGCACCTTTAGACCAAAAAAGTTTATTCAAGGTGTGAATATCTGAAGAAGAAGAAGAAGATGAAGAAGATATTGGATTCATATCCCGCCCTCCACTCCGAAGAGTCTCAGAGGGGCTCACAATCTCCTTTCCCTTCCTCCCCCACAACAGACACCCTGTGAGGTAGATGAAGACATTGGATTTATATCCCGCCCTCCACTCCGAAGAGTCTCAGAGCGGCTCACAATCTCCTTTCCCTTCCTCCCCCACAACAGACACCCTGTGAGGTAGATGAAGATATTGGATTTATATCCCGCCCTCCACTCCGAAGAGTCTCAGAGCGGCTCACAATCTCCTTTCCCTTCCTCCCCCACAACAGACACCCTGTGAGGTGGGTGGGGCTGGAGAGGACTCTCACAGCAGCTGCCCTTCCAAGGACAACCTCTGCCAGGGTTATGGCTGACCCAAGGCCATTCCAGCAGGTGCAAGTGGAGGAGTGGGGAATCAAACCCGGTTCTCCCAGATAAGAGTCCGCACACTTAACCACTACACCAAACTGGCTCTGAAGAAGTGTGCATGCCCATGAAAGCACATACATTGAATGAACTTTTATTTGTCTCAGAAGTGCCACCAGACTCAAAACCTGTTTCCCTTTTTAACAGTGTGGGTAAGTGTCGCCAATAGGTAAATAAACATGATTCCTGTATCCACACACGTTATTTTGGGAGCTGAGCTAGGACTATACAATTTTTTCATTATGGAGCCTCTCAAAAACCCCCCACTTGGGGGTTCCTTTTCCCCCCATTGGTGCTTGTATTTGATGTTGCGTATTGTCCACAAACCTGAAAAAGCTTTCGGTGCAGTAATTAAACTCAAGCAGACTTGGAGCCAAATTAGTCCAGTTTTCAACTGCTAGGAATCACAAAGGGATGAGGGGGGGTGAGTTATTTTCCCTCAGTTTACCAGTTCCAGGTTTCTACATTTCTCTACCTTTAATAGCTGTGTAGAACAAGGAGATTCAGTACGTGTGATTTGTCATGCAGGAGTTAGAAAATTTGCCCCATCATTGTGACCTGACACAAACACTTCCTGTGTCATGGTCGTTTAAAAGGCACAGCTCCCTGCCCCTCCACTCAGCGCATCCATAAATCATGCATGAAGTGGGGGGAAACTGTAATAAAAGCATTCAATAAAACTGGACAAAATGCAACCGCAAAGGAGGTTGAAAGGGCCTCTAAGAAGTGAGGAGAGCATCTTCATCTCTGCAGGCAGGACCTGTCCAAACCCCTGCATGTAAGAGGCTATGTTCCCTCCTCTGCCGCAGAACTGTTATATTGCACAGGGGTGCCCTGTCTCCTTTGGCAAGAGTTCATTCTATACCCTGCGCTTGGGGGGTGCCCCTCTCTGCAGCTTTAAATAGTCTCAGCAAAGGCAGGAAAAGTCAGTCAGAAATTGCAATGCACTGTCTCTGCAGTGCTGTGAGCGGGGGAAGAATTACTGCTGCACAGCTGTTAAAAGGCAGAAGGTCCAGCATCATCAGTGTAGGAAGAGAAGTTTAAGACAAGAAGTGTCCAGGGGTGCCCCAATCCTCTTTGCATCAATGCAGTTTTATGCATGCTTGCAGGCAGTTTGCCAGAGAGAGAGAGAGTCACTCCTGAACCATCACAGCCCTTCAGTGCCAGATTAAACTCTGTAAAAGCAGTCAAAATTGGGGGGAGGGGTGTGTGTGTGCAAATGATCCAAACTGGAGCACGGGCCCCACTACCTGCGGCCTCCTCTGCAGCCTGCAGGAACTTCCCCAAAAGCCCCTTTGACAAAACTGGGGTGGGGGAGAGAGGCAAACTTGGGGAGGCCACCAGCAGCAGCACCAGGCAAGTTAGGCAAAGAGCAGCTCAGTTGCAGGCTGCGCATGGAGGCTGGGAGGGCTGCAAGCGGGGGAGGAAACCAGTTTAGGGCCCCTAAAGGCATGGGGCCGCATAGGCCAGTGCCTACTTTGCCTAATTGTTAATCCAGCCCTGCAGCCCTTCCTTCCTCCCGAGAAACTCGTTTCGTCATAAACCCAGGCGATTTAGCTAGGGGCAAGGGGCCCCAGGGAATCCAATGGAAAGGATGAGGCGGCTCAGGCTCCAGGAGAGCTGCGCGCGCGCCCTGTTCCCTCTTGCCGGGACAGGGAGCATAAGGCAACTCTAGCGCGCGCGGGGGTTGATGGTGCCCCTTCCGCACTTGCCGTGCAATTAGCGCGAGCCCAAGGCTTTCCTCAGCCCCGCTCAGGCGGGGAGCGCTCCTTTTGAGGAATTCCTGGACTAGCCCAGAGAGAGAAAAAGCGGGAGAGCTGGGGCGCGCGCGGGTGCGCGCGCACGCCCACCAGGTCGAGAGCCGGGCTTGTCGGGGCGCCCCAGCTCTCCTCTCTTCTCCACGCGCCTTTGGCGGGCAGGTCCGGAGAAGGCGAGGGAGGGAGCGAGCGAGGCAGGCAGAGAGCCGCGCATGCCATCTCCTGACCGTCCTGGGGAAGCGGGGCTCGCTCTGGAGACGGCCGCAAAAAAAAAAAAAAAGAGGAAAGCTTTTAAAAAGGGGGCAGGAAGCAGCACCCGCTGCCTCGGCAGCCACGAAGCGCCGCCAGCCTGAAGGGCAGCCCCGCACTGGTTAACCCCCCCCCCTCCCTCAGCCGCCGAGACCCGAAAAGTCCCCCCCCCCTTCCAAAGACTAGGCGGAAATGCCACTAATAATCGGCTGGGCAGTGCGCCCTTTTCCTTGAAGAGACGCCGCGGCCCCTTTAGCGCTCCCGCAGGGGGGTCCCGCTCTTGCCCTCAGCTTCGCGCCTTCCCCCTCCTCCCTCTGCCTCAGCCCGCGCCCCCTCGGCAGCGACGACCGGCTCTTCTCCCCCCCCCCCCCGCCACTCGCGGGTCACAAGGCGACGGTCCCAGCCGCGGCTGCCACTCACCCCCTTCGGGGAGACCGAACCCCCCCGGCGGGGCTCCAAGCGCGGGAAGCCGCTCCAGAAGCGAAAGCGCGGCTCTCCCTCAGGAGGCGGGGGCGCCGCCGCAGCCGCAAAGCCCGCCCGCCAGAGAGCGCGCGTGTGTGTGTGGGGCGGGAGGGGGCTGCCTGCGGCCGGGCCGAAGAGCGACTCTCCTCTCCCGTCGTCGCCCAAGTGGACGGGGAAGCGGTGGAAGGGGGGAGACAACAAGAAGAGCCCTCGGCCGCTCCGAGACGCCCCTGCCCAAGATGAACCAAACGGCCGGCGTCTCCAACACCGTGCGCTGCCCCAGCACCAAAGCGCCCAAAGTAAGTCTGCGCGCTCGCCTCCTGCTTGCTCTCGGGCGGGGGAGAGAGAGGAAGCTTCGGCTGCGCTTGGGGGAAAGTTCTGCTTGTTGGGGGCTAGGCGGGCTGCGTTGTTGTGTCTGCCGCGAGGCCGCGTCGCCTTCTCCGCCAACTGGGCGGGAGAGAAGAAGGGGGCGATAGCTCCAGGCGCCTTTCCCGGCGCGCAGTGCAGAGCGCCAAGCGAGCTGGCCTGTAGAGGCGAGTTGGAGCAAATGCCCACTTGCCCCGTGTGGAAGGGGCGGAGCGGCCGGCCCTGCCACTGGGCAAGCTAGGCGATGGCCTAGGGCGCCAGCCATGTGAGGGTACGAATTAGGTGCCCCCATGTGACTTGGTGGCCACAGCAGTGCGGGGGGGGGGGGAGCCGGGCGCCAGAAGTTAGCTTTGCCTAGAGTGCCAGACAGTGCAGGGCCAGCCATGTGCAGCCGGATCTCTCTCCCCGCCCGGTAACGTTTGGCGTTCGGGAGTCTCCTTTCCCTCCGCTGTCTTCCGCCCCCGCCTTAACCCCGCGTCTTTTTCTGCCTTCTGTCCTGTTTGCGTTCATGAACTGCACGAGGCGACGCGGAAGGGAAAACCGCCCGGGGGATGGATCCAGCGTCACCCTAGAGGAGGCCTCGGTGTCTCTCACTTTGGGGCTCCATGTAATGCATAAAGAGGAAGCGCGGTGAGCTGAGATGTACAAAAGCTTTGTTTTTATTCTCGCGCTCTCCGATGTTGTGTGTTAATCTGATGCTCTGAATTTCTCGCACTCTGCAAGCGCCAGCGTCATTACTTGCTTCCTTCCCGGTTGACTCTTTGAAAGGGACCCCCCCCCCCCTTTCTCTGTGTCAGCTTCTTGCAGCCAACTGCTGTTAAAGGCCAGTTAAACCCTCTTACTATTTGGTCATCTGTTTGGTCACATGCTGGATTAACTCTCCTCCGGGATTTCTGCCACTTAAAAAGTGAGCTCTTGGGTGTGACATATTCACAGAGGTTTACCAGACTGCTGCTTTACTTCTGTGCTTTGACTTGGTGGGGGAACTGTGGTGGAGAGAAAAGTAGCCATGCATGCCCTTAAAAAACCATTTACACTCTTAAATAGTACTGAAGTTTCATTTCCAAAGTCCCTTCTTTGCTTAGTTCTTTGTGTATTTGGGGGTCTTATTCAGATAATCACCAAAGGCAGACCCCCCAGTTGTGATCAGGGCTTAATTTGTGGCAAGAGGGGACTTCTTCTGACTTCAAAGTGAAGCCTTAAAGCTAACATGTTTGATGTAGGTGACCTTTCAGAAGTACGGTACTTTAATTTTCCTTACTAAGCACAGAGTTTCCACAAATGGAATCAGAGAGAGGGAGTTTCCAGATCAGAATGTGTTCTGGCTAGACATTCTTGTTCCCTAGGAACTTTCCCCCCTAAAACTTTTGCTTTCTGTGATAACAGTGTCTTGCATGGATGTTGTCCCCCTCAGAAATAATAGCAACACATTATACGTGCTTTAATGTTGCAATTGAAGCCTTAAAAGAACTAGATACAGTTTTAATGAAAATCATTTTGTTGTTGTTCAGTCGCACAGTCGAGTCCAACTCTTTGTGACCCCATGAACAAAGTCACGCCAGGCCCTCCTGTCTTCCACCATCCTTCGAAGTCCTCTCAAATTCGTTTTTGTTACATCAGTAATGCTGTCCATCCATCTCATCTTTTGCCGTCCCCTTCTTCTTTCGCCTTCTGTCTTTCCTAGCATCAGGATCTTCTCCAGGGAGTGCTCCCTTCTCATTTGGTGGCCAAAGTTTTTGAGCTTCAGCTTCAGCATCTGACCTTCCAGGGAACAGTCTGGGTGGATTTCCCTTAGGACTGACTGATTTGATCTTCTTGCAGTCCAAGGGACTCTCAAGATTCTTCTCCAGCACCACGTCTCAAAAGCATCTATTCTTCTGCGCTCGGCCTTCCTTATGGTCCAGCTCTCACAGCCATACATTACTACTGGGAATACCATCGCTTTGACTATACGGACTTTTGCTGGCAGGGTGATGTCTCTACTTTTTATTATACTGTCCAGGTTGGCCATAGCTGTCCTCCCAAGGAGCAAACGTCTTTTAATTTCATGGCTACAGTCACCATCTGCGGTGATCTTGGATCCCAGAAATGTGAAGTCTGTCACTACTTCCACGTCTTCCCTTTCTATTTGCCAAGGTGTGATGGGGCCAGATGCCATTATTTTAGTTTTTTTGATGTTGAATTTCAAGCCTGCTTTTGTGCTCTCATCTTTCACTCTCAACAAGAGGTTCTTTAGGTCCTCCTCACTTTCTGCCGTTAGAGTAGTGTTATCTGCATATCTGAGGTTGTTGATGTTTTTCCTGGCAATCTTAATTCCAGCTTGTGCTTCTTCCAGGCCAGCATTCCGCATGATGTACTCTGCATATAAATTAAATAAGCAGGGTGACAATATACATCCTTGTCGAACTCCTTTTCCTATTCTAAACCAATCAGTTGTTCCATATCCTATTCTGACAGTTGCTTCTTGACCCTTATACTGATTTCTCAGGATACATGTGAGGTGGTCTGGTACTCCCATCTCTTTAAGGACTTGTCACAGGTTGTTGTGATCCACACAATCAAAGGCTTTAGCATAGTCAATGAAGCAGAAATAGACATTTTTCTGATACTACCGTGCTTTCTCCATAATCCAACGAATGTTGGCAATTTGATCGCTAGTTCCTTTACCTCTCTGAAACCCAGCTTGAACTTCTGGTAGTTCCTAATCTACATCCTGCTAAAGCCTAGCTTGTAGGATCGTTAACATGATCTTGCTGGCATGTGAAATGAGTGCAATGGTACGATAGTTTGAACATTCCTTGGCATTACCCTTCTTTGGGATTGGAATATAAACCGATCTTTTCCAATCCTGTGGCCAGTGTTGCGTTTTCCAAATGTGTTGACATAATGTATGCATCACTTTAACAGCATCATCTTTTAGGACTTTGAATAGCTCAACTGGGATACCATCCTCTCTGCTCGCTTTGTTGTTAGTAATGCTTTCTAAAGCCCATTTGACTTCACTCTCCAGGATGTCTGGTTCAAGGTCATCGATTTGACTGTCATGGTTGTCCAGGACATTGAGATTCTTCTTGTATAATTCTTCTGTGTATTCTTGCCACCTCTTCCTGATCTCTTCTGCTTCTGTTAGGTCCCTACCATTTTTGTCCTTTATCATGGCCATCTTTGCACGAAACGTTCCTTTTATTTCTCCAGTTTTCTTGAATAGATCTCTTGTCCTTCCTATTCTATTATTTTCTTCTATTGCTTTGCATTGTTCCTTCAGGAAGGCCTCCTTATCTCTCCTTGCTGTTCTCTGGAAATCTGCATTCAGTTGGGTGAATCTTTCCTTTTCACCTTTGCCTTCTGCTTTCCTTCTTTCCTCAGCTATTTGTAAAGCCTCATCAGACAGCCACTTTGCTTTCTTGCATTTCTTTTTCTTTGGGATGGTGCTGATTGCTGCCTTCTGTACAATGTCATGAACCTCCATCCATAGTTGTTCAGGCACTCTGTCTATCAACTCTAGTTCCTTAAACCTATTCTTCACCTCCACTGTATATTCATAAAGGATGTGATCAAGGTCAAACCTGAATGGCCTAATGGCTTCCCCAGTTTTTTTCGGTTTAAGCCTGAATTTTGCAATGAGTAGCTCATGATCTGAGCTGCAGACAGCTCCAGGTCTTGGTTTTTGCTGACTGTAAGAATCTTCTCCATCTTTGACTGCAGAGTATATAGTCAATCTGATTTCTGTGTTGCCCATCAGGTGATGTCCACATGTAGAGTTGGCTTTTAGGTTGTTGGAAGAGAGTGTTCGCTATGACCAGCTTGTTCTCTTGACAAAACTCTGTTAGCCTTTGCCCGGCTTCATTTTGTTCTCCAAGGCCAAACTTGTCCGTTGTTCCGGTCATCTTTTGACTTCCTACTTTGGCATTCCAGTCCCCTATGATGAGGAGGACATCTTTTTTTGGTGTTAATTCTAGAAGGCATCTTCATAGAACTGGTCCACTTCAGCCTCTTCTGCATCAGTGGTTGGGGCATAGATTTGGATTACTGTGATATTGAATGGTTTGCCTTGGATATGGACCGAGATCATTCTGTCATTTTTGAGATTGTATCCCATTACTGCCTTCCTCACTCTCTTATTAACTATAAAGGCCACACCATCTCTTCTATGGAACTCTTGCCCACAATAATAGATGTAGTGATCCTCTGAGTTAAATTCACCCATTCTCGTCCATTTTAGTTCACTGATTCCCAAGATGTTGATGTTCTCTTGACAAAATTCTATTAGCCTTTGCCCGGCTTTATTTTGTTCTCCAAGGCCAAACTTGTCAGTTGTTCCAGTCATCTTTTGACTTCCTACTTTGGTATTCCAATTATGCAATAGTATTTATGTGAGAAAAGGTTTCATTGGTGTTTGCACTCTCTGCCTTTAAAACAAATTAGGTCAGCATTTCTTCCCATGAAGTGGGAAGCTTTTAACCTCTACCAACAAAGCTAAAGGCATTGCAAAATGTTAAGTCACTCCCTATGTCACGGGCAATATATTCAGTAGGGGCATGTGATACTAACACCTGTATATTTTAAAACAAATGCATGTGGTGCATTATTGAAGAATATGCCTTTTCAAACATCTCCCCTTTTGGAGTGTGGTTAAAATTCAGCACCTCTTCAATAGAAGTACAGCTTAATAATGTTGACACTGTGGGAACCTAGGCCCTAACCTTAATTTTTATCAAAATAACATCCCCCAGATTTGAAACTTTTGGACGCACGTGATAGCACATACTTGCTGTTCCCTAGAGTTATGTTTGCTTAATGTTGTTGATATAAATGTGCAATATGTTGTTTTCAAATAGATATGTTAATCTGCCAACTAGTAATAGCTAGACTCTGGAAAATATATTTAAGAATCCGTGGGCTGATATGCTCTAGTATATTTTGGTGATGAAAAAGCTTACCTACCCACCGAGTTACAGTGTGTGGAGGCCAAGCTGTTTCAGTTGGTTTCTCTATGGTCTAGTCACCATACTTGGAAAGTGAAACAAACCTTCCTATAGAAAATTAGGTGTTGAGAAAAGACATATGGTTTAGATTTTTCTGCAATGTACTGAGTTTTGGCATATAAGGATGTATGTTTTTGTGGCCTGTAACCTCTGCCTGCATAGTAGAACCAGTATGGTATCCTGGTTAAGAGCGGTGAACTCCTATCTACAGAACTGGGTTTGAGTCCCCACATTTCCACTTGAAGCCTGCTGGGTGACCTTGCGCTAGTCACAATTCTCTTGGAACTCTCAGCCCCAACTACCTCACAAGATGCTTGTTGTGAGCAGAGGAAGGGAAAGGCAACCATAAACTACTTTGAGACTCCTTAGGGTAGAGAAAGGTATAAAAACTGTCTCTTCTTCTCAGCAGGAACTCATTTGCATATTAGGCCACACCCCCAGATGTCAAGCCAGCTGGAACTACGTTCCTGTGTGTTCCTACTCAAAAAAAGCCCTGCTTCTTCTGCTTGTATTATGAAGTGGTACAGTCCAAGAAAATAATTAAACTTGGCCTTTACTTGCTTGTCTAACATCCTGGATACTACTTAATGATAACTGTAGTTCTAAAGGAGTGATTCTAGATCAGTGATATGGACAGCCAGATTCTCTGTTCCCATCAACCCAAAGAGCCACATTTTCTTCCAGCCTGTACCTCTGTGAGGCTCACAGCTTACCCATTTCTTTGGCATTGGCAGTTTCAAGGTGGAAACCACTTGGCAACCAGATTCCGTACAAGACAAGGCCCTTGCCCATTTGCTGCAAACATGAGGCAGATGCCACACTGGGAAATGGAGCTCGGACGACTCATGGGCAAAATGTCAAAGATCCACATGTGACTTCCAAGCCACTGAGCAAGTATCACTGTTCTAGGTTCAAAATTTGCAGACCCTTTTTCCAGTCATGGCGGAAGGGGAAGATCTTTTTTTTTTTTAGTTAAGAAGTTTGAATGTGTGTAGCAGAATACATGTAATACTTTTTAAGAAATGCTCTGTGATTTTATTTTATTTTTTTTTAAAATTCTATGCTGCTTCTTTCCACAAATAAGTGAGGTCAAACCACTGAGTGTATTAGCTCTTATTACACTGCCTGGTACAATAACTTGAAAGATGTATAAATGCCTTTCTTCGAAACAATAATCACAATTCTATTGTGCTACTTGCTGTGCTCTGAGGTTTGTCTTAGTTTTTGACAGCTGGGAAAATGAGGGATAAAAGTTGAACGTAGGAACCATTTGTGCTTAAACACACACATAGAAATAAAAAAAAAACACATGGTTGAGAAGAGTGGTAGTGGACTTCCTGCACAGATGCTGATTAATAGCATGCCAGAACACATTAAAGGTAAAGGTAGCCCCCTGTGCAAGCACCAGTCATTTCCGACTCTGGGGTAACGTTGCTTTCACAACGTTTTCATGGCAGACTTTTTACGGGGTGGTTTGCCATTGCCTTCCCCAGTCATCTACACTTCCCCCCACCCCAAGCAAGCCCTTCACTCAGAGCAGCTCATAATCTCCTTCCTTTCCTGTCCGCACAACAGACACCCTTTGAAGTAGGTGGGACTGAGAGAGCTCTGAGAGAGCTGCTCATGAGAGAACAGCTCTGAGAGAACTGTGACCCAGCTGGTTGTATGTGGAAGAGTGGGGAATCAAGTCTGGTCCTCAGGATTAGAGCCCATCGCTGTTAAACACTACACCAAACTGGCTCTCAAAATACACTTCCTTATGTATAAAGCTCAAAATACACTCCCTTACATTTGTGAAGGAATAATAATTTTGAGATCCAAGCCCTGTAGTATTTTAGAAACCAACAAGATTTTTTTTGGGGGGGCTTTTGACACCCAGAGCTCCTTTCATCAGATCCCTGGGCAGAAGCTCTCAAAAGGTTATGTTCAAAAAATCTTGTTGTGTATCTTGTTGTGTATGTTCAAAACAATCTTGTTGTTAAGGTGTCACTGGACTCGAATCTAGCTGTTCTACTGCAGACTACCCTCTGAAAATAAACTTGAGTATTCAGTTACAGTGTGTAACTCTGTGTTCCCATAAGTCATATGCAGCTCTGTGCATACTTTCCTGGGAATAATCCCAATTGACTTTGATTAATTGTCAGTCAATTTGTATTTATTTAAACTAGCATTTTTTTGCTGCCTTTCTGCCTTACAGAGCTCAAGGTGGTTTACAATATAAATAAAACACACAATTAGAGTATATAAAAATACATAAATCCGTAATTTTAAAATCACAATTTAGGACTGCTTTAATAAAATACAGTCCTAAATAAATCTGTCTTCAGCTTCTTCCTAAAGCTCAAAAGATGGGAGACCAAGTGAATCTCCCTGGGGTTTCTGAAGAACTGAGTCAAACTGAGATGAAGAAGACGACCGCAGATTTCTACCCCACCCTCCTCTCTGAACAGAGCAGTTTACAATCTCCTATGTCTTCTCTCCCCACAACAGACACCCTGTGAGGTGGGTGGGGCTGAGAGGGCTCTCCCATAAGCTGTCCTTTCAAGGACAACCTCTGCGAGAGCTGACCCAAGGCCATGCCAGCAGGTGCAAGTGGAGGAGCGGAGAATCAAACTCGGTTCTCCCAGACAAGAGTCCACACACTTAACCACTACACCAAACTGACTCTCTAGGACAACCAGGCAAGTTCTAGGACACCCAGGAAAACTGAAAACCTTTCGATGCTAATTTCTCAGAATCCAAAAGACGCATGACCTCCAGTTCTGATTGCATGAATTGGGATGAGCTTCTCAACACTTTCATATTTTTGAGTGTAGATAAAAATACACATTTTTACTAGTTTCTCACTTGATGCAGAAGGCAGGAATCTGATGAAAGAAGTGTTATTAGAGGCTGTTTATATGAAAACTTTACCTTCTTATTAGAGGAGTGTGCCTGGCAGGCTCCCAAACATCCGTATCTCTTCTGTAATCAGAAACAGTTGGAAGTTTTTTCCCCCTCTCTATCCGTTCCTGAAAGTGTTGCTTGTTTGTTGATCCAATACAATCAAATACTATCATTGCTGACATTGCAACTTTTGAGATCTTGGATGTAAGATGTGTAGTGTTGTGAACTGTCTGTATAGCAATATTGTTCTGAAACATTGCTTTAAAAAGCATTTTAATGATTCTGAATTTCATAAAAGATTTTCTCAATTTCCCCCAGAACTTTCTTTTTTTTCCTTATCTCCATTTCAGGCTCGGTTGGGGGACGGGAAAAAAGTGGGTTTCTTTACAGCCTTCACACCTTGACTTACCATCTAAAAACAGTGACCCAGATGGAAAGTTCAATGGACTTAACCCGAACTTGACATGTGTGGTGGTGGAGCTGCTGAATGCTGTTTATTTGCTACTTCATGAATCACCAGTCCTGCATTTTTTAAAACCTCTGTACATCCAACAGCATGTTTGTTTGTTTTTTTGCAGTTGTCTCGTATCCAAAACATTTTGTAGTTTTGTAATCAATCTGGGTTTGAATGCACGACAGCCTGAGGTAGTGTTCTCTCTAAGCTGAGTTAGCATGAGCTAGCTCACAGATTTTTAGCCTCCAGCTCACACTTTTTGGTCTTAGCTCAGGAAGGATGACTCCAAAGCTAAATAATTTATGCGGTAGCTCACAACTTTAATGCCAGTAGCTCACAACGTTAATACCACTAGCTCACAAAGTAGAATTTTTGCTCAAAAGGTTCTGCAGCTTAGAGGGAACATTGGTCTGAGGACTGATGCAGTCATCTCCAGTTCTGCATGGCTACACTCAGTCCATACTCCTAGTGTGCCCAGCACTTCATCTGAACATGACCTTAAATGAACTTGGTGCTTTAGGGTGATAAAGAAATTTCTTTCCAGTGAGAGTGACAGATGGCTCTGAGGATTTTGCACTTTCTCATGCATCTGTCGTAGCAGTAAAGCTGTGGCTCAAGTGTGGAGTCCAATGTTTGTGTACTACATCTTTTAGCTATTCCTCTTAACATTAAACTGAAGTGTGCCAAATCCTTGCCTTTGCCGTGGTCTAATTTAGAGTCATAACAGGGAGTTGACTTGAGACTTACTAATTCTGCACTAAGCACTTGCCTCTCTTCTGTGTGGGGCTCCTCACAGTGGTTCTTTCCCCCAGATTCTGCATTGGCATCTCTGGAGTGGGGCTATGTGTCCCGTGCTTGCTTCCTGCCCCCTGCAAACTCGAAAGCCGAGAATGAGACCAGGACAAAGTGCTAGTGAGGAATTGTCTAGTGGCAGAATGGAGCTTTGCTGCCTCCCCACTGATCTCTATAAAATGATACTCCTGGAGGGTCAGGGGATCCTAAGGAATGACATGGGGGGGGGGGGGGCGGGGGGCTGCAGCAGGAAGAAGGCAGAAGAGGCAGAAGTTGCCAACTGAAGCTGGATCCCAACCCACTGTGTCCCCATCTTCAACTAAAAGACAACCTCTGTACAGTACCTGCAGACAGGGCAATTCACATGCTGGGCCCAAGAAACAAGAAGTGCAAAATATAGTGTTATCTAGTATGCATGTTAAGTGCCATCAAATTGGCTTTGACTTATGGAGACACTATGAATTAATGTCTTCCAAAAGGTTGCTCAGATATTGCAAACTGAGGGCCATTTATAGAGTCAATCCATCTCCTAGTGTTATCTGTTATTAGAACAATGCATGAGTGGGAGAAAAAATCTGTATATGCATTCAGCGACTCTTATTTAGAGTTTTTATCACTTGCCTTGTGTCTTACTGCATGAACTTGCTATACTGGAAAACAATGCAAGTAAGTTTTTGACAGGGCTTTTTTCGTAGAAAAAGCCCAGCTGTAATTCATTTGCCTATTAGGCCACACCCCCTGACACCAAGGCAGCCCGAACTGTGTTCCTGTTTGCTCCTGCCCAAAAAAGCCCTGTTTTTTGAAATTTGGAAGTTCTGTCTGCATTACAGCCATCGGCTGGGTTTGTCTGTTGTCTCTCCTGTGGGAAATTATTGTATTTTGTTGAACTTGCCACTGGTTTAGTCTTGGCAATGGGACAAAGAGCAAACCTTCTGTCACACAGCAGGCCTAGGAGGGCCTTCCACTGGCTGCCACCACTCTGGTAAGGGCCTGTATAGGAGGGCCCAGAGCCCCCAATCACCCGTCTTCCTTATGAGTAAATCCTCTTAACCGTGACCAAGGAGACGTGAGAACCCAGGCAGTATAACAACAAAAAGAAGTTTATTATTGGTGCTCTAAAAACAATAAGTGGTTGATAAAGATTTAGTGCTGTAGTGAATGTGAAAACAGTAAAGGTTGGTGCAAATAAACAGAAGCCCTAACGCGTTTAGCTAGATATTTCCTGTTACAAATACCAAAACTCACCACCTCCCTTGGGTGAGGGATCTCTTCCTACTGCCTGTTCCAGAGAGCACTGCTTCTCTGTCTGCAACCTCTCAGACAGAGAATCTACCTGCAGCCTCTTCAGCAAAAAACTGTGCTTGGCTCTTTTTATTCTCTCCTCCCAAGTCCCACCCATCTCTGGGCCACTTTCCCTCCAAAACCTTGCCACCCAATCAGAGGGACAGAAGGGATCCTGGGAAATGTAGGCTTTCTGTAATACCTCCTAGGCAGGCCTGTAGGCCTCACTAGACCCAGGATCAGGGCTTTTTTTTTGGTGTTTTTTTTTAAAGCAGGAACGCACAGGAACTCAGTTCCGGCTGGCTTGGCATCATGGGGTGTGGCCTAATATGCAAATAGATTCCTGCTGGGCTTTTTCTACAACAAAGCCCTAAATGAAACAATGGTGACATCAGGGGTGTGGCCTAATATGCAAATGAGTCCCTGCTGGGCTTTTTCTACCAAAAAAGCTCTGCCCAGGATCATGACACCCTCCTTGAATGCAACTGCTCCTTGGACCTAGCTGGACAGATCAGATGACAGCATGTGCATTGTGTGGCTCAGAACTCTCATATGTATGTGTGGGTAAGTTCCATCAAGTCATAGCCAACTTACAGCAACCCCATAGGGTTTCAAGGGAAGAAACATTCAGAAGTGGTTTGCTGTTGCTTGCCTCTGTATAGCAACCATTCAAGTATTAACCATGGTGGACCCTGCTTAGCTTCTGAGGTTGAGCTAGCCTCGGCCATCCAGGGCCAGAGCTCTTCTGCCACACCATTTTCTGCACAGAGAGCTGCCTTGATGTCACTCAGAATCCTAACAGAACAGAGGATTGATGTAATGGCCCTCCTCCCTCACTGATGTCAAAGATGGTCTTGACCTTAGAAGCTAAGCAGCCCAGCAGATGATACCATCTTGGTCAGTAGGGCTGTGTCTGCTACACCTTCCTTCCTGCAACGACATGGTGTGCTTTTTTAGCTCTTGTTGCTTATATAACTGTATACTGTGCCACTTATTTGGTAGCACAGCAATCTAGTGTGTGGGTGAGAGGGAACCATTTGTTACAGCTATTTAATATATAGCTCAGAGTAGAAGTTACAAATGTGTCTGTCGGTCCACAGAGAATTTGGGAGCTCCCGGAACACTTGGTCGAAATTGTGGGCCTGCATGTGGTCCGCCCCAACATTTTTGATGCCCAGTGGCTTAAACCAAGCCAATCCCAAAAGGGTGATGAGCCGGGGTTTCACAAGTATGTCCAGGGCCCCTTTAAAATTTTGGAACTCCACCCTAACTCTGGCCCACCCCATGATCTGCACCGGATTCTTTTGAAAATCCCACAGTATGAACTCCGTGGGCTGGAGGGCTGGCCGGTTGTGGGGGCAGAGTTTACTAAGGGTCTCCTCCGAAATTATGGAGATGGAGGAACCCGTGTCCAATTCCATCAGGCAGGGACCCCCTTCGATCAAGACCTGCACTTTGACCTTGTCGGGGGTGTCCAGGGGCAAGTTCATTACCTGGATGCTGTTGGAGGCAGTCGTGTGTGCGTCTGTTGAGTCGTGGTGTGCGGACTTGGGCCTCCTGTTGGTTCTGGCCCTGTAAACTTGGGCGATGTGGCCCACTTTTCCGCAGCTTCTGCAATCCGCGTTGTGGTAGGGGCAGCCTCAGTGCTCGTGTGGGTCCTCACAGCTGGCGCACTTGGTGCTTGGCTTCTTCGCTGCCCGTGGTCGGGTTGGTGTTTTCAGCCTGCTGCGCGGCTGGCGGTGAACCTGGTGTGCCCCTTCCTCATTGGAGCAGTCTGAGATTGAGGCAGTGGTGGCCTGGTTCGCGGAAGGGCTGCTGTGCGTCTGTTCGAAGCCGGTTGCTTGTCGAAGCACTTTCGCGAGGTTGATGTCTTTGTCCTTGTATGCTAGCAACTTTTGGTGCATTTTTTCCTCTCTGACGCCAACCGCGAAGCGGTCCAGCAGGATTTCTTCCACGTCCCCTGTGAAATCGCATCTCGGGGCTAATTCACGGAGTTCTGCAAGATACTCGGCGGCGGACTCCGTGCGTCTCTGCTGTCTCGTGTAGAACACGTACCTGCGTATGAGACAGGATGGCTGGGGCACCATGTGGTTTGTCATCACCTTCTTCCTGGTCAGGTCCAATCCCGGCCAGTTAAACTTCCCACCACTGATCATCATAGGTGGGCTGTGTTCGTCCCTTCCAGGCACCGCCCACAGGCACGCTGTGCCGTACCTTCTGGGACGAACGCCTGACACAACAGACAGCTTCAAGAGGGGATTGGATAAGCATATGGAGCAGAGGTCCATAAGTGGCTCTTAGCCACAGCATATTGTTGGAACTCTCTGGGGCAGTGATGCTCTGTATTCTTGGTGCTTGGGGGGGCAACAGTGGGAGGGCTTCTAGTGTCCTGGCCCCACTGGTGAACCTCCTGATGGCACCTGGTTGTTTTGGCCACTGCGTGTACAGTGTTGGACTGGATGGGCCATTGGCCTGATCCAACATAGCTTCTCTTATGTTCTTAACTCCTGGTTATGGCCCTGCTTCTGTATTCAGTAGTTCAAGATGGGTAGCCGTCTTAATCAGTCTGCAGCAATATAAAAGAGCAAGAGTCCAGTACCACCTTAAAGACCAACAAAATTTGTGGTAGGGTATGAGCTCTCATGAGTCACTGCTCACTTATTCAGAACAGCTGTATCTGAAGTGAGCAGTGACTCACAAAAGCTCATACCCTGCCACACATTTTGTTAGTCTTTAAGATATTCTGCCCCATGGCACAGAGTAGTAAAGCTGCAGTACAGCAGTCAGAGCCCTCTGCTCACGACCTGAGTTCGATCCCAGAGGAAGCTGGTTCAGGTAGTCAGCTCCAGGTTGACTCAGCCTACCATCCTTCCGAGGTCAGTAAAATGAGTATCCAGCTTGCTGGGGGGAAAGTGTAGATGACTGGGGAAGGCAATGGCAAACCACCCTGTAAAAAGTCTGCCATGAAAATGTTATGAAAGCAATGTCACCCCAGAGTCGACTGGTGCTTGCACAGGGGACTTACCTTTACCTTTTTTTAAAAGGTACTTCTGGACTCTTTTCTTCTGTATTCATTGTTAGATTTTGATCCTGACAAATGTTGTTGTGTAAAATTCAGGGATAAGATTCTGAGAAAGGATTCAGTGCTTTATAACTTTATAATGGAATCACAGTCTCCTTCTCTTTCTACTCTGATCCTCACTTCTTTACCATTTCTTTTTATGCTGATAATCCACCTTGTATAGTATCACATTAATTATGCTGCAGAAATAAGTAGGTAAGAATATATTTGCCAGTCATGAAGAAGATGCTGCAAACTCAATGCTACAGTAAGTGGTATTTGGTGAGAAGAGAAGCATTAGTTTTGGGTCAAATGCCAACATTGCTATTATATGCTGATAGTTTGTTAATGTGGTATCTACAGGCTGTTTCCCCCCCTAACTCTCTTAATTAGTATATCTGTTGAAAAAAATGGCTTCTTTTTCCTTCATGATCTTTAATAAAAATGTCTGTATCATCTAAGATGTATTAATTAAATACCAAAAGTTTTTTACTCAACTGATTCTGTTGCAAACAAGTATTGCATTGCTCAAAAATATTACAACACAAAAGGAGATACAAAATAAGCAACAGAATAAATGCACATGATCACTGTAAAGTTCTGCTCAGAAATTATCAAAATCTCCTTTAATTTTCCAGTCAATGCAAGTTTACTGTGCATTTTGGTGAACTTTATAGTGAGTTTACTGCCTTGATATAACTGTAGCTAATCCATTTTTGACACCTGATGAAAAAAAATTAAGGAAATAAGTTTGTTTGGTATTTGAATGTGATTTCATTGGATTTTGATTTTGTTTAATTGTATCCTGCAGGGAGGGCAGGATACAAATAGAATAAATAAACTTTTGCATTGAAAAATACTTTGCTGTTGAGTGCAGAGAATATATTAGAAGAATTAGCACTAAACTTCATCTTTTTAAATGCACTAACCTATGTGTTCATCTATCAAACCTTATTTCACTGAAGCATGTTTTTGAATTTTGATAAAACATAAAAAGTGGCATGCTTTATGTAAAGAATAATGTTTGCATTTTGTATCTGACATTTCACTATGAAATAAGCAGTTTTTTGCAGTGTTAGAAGAGTAGTTTAAATATGTAATAACCAATGCTCCCTCTAAGCTGTGGAGTCTCAAGAGCAAAAATTCTACTTCGTGAGCTACTGGCATTAAAGTTGTGGGTGAGTGATTGGGCTATTTATTGCATAAACCAGTTTGCTCTGGAGTCATCCTTCTTGAGCTAAGACAAAAATGTGTGAGCTGGAGGCAAAAAGCTGTGAGCTAGCTCATACTAGCTCAGCTTAGAGGGAACACTGGTAACAAACTTATGTTTATGCTGCATTTCTAGTTTGAGCATTCATGGTGCATAACAGTTAAATATAAAAAAGTAGCTTACACACACATCAACAGTCAAAAACATAAATAGGAAGGAGAGTCAGTAAGGGTGTGTCTATTGAAATGGAAAGGTCTTCCCCTGCTGGTTGAAGAAAATAATAGAAGGGGAAAGAAAAATCTCACTGGGCAGGGAATTCTGCAACTTTGGAGCAACAACTGAGACTGTGATTTCTTGAGTTGCCATGTTTTGTACCTCAGATAATGAACACCCGAAGATTGTTACACATGGGCTTCTTATATGAGTGTAGATGGTCTTTAAATTATGCCAATCCAAAACCATATAGATTTTTAAAGGTCAGTACCAGAACTTTGAATTGGGCCTGAGAGCAGATTGGAAGCCATTGTAGATGGAACAAGATTGAAGTGATATGCTTCCTGTAACTCACTCCAGTCAGCATTCTTGCTGCAATGATCTCTACCAGTTGTTTCTGGACAGTCTTCAAGGGCAATCCTATGAAGAGTGCATTGCAGTAATCTAATCAAGATGTTAGCTGGTTTGCCAGTTGAAGCTGGTAAGAGGCATTCCTGGCCACCTACTAGCACCTACTTATCCAGCAGGAGACCTGGTTCCAGCAGTACCCCCAAGTTGTGAACTTGCTCCTTTAGGAGGAGCACAATCCCATCCAGAACATGGGGGGACCTCTACATTCAGGTTAATCCTTCTGCCAACCAGTAGCACCACCATTTTGTTGGCATTGAGTTTATTAGCCTTCACTCATCTCAAAACTACCTTCCAGGTGCAGATTCAAGGTTTCCACAGCCTCCCTGGAATCTGCTGGAAGCAGACAATAGACTGTCATTTGTATATTGGTGACAGCCCAGCCCAAATCTCTGGATTATTTCACCCAGCAGTTTTGTGTATATGATTAAAAAAAGCATGGGGGATGGCACTTTGTCAGATCCCATAAGGACTGAGCAGCATTCCCTCAGCACCACCTTCTGCTGAAACCGCCACAAAACAGTTCCTCCCAGTCCCATCCCCTGCAAATGCCTAGATTGTGTTTCATAATGAACAAAGTCATGCAATCCTATATTTATAGTGCCTTGTGGTAGCATTTCTGTAGTTCCTCCCCTTCTTGGAAAAATAATGCAGACTTTCTTGCAGGCAGTGGCCAGGATGACACAGTGCAGAGCATAACTGCTGATAATCATTGCACTGTATACATGCCATTGTGTAGCAATTGCTGTATACCACATTCAGGGGTGTCAAACATATGGCCCGGGGGCCAAATCAGCCCCCCACCTCGAGGGCTCTTCTCAGGCCCCCAGTTAACTGGCTTTTGTCTGCTTCCTTTTCCCTCTCTCTCACTTTGTTCTACATCTCTACTTGCTTTGGAAGGCTTGCTCAATCTCACAGGAGCTTACAGAGCAAAGCCTCTATTTTCTCCGTTGGCTGAGGCTCCTGCCCCTCCTGGTCCCCTGGGGAGGGAGGGAAAGAGCCAGAGTTTCCTTTGCCCAGTTCCCTAGATCCCATGGGAGAAATACAAAGAAAACACCTTTAAGACCAACGAGTGCTAATGTTTTAAGCATGTTTTATTTTAATTTTTTTAAAAAAATCTTTAATTGTGTTTTTCTGTGTTCATTTGTCTGTGTCCATTTATATCTCTGCTACCTAAACTTGAATAGGTAAGCACATGGCCCAGTTCGACAAGATCTCATTTACGTCAGATTCAGCCCTTGTAACAAATGAGTTTGACACCCCAGCACTAGTTTCTTTAAGGGTGGGGAGGCAACTAGAATTCCTGTTGCTGGTGCATAATAGAATCAGTGGAAGCATGGTTCCCCCCGCTTGTTGTGACATGGAGGCAGGCGATGGCAAACCACCTCTGAACGTCTTTTGTCTTGAAAAACCGATGGGGTTGCTGTAAGTCAGCTGTGACTTGATGGCACTTTCCACCATCTTTACCAACTGCTGTCTTCCTGATTCAGTATTCTCTTGTGGTAAAAGGTAAAGGTGAAAAGGTAGTCCTCTGTGCAAGCACAAGTAGTTTCCGACTCTGGGGTGACGTCACATCACAACATTTTCATGGCAGACTTTTTATGGAGTGGTTTGCCATTGCCTTCCCCAGTCATCTACACTTTACCCCCAGCAAGCCGGGTACTCATTTTACCAACCTTGGAAGGATGGAAGGCTGAATCAACCTTGAGCCGGCTATCTGAACTGAGCTTTTGCCGGGAAACTCAGGTTATGAGTAGAGCTTGGACTTCAATACTGCAGCTTACCACTCCGTGCCATGGGGCTCCTGTTTCTTGTGGTATGTACAGGCAAAATTGGTTGTGATGTACAATGCAGTTAAGTACACATTTAAGCAGACAGATGGAAAGGTGCAGGAAGCCATCAGTATCCTGCATTATATAAAACCACTGTAGATGAATGGATTGAAAAGGGCTGGATCATCTCTACAGAAAGAGCATCTGTAGAGAGAGTGTCTGAAGAAGTGTGCATGCACACAGAAGCGTATGCTTTTCTTGGTCTTAAAGGTGCCACTGGTCTCAAACTTTGTCCTATCAAAAGCAGAGAAGCCTTTGGAAATACTGGAAGGCAGGAGAAAGGCTTGAAGAAGCATGGAGTGGTGCACGTTTATGATGAGACTGAGGCATGGAATTCATGTTTGGTTCTGGAGCATACACTCCAGTGGATATAGTCGGTGGGGCATTTGGAACCTATTCCAACCTATGGCAACCCTATGAATGAATGACCTCCAAAATGTCTTAACACGAACACTCTTGTTCAGATCTTGCAAACTGAGGGGCATGGCTTCCTTTACAGAGTCAACCCATCTCTTGTTGGGTCTTCCTCTTTTCTTTTGACTTTTCCTGGCATTATTGCCATTTTCAATTATTCTTGTCTTCTCATAATGTGACCAAAGTCACTTGAGTTTAGTCATTTTAGCTTTCAGGGAGAGTTCAGGCTTGATTTGATCTAGACCCTACTGATTTTTTTTGGTAGTCCACAAACCTGGTAGTCCTCTATAAACCTGAGAAATGTGGCTTTGTAAATAGTAGGATGCTATTATAGCAACACAGGGTTATTCTGGGGCTAAAATTGCTTTTCATTTTCTGGAAAGAAGTAGAATACAAACCAGTTTTTAAGGATTCATAACAACAGAAAGTGTCATGTATGAAATCCCACACAAAAAGTTCCCATTCCCAGTTGTTATGTAAAAGGATGCAAAAAGAGAAGCAGTCTCATGTGAGTTACATGGCTGGTTGCCCAGAATATTTCATTTTCCTTATTGGCATTTAAAATTACTATTTTCATTTGAAATCAATATAACTCACTATTAAAACTGAAAGATTGGCTGTCCCCCTACAAACATTTATTTACTCAGCCTCCCTTCTCCTGTTGTAAGCTCTTTGTATGGGCTTTTAGAATATTCTACTTTAACATGAGTAGTTGTGTGCAGTGTCTATCGTTCACACTTCCACAGCAAGATCTTTTGGGGCGCCTTGAAAAAGTGGCTGTCAGTATGATCTTGAAGAAATAGGTGGTACAAACTGGAACTTGTTTCTGGTCTTCTTAGATTGTCTGATGCTGTGATCACACACACTAAATAATGCATTTTCAATCCACTTTCAAACTGGATATTAGTATGGAAAGGAAGGAAAGGTCCCCTGTGCAAGCACCAGTTGTTTCCAACTCTGGGGTGACCTTGCTTTCACAACGTTTTCATGGCAGACTTTTTATGGGGTAGTTTGCCATTGCCTTCCCCAGTCATCTACACTTTCCACCCAGCAAGCTGGGTATTCATTTTACCGACCTCGGAAGGATGGAAGCTGAGTCAACCTTGAGCCGGCTACCTGAAAACCCAGCTTCCGCCGGGGATCAAACTCAGGTCGTGAGCAGAGCTTAGGACTGCAGTACTGCAGCTTTAACACTCTGCGCCATGAGGCTCTTCAGATATTACTGTATGAATCAGCAAAATCTCATTGGAAAGTGCATTGAAAATGGATTGAAAGTGCATTATTTAGTGTGTGTGATTGCAGCCTTAGCAAGATTTCTCAGTGACTAATAGCCATGATAACCAAAGGAAGCCCCTGTGTTTTCCCGTATTGTAGATGTTGAGACTCAGAGCAGATTTGCCTCAGTGAGGGAGACTATTTCCTGGTAAGACTTGAACTCTGGAGTTTCTGGCCCACAACTCAGCTCTATAGTACTTCTGCCTTTGACTTCATATGCACTTTATAGCAGGGTGTATAAGCATCATGATTTAGAAAAAAGGGAATCCCCAACTTGGAATAATGCCAGACTGACTTGTGGAAAATAAGAAACCTGTCACCCCCAGCCTCACTACAGGGCTTGTTTTGCTTTGTCTGACAGCTGTGACTAATACTAACAATGTTTTGTGAGAGGTTCTTGCTGTCTCGTTTTATTTCACACTTTATGAATGTGCTCCGGCAGCTTCCCCGTTATGCTTTCAGCTTTTCCATTACCTTCTAGGGCAGCAATGCGCAATTATCTCTTTAGAATTCTAGTCCATCCTGTCTCAAAAGCTTAGGGGCAGGTAACTGTAAGTTAATTGGACACTCCAGGTTATCTTTCAGGAAAAAAGAAAAGAAAAGCTGATCTGAGTGACTCGACAGTTGCTCTTTTCAGAAAGTACACCAGATGCTTGGAGCTGTATACTTTGGTTTGATGGAAGCGTGCTTTATAAGTCCAAAATATGCATAAACTGAAAAGGTCAGCCCCACCTTTCGGTATTCATCCTGCCTGAAAACTGCCAAGTATTGACTCCTTTCTATAACAATGAAATTCTTCTTGCCAAGTCTTGATAAATATCTTCTTATTCCTCGATGAGGAAGACCTCAGGCGTTCCCATAAAAAAATAAATTTCATTTGAACTTCTCCTTAGAAGAATGGATTATTGATTAGGTATGGCATTTGAACCAGGCCAGTGACCTAACAAACTTTGCTTTAAGCAGATGCTGAATATGAATCCCAAGCAATGGGTTTGAGGCGGGTTTTCTGGTGCATATCTTCAAGCTATAATTTGAGATGTTGCTGTATGTTTGAAGATTACCTGACTGCAGAAAAAGAGGAGTCTAGGGTGAAATAGTGTGGTATAGCTGTCACAGTGTCAGACCAGGTTCTGGGAGTCCTGCCTTGAAGATCTAGGAGTGACTCTGACAGGTTTTTTTCTGCCAACTGAGGGGACTCACACAGCCTCTTAAGATTTTAGGGAACCAGGTTTGTTTTGAATTACAAACCTTCCCCTCAGTTACCAGCATGGCTTTTTTGTAGCAGGAACTCTTTTGCATGTTAGCCCACACCCTGCTGATGTAGCCAATCCTCCTGGAGCTTACAGTAGGCCCTATACTAAGCCCTATAAGCTCTTGGAGGATTGGTTACATCAGCAGGGTGTGGCCTAATATGCAAAAGAGTTCCTGCTACAAAAAAGCCCTGCTGGTAACTGAGGGGAAGGTTTGTAAAGGGGTGTGTGGCCTAGAATGCAAAGGAGTTCCTGCTACAAAAAAAGCCCTGGTTACCAGGTGTTCTTAAAGTATCAAGTGTATAGTAATGGGTTCACCACTGTGAGGTAAGTTTTGTGTTGAGAAGTAGAATATGGAGCTCACTGAGGCAGGATTAGTATATCAACAACAAAGAAGACTTAGTTATTTACACATTAGTTTCAAAGAACATAGCAGCGGCACAGGTCTTCAGACAGAGGAGAAACCTGGCTGAGGCACATAAACTTAAGCTACTTATGGTTTCAGAGTATGGTTTAAAGTTTCTTCAGTGCTTTCAGACACAAACAGGCTTTTACTGATTAGCCACCAGGCTGGCTCTTCTCATGCACTCAGGATTTCACCCACACCAATCTGCCCTTTCCCAATAATCAGACTAAATGGCACAAGGTGTGTTCATTACCATAGACAGATCTAACCATTGGGTACTCTACCCTCTTCCAGAGATAGAGCTATACCACCCTGCCACACTATCAGGCAGAGCTGCCCTTCAAACCATCTGCTCTTTTGCTGACCTAGACTTGAGCTATCACTAAGAACATAAGACTGTCTATTTCTTAGTCAGATCTGAATTAAGACTTCTGCTCTGCTTTCCTGCAACATTCTCTTCCTCTTCTGAAAGGTAACTGGATGCTGAAGCAGCAGTCCCATAGGCTCAGTCGAGTGGCTTTCCCTCCTCTTCAGGGAGAGGTCAGTCTCTTGTCCATCAAAGAGACTTTTAGCCATTCACACTCTCACGGATGTACCTATATCATGGGATTGTTAGGATAGAATGGTGATCTGTGTATAATGTGTTGAGTTTCTTGGTGAAAGGTGATGATAAAAGCTGCCACTTTTAGCCCAGCCAAAATAACCTTACCACCCCATCACTGTTTCTGTTTGGTATAGTGGTTAAGTGTGTGGGCTCTTATCTGGGAGAACTGAGTTTGATTCCACACTCCTCCACTTGCACCTGCTGGAATGACCTTGGGTCAGCCATAGCTCTGCAGAGGTTGTCCTTGAAAGGGCAGCTTCTGGGAGAGCTCTCTCAGCCCCACCTACCTCACAGGGTGTCTGTTGTGGGGGGGGGAGGAGGGTAAAGAAGATTGTGAGACTCTGAGATTTGGAGTGGAGGGAGGGAGGGATATAAATCCAATTTCTTCTCCTCCTCCTCCTCCTTCAACAAGAGACATACCAAGGAGCAGATGAGATATATTCTCAGTGTGGGGAGGCATGGTGTATGTCATAATCTGTATAGTCCTTCTTTAATCTGCAACTACATAGCTGTTCAAACACCCAAGTGTTCTGCCATGATGATGATACTGGATTTATATCCCGCTCTATACTCTGAATCTCAGAGTCTCAGAGCGGCTCACAATTTCCTTTACCTCCTGCCCCCCTCCACAACAGACACCCTGTGAGGTAGGTGGGGCTGAGGGAGCTCTTACAGCAGCTTCCCTTTCGAGGACAACTCCTGCAAGAGCTATGGCTGACTCAAGGCCATCTCAGCAGCTGCAAGTGGAGGAGTGGGGAATCAAACCCGG
Organism: Heteronotia binoei; assembly: GCF_032191835.1. Taxonomy (NCBI): domain Eukaryota; kingdom Metazoa; phylum Chordata; class Lepidosauria; order Squamata; family Gekkonidae; genus Heteronotia; species Heteronotia binoei. The sequence continues at coordinate 17,452,820 of NC_083232.1, forward strand.
TTCTCCCAGATAAGAGTCCATGCGCTTAACCACTACACCAGACTGGCTCTCGATGATGGTGATGATGATATACTTGAATCTTTCAAACTGTAGAAAAATCTCGTTTGTTCAAGATAGGGGTATCTTAACTTGAGTAGCCTGCTCCCTTTATTTTACATATCCAGATCATACATTTTGTATTAGAGAGATGGCTGACTTGCAAAGAAAAGTAAAGGCATAAGAGATGTGATTAAATGGCATGAAAAATACTGCAGTGGTGGCCAGCTTGTGGTCTGACGTTATTTTGCGTACCGATCCCTACTGCTGCTTTTCATTTTTAATGAGAGCTAAACACATAGTAAAATTTTATTGGGTGTTTCCACTTATAAAATTAACTAACAGTGCTTTAAGCTCTCGGCCAAAAGCACTGAGCACTGCTTCTAAAATGGGCCTTTTATTTATTTTTTTTAAAAAGGGGAGATATAATGTGGTTGCTGTGCTACTTATGAATCTCGGAACAGTCATTATTTATTTATTTAAAAGATTTTTATCCCTCCCTCCCTCCCTCCCTCCCTTCCTTCCTTCCTTCCTTCCTTCCTTCCTTCCTTCCTTCCTTCCTTCCTTCCTTCCTTCCTTCCTTCCTTCCTTCCTTCCTTCCTTCCTTCCTTCCTTCCTTCCTTCCTTCCTTCCTTCCAAAACTCTTCATCTCAAAACCATTGTTTTGAGGAGCTGCTAGAGATTAAGATGTTTCTGTGCTCTGTGATGTACAATCTAGGGATGCCAGCCTCCAGGTGGGACCAAGGGATCTCCTGGGATTTCAGGTCATCTCCAGACCACAGAGATAAGTTCCTCTGAAGAAAATGGATGCTTTGAAAGTTAGACTCCATGGCATTGTACCCCATTGAGGTCCTTGTCCTCCCCAGGCTGCATCCCCAATCTCTAGGAGTTTCCCAACCTGGAGCTGACAACTCTTTCTTTCCATCCCCCACCAGAAGCCGGGGGGGGGGGGATTTGGCAACCATATTCACAACTGAAAATGTATGAATCTTGATTCCCTCCCCTCCCATACAAAAGTACTGTAACTGCTGTTCCATGGAGCAGTTAATTTGGTAGCCTTATTTCTGTTCCTATCCCTGAACCCGAAAGAGCTTCAAATCTGTATTACACAACCAAAGTCAACCACGTTAAGACAGCATCTTGCAGCTTCCTGCCTACTGTGTCTTCCATTTTATCCTTGGGATTCACCATCCATGTGTGCAATACAATTTTATGCTGGTCTAAATTCTTTGACTAAGAACTGTAGTTAGGTCTGAAACAAATTCAATGTATAACATCATTTGGCCTTGACAAGTTTTTGTAGTCAACGACTTTCAGTGATTCAAACGCAACATGGTGTTTCCTATGCAATTCCGTTCCATTCTCTACATCAGACAAACAGGTCAGTCTTTGTGCAAAAGAACAAATGGACATAAATCTGACATTAAAAACTGCAACACTAAAAAAAACTAGTGGGAGAACTTTTTTTTTATCTTTGAGGTCATGCCATTGCTGACCTGAGAGGCAGTCCTCAAACAAAGAAATTTTAAGGGGAAATTACAATGGGTGATTGCTGAACTTGAATAAATCCACAACTTCAGAACAATGGACCCTCTCAGGGCAGAATAGGGACGTAGGATTCTTATCTCACTACAGATGCTAATTATCTGCCCCCAAGCATTTCCCCTCTGTTCTAATCAAACTGATTACAATATGCCTGGTACCTTACATCCTTTATAAGCATTCATTACAACACCCTTTTCATCTTCTGCTTAGGATAAAAGGACTTGGATCTCCATTTCTACTCATGTCCAAAGAAGGGAACTTTCTCTATCAAAAGCTTATACCCTAAAAAATCTAGTTGGTCACTAAGGTGTTACAACTATTCTGCTTCAGACCAACATGTCTACCTCCTGAAACTACATCTGACTTGATTTTTTCTGAGACTTACACTAGCTTGTGTGGCTTGAAAAAGCTAAGAGAAGTTTTGCTCTTGGAATGTTTTGTAATCAAATGAGGACTGAGTTGTTCAGTTCAGTTATTGTTGTTTCGGCATTCAGCTGTATCAATGCAGCAGTAAATTCTGGGAGAAAAGCCACATAAAATAAATGTTTTTAATTTACATGCATTGTAGAATGTCATTATTTTAACAACAAAAAAAGAACGTGTTTATTTTTTTTTAAAGTCTGCTCTAATCTTTGCAGCCAAATACATAACTATTTCAGCATTCTAATTGATGTGACTTCTGTGGCAGACCGTCTTTATCAAGGGAGGGAAAGACAGTTGTTCCTAATGTGGAAAGTAGACAGTTTTAGTGGTGACTTAAACTTTCCAGTACCTTTTTTGCAACTGTCCGTCCCCTGTGTTGCTTCTACATAGCAATCTTCCAGCACCACAGGACTGAAAACTAGTAACTTGCACAAATTTAAATCCCATTTTTAGGTTCAATGCAGCGTATCATATGCAATGCAAAAAACTGTGAATGATCAATAGCAATGGTATAGTAGACCATGAGTTGGAACCAAGTTTTCCATTTCACTGGGTCAATGAACCTCGTATTAGAAGGAAGCTCCTCCATTAGGTGGCAAAAAAATAATTTTAAAACATTACTATAGGTGGCTCATTTATGATGGGGCATCTCTGTTCAGCAGGCTAGGAAATAACATGCATACTGCAGATGATTCAAACTGGAAAAGATACTATTGGGAAGACTCTTAAATTGTCCTGCTAATACTCCAGGTCTCGTGTTATCCAGCTTTGTACCTCCATGGTCGCTTCAATGACCAAGCAGCATGTGGCTGCTTTTGCTGAGGTCAAGAACTAAATTATCTCATCTACTGCTTAAAAGAGAGTGTTCCCCAAGGGGGCCATGGTGATTCAGGACATTAAGTTGACTGGGTCATGTAAATCCACACCAATGTCCCATGTGAATGGATTGTGCATACTAGGTTGTGCCCTACAACAGCTTACAACATAGAGAATGACAAACCATGTTTTGTCATAACACAGGGATCAGCATCAAATGCTGTCATGATCAACTGTGGTAGATGCGGTTTAGCTTACAAGTCACTGTGGAAAGGTCTCTCTCTTAAAGCAGGAAGTTTGAAATCTGTTAATAGTATATTGGTATCTTGCAGGGAAGGGTGGGGGGGAAGAGATCACCTCTTTTTGTATAAGAAGGATTTACATGCTCATTTCCAGTCAGTGTTAACAGCAATAAAAAAGTAAAGTCTTGCTTGCTAATGAGAGAGAGCACTCATCTCATGCGTTATATTTTTTAGTAGAAACCATAAAATGAGTAGAAGGACCCTGTAATGAAGAACTATGTACTTGGCACTTAAACTTTAGCGACTGTACAAAAAAAAATGAAATAGCTTGCAATGCTTCTAAATTACAGCTTGTAGAGACATTACTACAAACTACCTAATAAACAGTTTCTGTAGCCAGGCTACTTTTCATGCTGTCTCTCAAATCTGAATCCAAGACTGAGGGTGTATAAACCGATACTGGTTGCAAAGGGGTGTACCATTCTCAGCATATGATGTATTCCATGTTTTAAGACAGAGGCAGAAAGGACAGGATTAGGTAACTTGGGAGCAGATACTGGAATTTATTAAACTATCCAAAGTGTAGTTTGTGGAAATTTAGAAAGTGGCATGAACTGCAGTAAAATAAAATAAAATCCTCTATATCTGCAACCAGCAAACCAACATCCTGGGACTTAAATTTGTTATGTACATTGCAACATTAGAAGGCACAGTTGGGTAAGGGAAGAGTAAAATGGGTAAAGAGTTCATGACTAAAAGTACAAGCATCTTTTGGTATGTCAAAGATTATAGACTGCAGTAGAGAGAAAATGGGAGATGAGAATTGTTTACACAGATGCATTAGGTGGGTGGTTTGAAGCTGGGGAATTGATCAGTATTTGGAATCAGAGTTTTATCTTCTAGTAAGGAAAGGTGGAGTTGGTTTTGAGCTTTCCCCCCAAATAACACCATTAGTACAGAAAAAAAAATGTGTTTATTAGAATTTTATAGCAGGCAGCTAAATGAAACAGTTTAATGGGAAACCATTCTGTTAGCACCCAGGGGGGAAATGGGAATTGGCTTTTAGAAGCTGAATTTTTTTTTTTTAAAAAGTGAAGTTTGCTTTAAACGGGATGCATTGTGTTTAGGAATTATAGACATAATACTTTAGGATTAAAAGTGATATGGAATGATGGTGAGGGGCATTGGTAAAATGGCTGACCAACTCTTTTAATCCTTTAGCAGAGAAGAATAAGCGCTGCGGTCATAGGCCTAAGCCTTGAAGATTTGTGGATTTTTGTGTGTAATTGAAAGCTGATTGAGAAAGAAACTTGGCTAGGTGAAGTCACACATAATTTGTGACTTGTCTATATGACATTAGACTTGTAGCCTGACTCTCAAAAGCATTTTACTGGTGTTCATGTCAATGGAAACAGTAATGGTACCATTTTGTGAGCTCCTGTGTTTTGGACTGCAAGATCCTTTTGTGAATAGAATAAATATGACATATTGTAGCTTGATGGCTAGTGGCCATTCCATGCCATAACCTGGTTTAAAGATGTTCTGTGAAAATCTGATCAATAAATGGAATTTCTTACAAAAAATGAAAGTAGTATATTTGGCCACAAATTGGTTGCAGCTGTTTTTCCCCCTGTTGACCATGATGAGAGATGGAGAGTATGTGAGTAGATTATACTTGGAATCAGCTTTCATTGATTACAATGAAATAGCTGGCACAATTTGAGGGGGTTTACTGTAACCTTATTGTGAACGAGGAGTTCGGCAACCTTTTCAAACCTATCACCGCTGTATGTTACTGGAAACCAGGGGTGGAATTCTAGCAGGAGCTCCTTTGCATATTAGGCCACACACCCCTGATGTAGCCAATCCTCCAAGAGCTGAAGCTGAAGCTCTTGGAGGATTGACTACATCAGGGGTGTGTGCCTTAATATGTGAAGGAGCTCCTGCTAGAATTCCATCCCTGCTGGAAACCATTTTCAGTTCTGAAATATGTATTTTTTGAGAATATCTTGTAGTATACATTCCAAATCACTGGGCTGGATCTCACCAGTTTTTCTATTGGCAAAAAAAGTGGGGGAGGGTCTGTTTTGGTACCTTGCTGTACAGAAGTCATGTGGACAGGAGTCATGTGTAGTAGGGAGGAGAACTGGGAGAGATTGAGTTACAAAGCTGACTGGATCCACCCCACTACTTTGGAGGTCCTCAACCTTTTTAAGCCTGTGGGCATTGGTGAAATTATGACACAAGGCAATGGGCACAATCGCAAAATGGCTGCCATAGGAGGTGGAGCCAATTTCAAATTGGTTGCTGCAGGAGGACCACAAAATGTCAAGGAGTGAAGTTATACCTAATTCTTATCGTAAAATTCAACGTATCAGCCAGAATGCCATATTAGCCAACCAGAAGTCTTGGCCCTCCCACTTTCTTAAAGCACCTGGGAGGCACCAGGAAAGCTGTTGGAGGGCATCACGACATCTGCAGACATCATGTGAGGGATGCCTGCACTAGTTCCTTTTTGTTTCTTTCTACAGCCCGTCATTTCCACCCCCCACACACACACTTTAAAAAAATCAGTGGAAGCCTCTGAGTCCCCAGATTTACTGCTTGCTAATCACTGTTTATGCCCATTTGTCTCCAGTTAAATTTATATTTATTTGAGACTGGAACTATATGAATAGTATCTACTGTGTTTCCCTTGTGAAGGCTGGCTCTTGGGCTACAGTTTTCTGAAGCATAACTTTAACTTTAAAAGTTAAGCATCCTCCATTCCCTCATCTTTTATCATGTTTCTTTTCAAGTAAGAGGCTGCAGTAGGAAACAAACAGAAAATGTTCAAGATAACCAAACAATGAATGGTGATAGATCAAGATGGGTAGCTGTGTTAGTCAGTCTGTAGCAGTAGAGCACCTTGAAGACTAACAAAATGTAAGAACTCTAAACTCTTAGGCCATTTTCCCACTTACCTTACCCCGGAGCGACGTCCCTCTTTACCGCGCTGCGTCTGCGCGGATTTCGCACAAACTGCTGCGCAGCACCAGGAAGAGCCGCGTAGTCCCGGGGCTTTTGCGTCGCAAATGTAAACTGCTTTTTGGCGGTTTACATTTGCGACGCAAAAGCCCCGGGACTACGTGGCTCTTCCTGGTGCTGCGCAGCAGTTTGTGCGAAATCCGCGCAGACGCAGCGCGGTGAAGAGGGACGTCGCTCCGGGGTAAGGTAAGTGGGAAAATGGCCTTAGAGTTTAAAGGTGATGAAATATTCTTCTATCTAATCTGGAAATTTACCACTTATGGATTGAAAGAGAGTGAAGACATTTATTGTTTTAAGAAATATATTATATGTTATCACCCCTTCTCCTTTTTTCTGTTTTCCCCTTCCCTTTGGCTCCCCTCCCCTCCAATTATACCTATATAATAAAATCTATCAAAACAGGAGGGGAAAAGAAGACTTAACAAAACGTGTGGTAGGATATGAGCTTCTGTGAGTCACTGCTTACTTCTTCACATACAGCCAAAATGACTCATGAAGGCTCATACTCTGCCACAAATTTTGTTAGTCTTTGAGGTGCTACTGGACTCTTACTTCTTTTTCAAAATTCTATGGTGACCCTATAGAATTTTCAGGACAAAAGACCCTCAGATGTGGTTTGCCATTATGTCTCTACATATCAACCCTGGACTTCCTTGGTGATTTCCCATCCAAGTACTAACCCAGATTGACCATCCAAGATCCAATGAGATCTAGCTAGCTTTGGCCATTCAAATCAAGGCAAAAGGCAAACTGTTTTATATTGTTCTTGTGGCAGTGCCGCCTTATTCCACTAACAGCATAGGCATTAGCCGGAGGAGGACGGGAAAGCTAGATAGAAAGAGCAGATAGATAACTGGTCACAACACAATCTCAGGCATGTTTGGATGTAAGAGGGCTTGCTACCCTTCTACTCTTCATCAGCCTTGTACACTCTGCAGGAAAGGAGAGACTTTTTACTGCTGCAGTTGTGACATGGCTAAGGTTTTCTTTGCAAATAAGTTTGTCTTTCACTCCAGCAGAAGTGGCTGTTCTCAGAGTGGCAGCTGCTGAAAACTTATTGCAAAAATGCTAATAATGAAGATGAGGGGGCACAATAATTGCATCTAATTTTCCTTCTCCTGACCAGAGCACAGGCAGGTGACAGTTATGGTCCTATGGCCTCATTATGTCCTACTGAATTCAGTGGGACTTAATTAAGCAAGCATTTGTTTTAACCACAACCCCCCCTTCTTTTTTCTTTTTTTTTTTGCAGTGCATACTGCAAGCAGCAGCTATGGCATAGAAGACTGAGGTGACAAAGATTTAAAAGCATTCAAAGCATTAGCTGCAGGTCTCTAGTATTGTACTTCAGTATGTCAAAACAGCACATATGATCTGGTTTTAGTGTTACAAAATTTAAATGAATAATTAAGTTTGACAAATAGCTACTGGATTTTTCAGTTGGCTGATAGCGCTTTGCTTCTGATAGAGGTGTCCATGGTGCTGAAATTATATCCCTACAATTGCTTTTTGCAGAACATGGTTTACACTGAACAGCAGATAAAGCAGAGGGAGTGAAACAGAGGTATTTCAGATGCAGAAGCAGCACACAGAAAGAGGATATTGAAACACTTCCTCCCCCAATTTACCTTTGTAGTTTCTCCTCTAGGCATTCTTCTGGTTGGGCTCATTTTTTATCTTGTGGCCCAATTTGTTGAAGTGCAGTTGTGGGGAGCTACTTTCCTTTGTAATCATTGTGTAGGTGGGTGTGACTTATGATCCAAAATATGTTTGTTTCCTTGTTAAAGCCTCCAGCTTTCATTAAGAACATAAGAGAAGCCACACTGGATCAGGCCAGTGGGCCATCCAGTCCAACACTGTGTCACATAGTGGCCAAAAAAACCAAGTGCCACCAGTGTGGCCAGGACACTAGAAGCCCTCCCACTGTGCCCCCCCCCCCCAAACACAAAGAATACAGACCATCACTGCCCCAGACAAAGAGTTTCAACAATAAGCTGTGGCTAATAGCCACTGATGAGTATTAGAAAACGAGATTATTAGAAAACATTGCTAGAAAAACTAAAGGTATGTGTTTCTCTCCCCGTCCCATGGGAATGTGGCAAGTTGTGTGTGTGTGTGTGTGGGGGGGAGATATTGGTGCAGGGGGGAAAAGTTAAACATATCCTTCCCCTAGCACTGCTGTTAGCATATTGGCAACATACCCAGGGTACATGTTTGTGTAAAAAAAGAAGTCAGAAGATCCAGCTACAAATACAGCTCCCCTGGGGACTCCTGATCCAGAATGACTACTGGGCCACAGTGACTGACAATGTGAGGGGTGATTATGCGCATATGCACACATCACTATCTGATCCAAAAAGAAAAAAGAGAGAGGCAGAAATAGAAGGGAAGGTTCAGAGTTCCCAAAGGGCTTGACTTCACAAGAGGGAAGTTCAGAGAGCCAGAAATGCAGGGTGAAAGCACTGGCATCCCTAAAGACCAGACTTCCCCTGGTAACTCCACTTTGAAGATGGGGCAGAATGGGGTGATGACAACTGGAGCACAGAAGGCAGATGTTGCTGTCTAGTTGGGCTCTTTAAATCCACAGGGGTACCACAATTATATTGGATCAAACTACTTGGGTGACCATAGCCTATGCTGATGTGTCTGCTAATATTTTTGGGATCCAGGTTTTGGAGCAGCTTTGCTACTTGACAAGGCTCAGACATTCAATTTTAATCCCATAATAACTAAGGTTTCATAGAATTTCATGACAATTTATTTTAGTTAGTTTAGGACTCCAAGGTTCTGCTGTTCATGATTTTGTTGAAGTCTCGTCTAAATTTGGCCTTTTGACTCTTCATTACATGACTTAGCATCTGAATAGTTATAGTAGCACTTTACCTTTTGGTGCGATCTCCCAGTGGATATAAAGATTTTCCTGGCATGTCTGCTGCAATTAAATATGTAATAGCCTTTAAACTTGGCATGAAGAAAAGTAATTAATCAGATCTTGGTGTTAGCAAGACTGCTGAGCTGTGGCCAGATCTCAGGATGGAATTTGGAAGGCATGACAAATGGAGAAGAGGAGAATAGCGTTCTTGTTGCAATATCCCTCTTGATTTCTTTTTTTTTTAATCAAGTATTTAGAATACCGATAAGTGTCCAAGATGGCCTGTGAAGAGGAAATACCACCATGTAGCCATTTTCATTATCTCGGTATACATTAGGATCCTGAATAACCTACTTTTCCAATGTTTCTTTCAGTCTAAAAGCTGTAGTGTGTAACCCTCCTCTTTTTTGGGGGGGGGGGAGGATGGAGGAGAGAGTTGACGATTTGCCATATTGTCAGGGGAGGGCGGGATATAAATTTGATTGAATAAATAAATAAAATTATATTTTCAGTACAGTAGTTCAGACAGGGTTTCCATCATGTGCCATTTTGCTTGCTTTCAAAACACAGTTTTGATCTCTCATCTTAGAAACGAAAAAGTGCACTTTCCCCTCTTTTCACTCAAGAAAAGTAATAAATCAGACTTCTTTTGCTTTTTAAAAGAGCTGAAGGGAAATGATAATAAGGACATATGAAACAGCTGTGCTTCTCTCATATGTTGTCAGCATGATCGTTGCAACAAAATAGACCTGGGGATAATTTCTGGAATGAGCTGCCAAGGTTTAAGTTTCCTTGTAAAGCCCTGCCTTCTCTGACTGTGTATGGGTTAGTGGTGGTTGCTCACTGGTGAAAGAAAGGCACATTGTATACTGTGATGTACACTTTATTATTTCTCATGTTTAGGGTTTGAAAACAGATTGCAAACAGCTGTGCTGAGCTTTTGATTAGGTTAAATTCTAAATGTAGAATGGCTGCAGATATTTCCACAAATTGAATGCTACTTTTCATCTGCTTGCTTAAATATATGTTGTGTATTCAGTTGCAAAGGTCAGTATTGTGAATAGGGTTATAGATCTCTGTGTGCAGGGCTTTTTTTGTAGCAGGAACTGCTTTGCATATTAGGCCACACCTGCCTGATGTAGCCAATCCTCCAAGAGCTTACAGGGTTCTTAGTACAGGGCCTATTGTAAGCTATTGGATGATTGGCTACATCAGGGGTGTGTGGCCTAATATGCAAAGGAGTTCCTGCTACAAAAAAAGCCCTGCCTATGTGTAAGAGCCAGAGGTAGCAAATTGCCATCCCTTTGGATTCATCTATCCCTTCAAAAAACCTTATCTGGATTTCTCCCCATCTCAGACAAAGTGGCTTTAAGGAACAAAGTGTATTGAAAACACTGACTTGTAGCTTAACTAGTGGAAAAAGAAGCAGTGAGTGATATACACTTTATGGTATTGTGTACTCTCATGAATATGAAAGCCAAACAAAGATTTAATTGATAGGAGACATTGGAGCCAGTTGGAGAAAAACTTTTTTATGTCAGTTGCTGGAGGCTTGCTTAAAGGAATCAGGGTGTGGCTCTCTCAAGAGAGAGGGAGGTGACAAACAATACTAATAGAGGATAGCATTTTGACCTTTTTTTTGGTTGGCTGATCTACAATCATCATAATGCAACTGATTTGTTCTTTTAACAGTCCTTTTGTAACCCTGTAACCTTGAGTTTTACTAATGTGCCAGTCTCCAAACCCTCAGGGATTTAGGTTACATGATTTGTACTGTCTATCCTTCTATAAAAGCCTGTTTTCTGACTTTTATTTGAAGGCAGGTATTGGAAGGAGGATCTAAAGATGATTGGGTTTATCCTCTCTGTGGGTGTTCTAGGTATCTGCTACTTGGCACATCATATGGAGAGAACGAGTCAGCAGAATATGGGGTCATTGTTTACAAAACCAGGAGGGATGAAAGCCAAGGCATTTTTATTTGCCAGTAAACTTAAAACTTTGGTGGTTGAAACTGTTTATTACCCCTGAAGCCAGGGAATGGTGGCAAAGGAATGCTAAAGAGTACTGGGATACAACCTTCCCCACTGCTGTAAGTCATGCTGTTGCCCTTGGAGTGTGTTGTTGCATTTTCTCAAGAACATTTGGACAGGCAAAGGTCTACTGTCAGTCTACCTCTTGAGGATGTTTTTCTGGAAGCACACTGAAGGCATTGTAGGTGGGAATCAATGGATGCATTTACACACAGACTGATTTTGCATTAGGCTTGTTCCAGGTGAAGAGCCCTTTTGCTCCCGGCACTTCTCTCAGTTTCTGCACAAGCTGCCCTGGAACTGCGAGTCGGCACACCGCTTTTCTGCAGCAAGCAAGATCCTCTTACAAGCAGTTTCTGCTTGCTGCAGAAAAGCGACGGGCCAACTTGCAGCTCCGGGGCAGCTTGTGCGAAAACCAAGAGAAGTGCCAGGGGCAAAAGGGCTCTCCACCTGGAACAAGCCCTTGTGTGAAATTGGTCACACTAAATAACGTGCTTTGCGATTGGGTTTTTAACTATGTAAGAATAGCAAAATCCACTTGCAAACAGTTGCCATGTGAAAACACTCAGTGATTTCTGAACTGAGCATTGTGTGTTCTATGCTTGTGAAATTCTTTTTGTTAGGGTATACTGTGTATTATTACAGACCGTAACAATCTGAAGACTTTTTTTTAAAGCTCCCAGTCTTGTTTTGGGGAAATAGTGTGGTCTCTGAAGATGGAAAGTGTCTATGCTTTATCAATATTTTCATGGATTCAATGAACTGCCAGTGTTTAAAGACAAAAACTTTCATGTTTACAACATTGCTAATGTGATTTGGGTGCTTCTTCTTTAGTGATTAAGGACCAGTGATTAAGGACAGTTTCTACATAGACCTCTCTCAACTTACAGGCATGTTTGTGCTAACTGATGGTTTCTTTCAGGGAACCACAATTTAAGAAGGATATAGACGTGGAATTTGTCCATAGGAGGGCAATGATGGTAGTGAGGGGTCTGGAGACCAAGACCTACGAGGAAAGGCTGAAGGAGCTGGGTATGTTTAGCCTGGAGAGGAGATGACTGAGAGGTAATATGATCATCATCTTCAAGTACTTAAAGAGTACTTATAGAGGATGTGTCATATGGAAGAGTATCATATAGAGCAGGGGTGTTAAACTCATTTGTTTATGAGGACCAGATCTGACATAAATGAGACCTTGTTGGACTAGGCCATGTTGGGTTGGACTGGGCCGTGTTGGGCCAGGCCATGTGTGTATCTATTTAAGATTAGGTAGCAGAGATATAAACTTTATAAAGGTCTTAAAGGTGCTTTCTTTGTATTTCTGTCATGGGATCCAGGGAACCGGGTAAAGGAAGCTGTAGGTCTTTCCTTCCCCAGGGGATGGGGGGGAGCCTCAGCCAATAGAAGAGAGGCTTGGCTCAGTAGCTCTACTGTACAATTGAGAGAGCCTGGAAAAACAAGCTCTGCCTTCCCCCCTTCCTCCCCAAGGGAGGAGCCTCAGCCAATGGAGAAAATAGAGGTTTTGCTTTGTAGCTCCTGTGTGATTGGGCAAGCCTTGCAAAGCAAGCTGTTATGCAGTTGGAAGTAAGAGATAGGGAGAAGGAAGCTGATGACAATCAGTTGCTCGGGGGCCTGATAGAAGCCCTCCGGGGGCCTGACTCAGACCCTGGGCCGCATATTTGACACCCCTGATATAGAGGACGATGTGGAGTTCTGTTGCCCCAGAAGGCTGGACCAGAACCAACAGGTTGAAACTAAATCAGAGGAGTTTCTGGCTAAACATTAGGAAGAACTTGCTGACATTTAGAGTAGTTCCTCAGTGGAACAGGCTTCCTTGTAAGGTGGTGTGCTCTCTTTTTTTGGAGGTATTTAAACAGAGGCTAGAATGGCCATCTGACAGCAATGCTAATTCTGTGAATTTAGGCAGATCATGAGCAAGAAGGAACTTATGATTTTCTTGCATTGTGCAGGATGTTGGGCTAGATGACCCTTGAGTTCCCTTCCAACTCTATGATTCTGTGATCCTAACTCACCCTTGGCATCTTCAGCCAAGAAGGCTCAATATTGTGTCATGGGGAAAAAAAATAAAGTTGACTCCAGTAAGAGATTTCAAATATAGTGGTCATGGCTCAGTGAAGCCCTGCTGAAGTATTGTCAGCAATGTTCCCTCTAAGCTGCAAAGTCTTGTGAGCAAAAATTCTACTTTGTGAGCCACTGGCATTAAAGTTGTAAGCTACTGCTCTGGGGTCATCTTTCCTGAGCTAAGACAAAAATCTGTGAGCTGAAGGCTAAAAATCTGTGAGCTAGCTCATGTTAACTCAGCTTAGAGGGAACACTGATGGTCAGGGATGCAACTTATTTGCAGTCTGCTGAATCAGGATGGCTAGCAATTGCCATTTGGTTGTGCATAAAATTTACCATTATTAATTCTCATTAATTTATTTTGAAGCATGCATGAATGAGGAAGTAGGACAACAACAAAGAGAGAGTTGATTGACCACACAGAATTTCTCATCCCCCAATTCATTCTAATTTTGTTGGAATAAGCTTGCCACTTTATGTGGAAGGGGCTTCAAAAGGATGCCTTATTATAGCCAAGGGTGGCCAAACTGTGGCTCGGGAGCCACATGTGGCTCTTTCATACATATTATGTGGCTCTCAAAGCCTCTACTTCCCTGTTGGTCAGCTCGGAGAAGGAATTTGTCTCTTTAAATCACTTCACCAAGCCAGTCAGAGGCTTGGAGAATACATTTAGTCAGTTTGGTGTAGTGGTTAAGTGTGCAGACTCTTATCTGGGAGAACCGGGTTTGCTTCCCCACTCCTCCACTTGCACCTGCTAGCATGGCCTTGGGTCAGCCATAGCTCTGGCAGAGGTTGTCCTTGAAAGGGCAGCTGCTGTGGGAGCCCTCTCCAGCCCTACCCACCTCACAGGGTGTCTGTTGTGGGGGAGGAAGGGAAAGGAGATTGTGAGCCAGTCTGAGACTCTTCGGAGTGGAGGGCAGGATATAAATCCAATATCTTCATCTACCTCACAGGGTGTCTGTTGTGGGGGGGGGGGAAGGTAAAGGAGATTGTGAGCCAGTCTGAGACTCTTCGGAGTGGAGGGCAGGATATAAATCCAATATCTTCATCTACCTCACAGGGTGTCTGTTGTGGGGGGGAGGAAGGTAAAGGAGATTGTGAGCTGCTCTGATACTCTTCGGAGTGGAGGGCGGGATATAAGTCCAATATCTTCTTCTTCTTCACATTTAAAGTTATAGCTGCTTTCTTTCTACCTCTCCCACTCTTCTCCATTTATTTTCCTGCCTGCCTGCCTGCCTGCCTGCCTGCTCTTAAACATCTGATATTCATGTCTTGTGGCTTTCAAACATCTGATGTTTATTAAGTGTGGCTCTTACATTAAGCAATTTTGGCCCATCCCTATAGACTCAATGGTTTCCAGCACCTGGTACTGGGAAATATTTCCAGTTTTTTTTCTTTTGTATTCCTAATTCTTAAGCATGTTATTATACGGAGCCTTAACATGGCCTCTGTGGCATGGAGGACCACCTCTCATTAAGCTTATTACAACATTATTAGGTTAGATACCTTTTGATCTTCTGCTTTCTGCATAAGTAGCACTGTAAAGATGTTTTCATTGTAATCTTAATTTGCAAGAGTGCTTCTATTGCCCCTGTGATAAAATGTAACAAGGGGAAGATTTATATCTATTGGGTCTGCTGAGCTAGCTTGCATACTCAGCACTTCCATAGTTAACCCGACAGCAGATCCTGGCTTGACTCACAGCCATTTTGGAATTCTTCACTGGAGAGACATACAAAGTGAAAATTTGACATGGGAAATAGACATGGGGACTGCTGGAGATAGTTCATCAGTTCATGATGCATTTTGAAAATTAGCAGTAGCATTTCTTTCATGTGAGCATAAATTTTCAAAGGGGAGGTAGTGGGAGTGCAGGCAGCTGCTTCACTTACAGTTTGGCCGTAGCTCATGGTGACAGGAAGTGATGTCAGCAGTGGCTGCTATAGGTCTGCAAAAGTACTGCTAAAATTACGAAGTTAGCTCTGCTGGGCCAGACTTCCATTTGGTCAGATATCTCCTCATCATTCAAAGTGTGACACTTAATATTTGGAAGCAAACTCTGGGCTGGATTGGCTTAGTACTTGTGGGATTCATTTTGTATTTTCCTTTTAGTAAGAAATCTGGATCATTTGCTTTGACTCCTCAGAAGATATTCACTCTGCAGGTCCTCTGCTTAACAGTGCACTGTGTTCCAGGTCACGTAGGTTGACTTGTTGAGGGCTCAAGATTTGTAAATGATTGGTTGAGGATATGAATTCAAAGATCTCACAAGGTTGGATCCACACAAATAGTAGTGGCAATCTCTCTCAGGTGTGGTTCAAAAAGACCATGACAATTACTGAACATTAGAGAATACTGGGAAATTTTTTTCTCCTATGAATTCTGAATATGCCTAGATATGTTTGAGCCTTTTTGCTTCCAGTACTTGACAACAGCTACTACTCTTGGCAGCAGAAAAGCCTCTGTTCCTGACACCCCTATCTCCACCAGGTTTGATTCCCCACTCCTCCACTTCCAGCTGCTGAAATGGCCTTTGGTTAGCCATAGCTCTGGCAGAGCTGTCTTTGAAAAAGCAGCTTCTGGGAGAGCTCTCTCAGCCTTACTAACCTCACAGGGTGTCTGTTGTGGGTGGTGGTGGTGGGGTGGGGGAGGAAAGTAAAGGAGATTGTAGACCACTCTGAGACTCTGAGATTCAGAGTAAAGGGCAGGGGTATAAATCCAGTTTCTCCATCCTGACTTTCTCCCTTTCTTATGAGGTGTTGTTCCCTTGCTAGGAAGCCTGATATCATATTGATTTATTTAGAATATTTATATTCTGCCTTTCCAGAGACTTGTTCTTTGTGTAAAAGGATTTGGTAGCAAGAGCATTGCAATAAACCACAGTTTCTTTAACCACAATAAACCACAGTTTGTTTAACTATAGTGTGTTCAACAAACTGGTTTGTTACAGTAGACAGTTGGAACAAACCAGGTCTTTTGTGGAATTTCCATTTTGCTTGCCCCCTTTGCTGCCAACCAGTGCTAAAAGGTGAGGTCACTGTAAATATGGGCCAATTTTCAGTTTGAGCCAAATCTATGTTAAAATAGCCCAGTTGCAGCTGTACATGGTTCTGATTTAGATTGGTTTCGTATGTTTTCTGGCCCTCATTTCTGATCCAGAGGGGGATAAAGATGCCAGTCTCATAGTTGGTTTGAACCTGGACTTGCCTGGCCTTTGAGTCTTGTGTGAAGGGCTGTGACTTTGATCCAGCAGTGCACTAGTGGAGGCATAAACAACACAGTTCCTGTTGTGCAATATCTTGCGAAACACCTAGCACTTGTTTCTCTATATATTACAGTGCTCAGCAATTGGTTGCACTAGATCTTGCATGAGCAGAAATGCAAGGAAGGATGCAATAAGTTTGACTTAGTACGAGTGGCTGGCTACCATAGTCTGTCTTATGTTCCAATTTGTATAAAACCTCAGTGAAAATTTTATGCTGGATTCAGCCATCTGAGTAGGAAGCTGCTGTGAATGCAACAGGCTGCCCTGTGCTATTGACCCCAAAGTAGTAGGAAAGTGGCTACATAAACATTTACTTGGCAAGTGCTTGTAGGCATGACCTTCCCTGGAGTCCAGCTGTACTCTGGGAAATTAGAGTTGCTTAAGCACCTGTCAGTTCAGCTCATATTCTGATCATCAGTCACTTTCAGGAAGCTAATTATTTGACAGGCTGTCTGGCTGTTCATGCCTGTTTGGCACGAGTGGGATATTTTTACAGCATCTCGGCTTTGCAGGGACACAGGAAGAAGTTTGTTTGGGGGGGGGGAATCATCTGACAGCTACCTTCTCTTCTGAGAGCCAGTTTAGTATAGTGGTTAAGTGCGTGGACTCTTATCTGGGAGAAGGAGAAGGAAGAGAAGAAAAAGAAGATATGGGATTTATATCCTTCCCTCCACGACAAATCCAGAGTCTCAGAGCGGGTCACAATCTTTTTTATCTTCTTCCCCCACAACAGACACCCTATGAGATAGGTGGGGCTGAGAGAGCTCTCACAGAAGCTGTCCTTTCAAGGACAGCTCTGCAAGAGCCATGTCCGACCCAAGGTCATTCCAGCAGCTGCAAGTGGAGGAATGGGGAATCAAACCCAGTTCTCCCACATAAGAGTCCGGGTTTGATCCCGCACTCCTCCACATATACCTGCTGTTGTGATCTTGGGTCAGTCACAAGTTCTTTCGAAGCTGTTCTGCTCAAGCAGTTGTGGGAGAGCTATCTCAGCCCCACCTGCCTCACAGGGTGCCTGTTGTGGGGAGGGGGAAGGAATGGAGATTTGTAAGCTGCTCTGAGACTCCTTTGGTTAGCAAAGGGTGGGGTATAAATCCAATCTCCTCTCTAAGTTTCTTGCTGCATTCATGCAAGACTGGGATGAAGGAAGAAAGTGGGAGTTTTGGAGTCACGAGTGCCTCCCCCAAAGCTTGCTACCATATCCTTGCAAGATTGGGAAGCAGCAAGAAGCTTAAGTTGGAGAAATCAGAAGCTGCCACAGAGGAAGGCTAGAGGCAGGGGACAACAGAGCACTGCTGTAGATCGGCTTTGCCCCCTGCATGCTTTCCTGGAACACGGCAAAGAAGATCAGAACCCCAGGACTCAGTGATATTTTTTCCAGGATAGAAATTAGAAATCTACTCCCAGCTGATCGCAGGAGCTCTGCTTTCCCTCTGACTTTGCTGCCTCCTAGCAAGGCTGAGATAGAGATGTTTTTTGAGAACATAAGAGAAGCCATGTTGGATCAGGCCCAATGGCCCACTGTGTCACACAGTGGCCAATATGTGTGTGTGTGTGTACACACACACACACACACACACATATATATATATATACTGTGGCTAATAGTCACTGATGGGGCTTTTTGGGATGGGGAGAGGGAACTGGTATCTAATTCTACCCTATCTTTAGATAAGCAGGGAGTCAGCTTCTAGAACGGGCAAGCACAAACATGGCTAGCAGTTGTACAAGCAGTTCTGCTGCATCTGGATATATCCAGGATTGGATTATGATTTGATCAGGAGTGTTGAGTATGATATGTTTGGTTGCTGAACAGGTTCAGAACAAAATTAATGTAATTCCTATCAGAAATTGACCTAGGGACATGCAGAGATTGTCTGACCTCTTGATTCTATAGCTGTGATACTAGGATAGGCCATGTTCTGTGCTGATTGCAGGAGAAGAAGATATTGGATTTATATCCTGCCTTCCACTCCGAATCTCAGAGTCTCAGAGCGGCTCACAATCTTCTTTATCTTCCTCCCCCACAACAGACACCCTGTGAGGTGTGTGGGGCTGAGAGAGCTCTCCCAGAAGCTGCCCTTTCAAGGACACCCTCTGCCAGAGCTATGGCTGACCCAAGGCCATTCCAGCAGGAGCAAGTGGAGGAGGGGGGAATCAAACCCGATTCTCCCAGATAAGAGTCCGCACACTTAACCACTACACCAAACTGGGACAACAAAGCTTTTGGTTATTTTATTGCTTTTACTCTTTACCCAGACAGTTACATATGAACATAAAAGAAGCCATGTTGAATCAGGCCAATGGCCCATCCAGTCCAACACTCTGTGTCACGCCGTGACCAAAAAAGAAAGGAGGTTCACAAGTGGGGCTAGAAGCCCTTCCACTTTGCCCCCCACCAAGCACCAAGAATACAGAGCATCACTGCCCCAGACAGTTCCAATAATATGCTGTGGCTAATAGCCACTGATGGACCTCTGCTTCATATTTTTATCCAAACCCCTCTTGAAGCTGGCTGTGCTTGTAGCCGCCACCACCTCCTGTGGCAGTGAATTCCACATGTTACTCACCCTTTGGGTGAAGAAGTACTTCCTTTTATCCATTCTAACCCTACTGCTCAGCATTTTCATTGAATGCCCACGAGTTCTTATATTGTGAGAAAGGAAGAAAAGTACTTCTTTGTCTACTTTCTCCATCTCATGCATAATCTTGTAAACCTCTATTATGTCACCCCGCAGTTGACGTTTCTCCAAGCTAAAAACCCCCAAGCATTTTAACCTTTCTTCATAGGAAAAGTGTTCCAACCCTTTAATCATTCTAGTTGCCCTTTTCTGGACTTTTTCCAATGCTATAATATCCTTTTTGAGGTGTGGTGACCAGAATTGTATACAGTATTCCAAATGAGACCGCACCATTGATTTATACAGGGGCATTATGATACTGGCTTCAATTGTTTTCAATTCGCTTCCTAATAATTCCCAGCATGGCGTTGGACTTTTTTATTGCAGTCGCACACTGTCTTGACATTTTCAGTGTCAGTCTCTGCCAGTTCACACCCCATCAACTTGTATTTGTAGCTGGGATTCTTGGTCCCAATGTGCATTACTTTGCACTTGGCCACATTGAACCTCATCTGCCACATTGATGCCCACTCACCCAGCCTCAACAGATCCCTTTGGATTTCCTCACAATCTTCTCTGGTTCTTACCACCCTGAACAATTTAGTGTCATCTGCAAAGTTAGCCACTTCACTGCTTATTCTCATCATTTACCAAATCATTTATGAACAAAGAGCATGGGACCCAGTACTGAGCCCTGCGG
Source organism: Heteronotia binoei (assembly GCF_032191835.1). Lineage (NCBI taxonomy): Eukaryota > Metazoa > Chordata > Lepidosauria > Squamata > Gekkonidae > Heteronotia > Heteronotia binoei. Next base: position 17,472,479 of record NC_083232.1, read on the forward strand.
CACCCCACTGCTTACCGTCTTCCACTGCGAAGATTGCCCATTTATACTCACTCTCTGTTTCCTATTAATTAGCCGGGTTTTGATCCACAAGAGGACTTGTCCATTACTCTCAAGCTTACTAAGGAGCCTTTGATGAGGAACTTTATCAAAAGCTTTCTGGAAGTCAAGGTAAACAACATCTATTGGGTCCCCTTTGTCCATATGTCTGTTTACCCCTCAAAGAACTGTAACAGGTTAGTGAGGCAAGATCTTCCCTTACAGAACCTATGCTGGTCTTCCTCAATAACTTGTGTTCATCAATGTGCCTACTCATTCTGTCCTTGATAATGGTTTCTACCGATTTTCCCGGTATTGAAGTCAGACTGACTGGCCTGTAATTTCCCAGATCTCCTCTGGAACCCTTTTTAAAGATGGGGGTGACATTTGCTACCTTCCAGTCCTCAGGAATGGAGGCAGATTTCAATGAAAGATTACATATTTTTGTCAGGAGATCCACAAGTTCACCTTTGAGTTCTTTCAGTTGTATCAGATTGAAAGTAATCTGGGATTTCTTTATTTGAATGAACAAACAACATTTAATTCCTGGTCAAATCCCAGTTTGAACAGTGTGAGAAGCTGGGTGCCCACCCAGCCCCTCACACCTATGGGGTCTCCCTGGGGGAGGGCAGAGGGTGGAGTGCCTGAAGTTACTTAGGGTGCCAAGCCGCTGCTGCCTTCCCTCTGGACACCTGGTCACTTGGCCCACCCACCCAGCCCTTTATGTAAGTCTTTTTAAGGTTTGCATGCAGTTTATGTTTTCATATGTTCCTTCTCATCACAATCTGGTGGTATCAGCATGGGGCTGGATCCATTCTCAGGAAAAGCGGCCTGAGTGTGGGGATCCCAATAAGGAATCTTGGCATGAGGGGCAGCTGAGGTGCCCAGCCTGAGGGCATGTCCGGGGATCACCCTCATGCTCAGGTGGCAGGGGAGACTACCTCTGGGCTTTGCCCTAGTGGAATCCAAAACCTGCCACCCCAAGGCAACCGCTGATCATCGACTGGCAGGACAGGATCCTTACCCCATGCAGTGCCAAGGCTTCTTACAGCTGTAACCAATTAAAGTTGTGGCCAGTTTTATTCCACTTTTCTGAAAATGCTGTGTTTTGTGTGTTATTCAGTTTTGTATATTAAACTAGAATATATTAAACTTGGTTCAAGGTGCCCACCTCTGCCCCTTCTCTAGGCGCTGGAGCTGTACACTGAAGAGCTGCTAAGACACTTCTACTGTTTCCTTAACCTCTGCACGCATACAATTTCTACTCTCCCCACCCTGGGATTAAGGGTTGCCACTTGCCACATAGTCATCCTGGTATCTCCTTTCATTAATGCAACAGATATCTAGTAGAACCAGGAGATTGGTCTATTTATGATTTAGGTCTGTCTGTGATTTAGGGCTGAGGAATGTGCTCTGTCAACATATCTTCATCGAAAGCATAAACAGGAGTAGATGAACTGGGTAGCTCTCATTGGGTAGAAGATAATTATTAGTAAGCTTGTTTTTCTGGCATGGCAATTGGCGGAAATTAGGCTTTTTATTAGTGTCTGTTTGACAAAATTGAGACAAATGAGAGAAAATATTCCCTCTAGTAGCGGTGAATGCTCATGGATAGGAAAAACTCTGTGTTAAAATATCTGAGCACTCTTGATACAAAATGAATAATTTAAAAAGCTGTGGGGCGTAGAATTGAGAATGCTTCCTTGCAATCATTTAATGTTGTTATTGACAGTTTAAGCTTCCATGGTTCTAATTTCAACCTCCCCTTTTCATTGAAAATTATCTCCTAAATTTATATTAGTGAGTATGTGAATACCTTGTAGACTTAAAAGAAATTTCCTGAAGCTCTTCAAATGTTTATTGGTGAAAAAAAAGTGTGATGTGGTAACAAAAAACTTTTAGATAAATAAAAATTTAAAAAACCACTTAAAATAGACAACAATGGTTATCAACCTTGGTATATAAGCAACCAAAACTACACAGTTTTGTAAGTGGTTGCTTTCATTGGCACATATGCAAGAGAGATTTACCCAGGATTCATGTAACTGGCCAAAAATATTTAATGTAAGATTTGTTCACTACATTTGGATTAAGGCAGTCTGGATTCAGTCTTACATTCTGTTACCGTCTCTCAGATATAATGGAAGATCCTTAACACTTATAAAATGGAATCAGCTTATTAGCTCTACAGGTTTGTTAAAGGGATGAATGAGAAGGAAAACGCTGGGATATTGCAAAGGCAATTGAAATACAAAAGTTATGGCTTGGGGTACTGTAATGTCACTCTTTGTGTTTAAGTCTCGTCTTGGCTTCATCTTTCTTGTATAATGAGAACACATGACCCTTAGAAAGCATTTGCTACATACTTTCTAGTGCTTGGAGAAGACAAGTGTTTACCTGTGATGTGAAGGTACTTTTGTTTGCTTGTACATTCAGCAGTTGGAAGTCAAGGCCTTAAAATTCTGCAATAGGAATTCATTTCCAGCCAGAAGATTAAGTGATAGTCCTCCAAGTGTTTGGGAAGGGTTATAAGAAAGGGAGTTATAAGAGAACGTCTTAAACTGCCATAGAATTTGTATGTCAGCTGACATCGGGACTACAGAGGCGAAGGAAGCTGGAGAAAAACAAACTCACTCTGTGTAGAAAATATTTTTCGGTATAATCCACAAAACACAATTTCTGAATATGAAATAATTCAATGGTACAGAAAGAAAACCATCCTGTGCACAAAAAACCATATAAACTGTAGTCCAATGAATGATAAAAGAACCGGTCCAATTTTGTTTCGGATATGAAGTATCCTTCCTCAAGGGACCATCTTTTCGTATTCATGGGTTCAGTAGAGTTGAAGTGCCATAATTCATTTGCTGGCTTCACAAGTTTCTATTTTTTTAAAATTCATTTTTCTGGAATGCCACTGCCAATTACAGTCCATCAGCATTTGGTTGCATTCAACTCTACTGAACCTATGAACTCTACTGAACTTATGAATACGAAAAGACGGTCCCTTGAGGAAGGATACTTCATATCCAAACCAAAATTCGACCGACTTCAGTTTAAACGTTATATGGTTTTTGGACAGTAGTTGTGTCGTGTACAGGATGGCTTTCTTTCTGTACCATAGAATTTGTACGAGCAGAAGAAGTGTATTAGGGTTTCAGGCATCTCTAGACCACGTGAACAAATCTGTTGACTACATGGCACGATAGAAAATCTTTCAAAAAGATCAGCAATTGGTAATGCATTATACTGGACCAGGGAGAAGAGACAGCAATAAAGGGAACTGTGGAAACCCAGTGCAGTAGGAATTTCTTCTACCATTTCTACAAATGACTGTTGCAAACTTAATGCAAAATTGGTTGCCTTCTCTTGTATATCCATTTCAAGAAAAGGAAGTCTGCAGCCTGTGCAGTCCACCAAGGCTGCATTCAGATGACTGTAGAAACTGTGTTTGATCTGAGAAGATACCTCAGAAATCCTCAGGCTTCTGCACTCTCTCCTGTCTGCATGGCCCAAGGACGATGATGATGATGATGATGAAGAATATATTGGATTTATATCCTGCCCTATACTCTGAATCTCAGAGTCTCAGATCAGTCACAATCTCCTCTGCCTCCCCTCCCCCACAACAGACACCCTGTGAGGTAGGTGGGACTGAGAGAACTTTTTACAGCAGCTGCCCTTTCAAGGACAACTCCTGTGAAAGCTATGGCTGACCCAAGACCCTTTCAGCAGGTGCAATTGGAGGAGTGAGGACTCAAACCCTCCACTTGCACCTGCTGGAAGGGCCTTGGGTCAGCCATAGCTTCCTGGATCCCAAGAAACAGCTTTGATATGACTTTTGAATCAGGCAAAATGACAAGGCATACTCTTCAGGGAAAATCTTCATGTGTATACACGCTTGCATCGTATTTTTGTTTGTACCAATCAGTGTTCTTATGAGCTGCAGAGTAGGAAGGTGACAGGTTTGTTGCAATTGCTGCTTCATCTTTTCAACACATTAAAGATGTCTTTGCCATCTCCTGATACTCCCAAGCACAAGTCTATGGGCTCAAGAGGCTCTTTCACTCCATGACAGAAGGCTTGGCAGCCAGTCAAAGAGGGGAAAAAGATATCTGTCCTCCACATGTAGTTTGTTTGTTTGTTTCAATTTATAACCTGCCCTTTCCCAAATGGGCTCTGAGCAGGTAACAACAGTTTAGTCCAGTTCTGGCTTTTCCAGGTCTGGCTTTGACAGTCTGATTTGTAAATGTAGTCTGGGTATTATTTTGGAAGTCTGACGTGTACTTTATGTGGACAAGATTATTTTCCATTGGTGAAGTATCAAAATGAAATGAGAAGTGATAGCAGGACCTTGTTTGGATTTATTAGATTGATTAGACACTTGGATCCTATTGGACTTTGTTGAAAAACTGGATTTATTGGCCTATTGGATCCTACTGGACTGTGCTGAAAACTGATACATGTGGAGTCATTACTGCAGACTACTATTACTGTGAAGTATATGCTGTCAGTTTTGGTAGCATTTATAGGCATACGCCAAGACTGGTATGTTCAGACTATGTTTCAGATGACCATTGAGACGCTAAATGACCAACATTTATCAATATGTAAATAAAATATTTCTGGCTGAGAGCAGTATGAGCTGATTTTATTATGGGAGAAATTTCTTCAGTGTATGGACTGCCCACAAGAATTCAATCAGACCAAGGTGCTGCTTTTGTGGGCTGCCTGCTGTAAGAAGTACTGGAGTTTAGCAGAGATAAAGAAGTCTGAAATCACACCATACTTCCCTCAATCAGAAATCAAGAAAGCAGATTCTCTCCCCCCCCCTCCCGGATTAAGTAGGGGCTGCCTTTTCCTGGCAGCTCAGGAACGGATTCATTTAGCCTCCTTTCAGAGGAAGCCTGAAGCTAGAAGACACAGATGCCTAAGGCAGAATTCTTTAGACTCCCTCACCACGCTGCAGAGAAAAGATTGGAAAAACCTAAGCAGAAGCACAGCAAGGGCTTTTTTGATGTGGCGTCTTGGGTCCCAGAGGCAGAAAATTCAGTTCCTGCCGGCAGTAGAAGTAGTTGGCTGCCCAAAAGTCTGCTTTGACTAGCAAGGCAACATCCCAGGTTGTTGGCAGGGGATACTGGGATGATGCTAGCTATATATGGAATCTGAAGTATTTTGTCCTTCATCAGTTATTGAGACGGAAGGAGACGTGTTACATGAAAAGATGCCTGGACAATCAAAGCAGCTATTCAGGCAAGAAGGTTTCTCTGCGTTATTAACTAAACTTTATTGTGTGTAAAACTCTCAGACGAGGAAAAGACCTGGAAGAAAGACCATCCAGACCAAATCTAATGGGCAAGAAAAATTCTTGTTCTAAGTGAGTTGAAACTGAAAGTCATTTCCTTCCCAGAATTTTTTTGAAATTGATGAGTGAAATGGATGAATTTTAATTAAAAAGTTCTAGCGTTTCTGCAGCTGTGCCTTGGATCTATCACAGGTTCATTGGTGGATGTTCCAGTTGCTGTTTTGGTCTGAGGATGTCCTGATTTAATGACAAAAGGTTCTCTGAAGGATCAGACAGGCCACAGGAGTGATATAGAACAGGGGTGGCCAACGATAGCTCTCCAGATGTTTTTTGCCTACAACTCTCATCAGCCCCAGCCAACATGGCCAATGGCTGGGGCTGATGGGAGTTGTAGGCAAAAAACATCTGGAGAGCTACTGTTGGCCACCCCTGATTTAGAAGATCCCTCAAAACACACATAAGAGCTTCAGTTGTAAGAACTGTAGTACTCTAGTCACTTGAGTTACTATAGGAAATACCTGCTGAGAATAAAAGAGTTAGGAAGAAAGTCCTAAGGTTAGTTAAGGTCTCCTTCTATACATCTAATGCCAGCCTGGACTTATTAGAGCATCAAGAAGAAGAAGAAGAGATTGTATTTATATCCTGCCCTTCATTAACCAAAGGCGTCTGAGTGGCTTACAATTGAGATAGGTGGAGCTGAGAGAGCTCTCACAGACATTGCTCTTGAGAGGAACAGCAGTGCCATAGCAGCCATTGCCCAACACAACCTATGACATCATATCATGGACAGGGCCAGCCCTAGACTGTCTGGCACCCTAGGCAAGGCTAACTTCTGGCACTCCCCACCCCCACTGATAACATCACCAAGTCACAGGGGGGCACTTCTTCACCAACAGGCCAGCGCCCTAGGCAGTCACCTAGTTTGTCTAGTGGCAGGGCCAGCCCTGATCATGGTCATTGTTCTCAACAAGTTTTACCAAGCTGCAATCTAAAAAAAAGTCAGGCTTGATTGTGTTCCTGAATCAAAGTAATATACTGAGTGAAAGATAGGAGAGGCCCACTTGCAGTGCAAAGTCTTTTATGAATGCTTTGTGGGATCTTCTAAATCACTCCTGTGGTCTGTTTTCCCAGCCACAGCAGAAATAGATCCCAACAACAATCTCATTATCAAACTCATGACAGTGTGTTTGAGGGTAATTTCTGAAGTTCTCTCAAGTTTTCTAAATATCTGTGGTTCAGGTGTACAGTATCCACTGGCTATTCCATCAGCATTCTTATTCCCTCCTGATAGATTTATAGTCTTTGGTGTTCAAATGCATAGAATCAGTGGGCTATCCCAGGTGCCATTGACCTGTATCTTGGGATTCTTGTGAAAGATAGTTACCAAAAAGATTTTGTTGCAAAAATATTCCATATTCATCACAGTCCTCCCATAGAATGGGACCAGTATTGGACCTAAAGTCCCTGAAGAAGCCTGAAATAGTAGTGCTCCAGAAAGGGAGGGGGGATGCACATCCATTGTGGAAATCTAGAGAAGGCTGTTTCCATGCTTCATACCGGTGGAATCAACTTCCAGAAGATGTTAGAATTCTGAGGGACATTGCATAGTACCGCAAAGCCTGTAAGACTACACTATTCCACCTTGCATTTGATTGTTAGTCATCAACTGGAATTAGTAACATCAAACCTGCAATGTTATCGCCTAAGACATCAGATGAGAAGAATGGTTATAAAGTTTAATTGAATGCAACTGACTTAAATTATCTATTTAATCTTTCACTGAATGGTATGGAAATTAGCACCGATTGTTTTAATTACTGTTTTTATTGATGTTGTCTTATTATCATATGTTGTGAGCCACCATGAGCCCGCTTGTCGGGGAGGGCGGGATATAAATCGAATAAACTGAAAACCCCCTTAAAAAACTAAACTTCCTTATATGATTCCCATGAGGGGAGGGACGGTGGCTCAGTGGTAGAGCATCTGCTTGGGAAGCAGAAGGTCCCAGGTTCAATCCCCGGCATCTCCAACTAAAAAGGGTCCAGGCAAATAGGTGTGAAAAACCTCAGCTTGAGACCCTGGAGAGCCGCTGCCAGTCTGAGAAGACAATACTGACTTTGATGGACCGAGGGTCTGATTCAGTATAAGGCAGCTTCATATGTTCATATGATTCCCCTACAGGAAAATGTTTGTCTTTTCATAATTCTCAATGAACTTGTTGGCCATCCCAAGGTATAACTGTTAATCTGCAGTCTGATAAAGATAAAAGCATTAGAGTCTAGTCCAGTAGCACCAGATAATGTCTGGCAAAGGGAGCTTTGGCTCTTGAAAGCTTCTGCCCTGAAAGTCTTATCTCAAAGGTGCTTCTAGACTCAAATCTTACTGTTGCAGACCAATGCAGCTGCTCTCTGAAACTATCAAGACAGAAGTATATCTTATCAGGCTGCATTATTTGCAGTTACATCACAGAAAATTCAAGCAAGGTACATGGGGAAATAGAGGTCCAAATGTGTTTTTAATTTAAGTGATGTCTCCTACTAATACAGATAAATGTGAATTATTTTTGTATGTTTTGCTTTGCCACTCTATGACCATTATAAGTGACTGACTGTACATAGTTTCTGTATTTTATTAATGAGTTTGACTTCTTTGTATGTGATGTTCTTCAGTGGTGAAAATTATTTTAAGCTGTTGCAGCAGTCTTTGTCTGTAGCAAGGCTTTTTTTGAGCAGGAATGCAGTTCTGGCTGGGTGTGTGGCCTAATATGCAAATGAGTTCCTGTTGGACTTTTTCTGCAGAAAAAGCTCAGGTCTATAGCAATAAAGTTTGGTTGAATTGATTTCAACAGATTGAATTACAGCCTTATTTCTTGTACATTAGAAATGTCTGAGGTTCAGTTATAAAGCCAGCCACATTCAGTGCCTTTCCTTTTGTCCTGTCCAATTCGTTTTTAACTAAGATAATGGTGCCAGTTATGAGAGAGACTGTCTTGTACTGCAGATCTGTTTCAATATTTGATCATTAAGTGAGGAGATCAATTTTTAAACTATCTAGAACAGGAAGAGGCCTTCTGCTGGTAGGGACAGGCAGCTTGTTGCCTGAACCCAGAGGGAGAAAAACCTACATCCAACATGAAGCCTTTCATATCTCTAAGTAGAAAGAATACTCACGATCAGACCCATATTCTGTTTTGTTCCAGAATGATGCATGGGTTGTGATCATATCAGTACAATTATTGTGAATGCTGCAGTCTGGGAAAGAACTTAAAGTTATACCATATTTTGAAAAGCAAGAAAGAGGACGTATTTCCCAACTACTTTGAACAAACGATCATTTTAAATACTATTTAAGCTGTGATTATAGCTACTATGAATAATCCTTCCCAAAAGGAAATTTTCATCAGTTTTTATAAACAGCCATTGCTTATAAACAAACAAAAAAAGAGAACATATTCTCTAAAAAGAGGACATCTAGTAACGCTACATAAAGAAGTTTGATTCAGTTAGTCAGTGTTAAGTGAAGACATACATTACTTCCTCAACCAAACCTTGCACTTTTTGGACACACACTTGTGCTCCAAATATTCATACTCAGGATCAGATTTAAATTATTCAGCCTGCTGCATAACTTTTGAACCAACTGAGTGGTTCAAATAAATCAAGACCTCAGCTGTCGGTCACTGCTGTTGGTCAATGTAAAATAAGTGCTGTGATTTATTTTGGAGAAAATGAAGACGTGACAAATAAATGTATGTGTTTATCCTCTGAGGCAAGCAAATAGGCTTGAACATAGCTGGTCAGAAAACTATTTAAATGAAGTGTTTGGTTTATACGAAGAAGAATAAGATGAAGAAGATATTGGATTTATATCCCACCCTTCACTCTGAATCTCAGAGTCTCAGAGCAGCCTACAATCTTCTTTTCCTTCCTCCCCGACAACAGAAACCCTGTGAGATGGGTGGGGCTGAGAGAGCTTTCACAGAAGCTGCCCTTTCAATGACAGCTCATGTGAGCTATGGCTGACCCAAGGCCATTCCAGCAGCTGCAACTGGAGGAGTGGGGAATCTGACCTGGTTCTCTCAGATAAGAGTTTGCACACTTAATCACTACACCAAACTGGCTCTCAAGGGATGACTGTAATATGTGCTGGATATGTGTAGCAACTTTTTCTTTTTGCTGACAAGTACAGCCAAATTCTGGCAACTTCTCATGGAGTTTTCAAGGCAAGGGATGTTCAGAGGTGGTTTGCCATTGCTTATTGCACTAAGTACTAGTACTAACCAGGGCTGACCCTGCTTAGCTTCTGAGATCTGATGAGATCAGGCTAGCCTGGGCCATCCAGATAAGGGTATAAACAAACCACTGCTCAGTTAGTAACTCCCTCCCAATCCAGACAAAGGCAACTAGCCTTCTTTTTAAAAGATTCAACACTATGGTTTCTCCCCCACCTTTTAAAACTGTTTATTTTAACTGGGACTTTGTAAACTTAATACATTTGAGAAGTGTGTTATGGAACAAAAAAAGTCTGATTCAGCAATAGCAAGACTAAATTTTCATCAGTGTGCCCATTAACCTCACCTCCTTGAGGAGAATGGCACAGTGCAATAAGCACTTATCAGGTTACTTCCCATCTTCTCCCCTCCCCAGCATTCAGATGAAAGTGATAATTTCTGCTTATTGTACAGCAGTTGGCATAATAAGTGCCCCGCCAGCATAAAAATTGGAAATTCTAGTTTACTTTATGCTCACTGAGCTTTAGATTTTGCTTATTCCTTGAGATTTTATTTCATGCTTGTTTAATGTTGTACATGGCAAAGCAGGAATGCGGGATAGGCAGGTAAATGAAATATTTTTTTCTTCCTGCGCTAATGATTTGCCATTTCAGGTTGAGATGGCTAATTGGCTGACAAAAGTGCATGCAAGAAGCTTAGATGACTCCTTAAGATGTATGCCTTTTAAAACAACATATACCTTGAAGGAATTTATGCTGAAATTTCCTAGCAATGAGCAATGCTGGCCATTTCTGTGCTACATGAGCATTTTCAACATTAGAAATGAAGCAGGAACCCAGTTTCCTGAAAGCATTAAACACTTGAGCTTTGAGAGTCTCTACACTGAAAAACAGCTGCTGCAGGTCTGCAGTGCTGTGGGAAGAAGCACCAGTCAGCATGTTCTCAGTTTGCACAAAGGAAAACTACTATTTTCTGCTTAGATCAGAGGTCTTGAACTCATTTGTTATGAGGGCCAGATCTGACATAAATGAGACCTTGTTGGGCCGGGCCATGGGTGTCATAAAATGTAATTCCAGGTAGCAAAGATATAAACTTTATAAAGGACACAGAGAAACACAATTAAGGATTTTTTTAAAAACTTAAAAATACACTTAAAAGATTAGCACTCTTGCAATATTTTGTTTATTTAACAGTTTCTGGTAATTGACACCTCTTGCTCTGAATGATTGCAATGAAATCTGGAGACAATTTCTGTGCTGTAGCAATCGTGAGTATGCTGTTCAGGTGTTGTTCAGATGTGTGTCTGTAATGTTGCAAACCTACTTTTGATTTATTGGCATTCATTATGGAAATCTCATGATCAGTGCTTTGAGTCTAAGACCCAGGGGAAAATGGCTGGGCATTGCAAGCTTTTGTATATAAGTTGCTTCATGTTCTCGTCAGCCAGTAGAGAAAATAGAGGCTTTGCTCTATAGCTCCTGTGTGACTGAGCAAGCCTGACAAAGGAAGCTGTGATGTAGAAGGAAGCAAGAGAGAGAGAAGGAAGTAGATGACAGTGAGTTGCTTGTGGGCCTGATAGGAACCCTCTGAGAAGAAGATGATATTGAACTTATATCCCTCCCTCCACTCCAAATCTCAGAGTGGCTTACAATTTCCTTTATCTTTCTCCCCCACAACAGACACCCTGTGAGGTGGATGGGGCTGAAAGGACTTTCACAGCAACTGTCCTTTCAAGGACAACCTCTGCCAGAGCTATGGCTGACCCAAGGCCATTCCAGCTGGTGCATGTGGAGGAGTGGGGAATCAAACCCGGTTCTCCCAGACAAGAGTCCTCACACTTAACCACTATGCCAAACTAACTCTCACGAAGAAGAAGAGGAGGAGGAGGAAGAGTTGATTTATTCAAGTGTACCTTTGAAGGCAAGGTGTGTTTGGAATATAAGGTGTATATAAGTTGCTTCATGTGCTGGTCAGCCAGTGGAGAAAATAGAGGCTTTGCTCTATAGCTCCTGTGTGACTGAGCAAGCCTGACAAAGGAAGCTGTGATGTAGAAGGAAGCAAGAGAGAGAGAAGGAAGTAGATGATAGTGAGTTGCTTGTGGGCCTTATAGGAGCCCTCTGAGAAGAAGATGTTATTGGATTTATATCCCTCCCTCCACTTCAAATCTCAGAGTCTCAGACTGGCTTACAATTTCCTTTATCTTCCTCCCCCACAACAGACACCCTGTGAGGTGGATGGGGCTGAGAGGACTCTCACAGCAACTGCCCTTTCAAGGACAATCTCTGCCAGAGCTATGGCTGACCCAAGGCCATTCCAGCAGGTGCAAGTGGAGGAGTGGGTAATCAAACCTGGATAAGTCCGTGCACTTAACCACTACACCAAACTGGCTCCCAAAAGGGCCTGATCTGGCCCTTGGACTGCACATTTGGCTTAGATGAACTTGGCTGCTACTACTGTGTTTATATCTTGAGGCCCTATCTACATGAGACATGATGCTAGTCTGGTTAGAGGTCTCCAGTAGAGAGGCCTGGTCTTTCACATCATTGGGACATCTCCTGTCCCTCACTGGCTTTCCCTACTGCTGCTCAGATGCGACATAGGGAGAAAATGCATGGAGAAATGGAGGGATGATTGGCATCAGTGGAAGTGACATCATTGTGTTGGGCTACACTCTAGCATTCACCCACGCTCTATGGCTAAACCATAGAGTTTGGGATGAATGCTAGAGTGCCCCCTACACAAGGACATCACTTCCAGATCACATGGGAAGTGATATCATGATGCTGCTGGTGATGTTGGTCAAGCCTCCTGTTAAAGTCTCCTGCTAATTACTAGCCTCAAGATGGCAAGCCTAGTTCCTAGACTGACGTGTAGTCATACTTCTGATCAGTAAAATCACTTTAAAAAGCACTGTGAAGTCTTGATTCTGCTCTTGTTGTTGGTTTTAATTGTTTGACATATTGGAATCTGCCCTGAGCCCATTATGGGAAAAGGCAGAATATAAATTCACAGAACTAAAATAAATAAAAAATAAATAGAACATGGCATGGGGGTAGGAGGAGCTTCAGCCCCCCTCCCCCGGTTTTCTTGAGTGCAAATGACCCCAGAGAGAGCCTGTTTTCCTACTGCCATGGTAGCATGTCCTCAGTTACATGATTCTAAGAAATGGACCAGTAGAGGGAGAAACAGGGCTTGTTGTAGCTGTTTGTGAAAATGAGACAGGAGAGAAGGTTGAAATCCTCCTGTCCCAGTATTGGTTGACCAAATGCCAGACTTTTAACTGCCTTGCTATGAAATATAAGCATGCCTATGACAAAAAAAACGAGTCTGTGTCAAGCTGAATTTTAGCCTGAGGACAAGACCATATCTTGCTGAAGTATGTAATGCTGCCCTTAATGAAGACAGTGGGCAGAATCCAGAATTTGAGCCCTACTGAAATCGTTAGGATTCCAGCCAGCTCACAACAAGCTAAACATCCAAGCAAATAGCAAATTCAGTTCTGCTCTGGGTGTTTTCTGATTCAACACCTGCAGAGCTAGTTTAAATGGAATGGTGGAAGAGGCTGATACAGAAATGTATAATGTCTGCCTTTGGGGAGATAACCGCTCTGTTCTGCTAAAGACATTCGTTTAGCCCTTAAGATGGTTCAATAATTTGTGTGGCCGAAGACTGCCTTGGATTATCTCCAAAGGGCCTAAAAAGGACCCCGTAGGCTTTATGTTTAAAGTTCTGTCTTAAATGCTAAAGCCTTCAGAAATGCTATTTATTGCATCCCAATCCAGGGGAGGAGTCATACTTTGAAAGAGCAATCATAACAACCACCCCACATATATAACACAAGTGTTACATTTATTATATGTATGCGTTTCTGTTAAAAAATGAAAAAAATAAGAATATTCTCACAAAAGTGCAGCAAGAAGCAAATATGATGAATAAGAAAATATGTACAACAAACAGAATAAATTTCTAATACTTGAAGAACAAAGTTTGAGTCCAGTAGCACCTTTAAGACCAACAAAGTTTTATTCAAGGTATAAGCTTTTGTGTTCACACATACTTCTTCAGATACAATGAAATGGAAATTACCAGTCCATACACATAGCTAGAGGGGGAGCAGTAAATTAGCCTACAGCATAATGAAAATGTTTAACAGATTCAAGGACCTTTAAATATCTTCAACATGTTGTATGCTAATTTACTGCTTACCTTCTAATTTACTACAATGTATGGATTGGTAATTTCCATTTCATTATACCTGAAAATGTGTGCATACACATGGAAGCTTATACCAATGGTGGCCAAACTGTGACTTGGGTGCCACATGTAGCTCTTTCACATATATTGTGTGGCTCTCAAAACCCTCACCACCACTTCAGCTGGCTTGGAGAAGGCATTTGTCTCTTTAAATCACTTCTTCAAGCCAAGCTTTTAAAGCTAAGAATTTAACTTTTAAAGTTAAAATTTCTGTCTTTTAATTCCACCTCTCTCTCCTCCCTCCCCCATCTATTTTCCTGCCTGCCTGCTCTCAAACATCTGATGTTCATGTTTCAAACATCTGACATTTATATTCTGTGTGGCTCTTATGTTAAGCAAGTTTGACCACCCCTGGCTTGTACCTTGAACTTTGTTGGTCCTAAATGTGCCACTGGACTCAAACTTCGTTCTGCTCCTTCAGTTGGCTCCCTTTAACATATGAGTAAAAACTTCTTTTTTAAAAAATCCCTCTCTTATTAACCAAAAGTAGTAAAATGGAACAGGCTGCAGTGGTTGTGTAGGAGGAAACTTGTATGGCAGAGGTCTTGGAAACGGGGAAGGCAGTAATTTTGGCATATGAGTTGATTTTGGAGGGCATGTAGTGGGATGTGGGAGAAACAGCTGAAGTGATAAGGAGCTTAAGGGGGTTGAGATGTGCTGGTGAAGACCTGGTGTGAAAGGATGCCACAAAATCCAGATGGTAGTGCACCTGCTGTAGTTCCCTGTAAAAAGCTTTGGTGGAATGTTTTTGAGTGAGGTTTGTATGTGTCTGTTTGGAGAATTTGTCTCTCCGCTCATACAAGCAGTGCCTTCAAGAATGCAATCTTCATTGCTTTTTTTTTTTTAACAACTAATGAACCTGGCCCTTGCATGGTATATGTTAATACACAGTGTGATCTGAATGTGGAATATCACACTGTAATTACAGGAGAGTTGTAATTCTGTTGCTTCTCTCTACGGTATCAATTTTTTGGGGGGCTATTTAAACTCTACCATCACCTTCATTTTATACAGGGCTGGCTGGCTTGAGGAATTAACATTTCTGATATGCACTTCTAGCAGCAGAAAAAACCTTGGACAAATTCTGCCAGTTAATTACAAGCAAATCACTCTGATAGCAGCAAAAAATAAATTGGCTGTCATTCTCTTTTTCAAGGCATGCTGTTGAACTTGTCAGAGTATGAATATGCATCATCATGAATTCCGTTTGATCACAAGCTGAAATAAATAGGCTAAGAATAGGCTGATATAAATAAGGACATGAAACTTTCAGTATGTTCCCTTAAATATTGGGGGTCTGATATTCAAGAGCTATGCCATAAATATCTGTTTTATCAGATGCTTCAGATAATATGAAGAAGAGAATATTGTATCTCCAGCCTTTAGTGTACCATGTCAAATGGCTTCATTGTTCCAGCTGTGACCACTGCAAATATTTTCAACAGATAATGTGCAAGTTAATGTATACCAGGGGTGGCCAACAGTAGCTCTCCAGTAGCTCTCATGGTCAATGGCTGGGGCTGATGGGAGTTGTAGACAAAAAATATCTGGAAAGCTACGGTTGGTCACCCCTGATATATACTATATAAATAAGTACTTATCTGACCATAAAGGTGAATGTGTGTGTGTTATATGTAACAGAGACGTGCTTCAATATTCCTAGCACAACTTCCCTAAAAGGGACAATCACAAAAATGTAACAGTATGTTGTAAGATTTTCTGTCAGTTGATTTTTTTGTATTGTTTAACAAAACATGATGAAATTTCACATAAAAAGTATATGCAAGCTTCAAATAATCTTTGGCATGCTGCTGTGTTCTGTGGTGTTCCATCTGGTAGCTTTGCAGACATTTGGGCCAAATTCCAATCTTGAACTTAAAAATAGCATAATTTTCAGAGAAATTAGAAGAAATTAGAAGATATGGGTCTGCAAGACTTTCATAGGAAAGAAATGCTTTCACCCTGTAGTTCCCATTTCTTACCCTTCCATTCAGTTTTCCTTCCCTACTATCTTTGCTTACCTCTTTGCCTTCAACTCCATGCTTGTGAGCTTTCCTCTCCTCTTAGTGACCTTATTTGTGTTTCAAAGTATAGTAAGTGAACACTGAAATCTTGGCAGCCATTTTGGATTCCCTAGGCAACCAATGTTGTCTGGTTGCCTTCAGCAGTTCAAAAGGGCTGCCATAATCTTATTGGATAGTCTAGCAAGATCTCCTGTCCCCTCATTTTTATTATGTTTAATTTTTTTTTCTTCATACCTGGAGGTTCCTCAATTTTATAGAAATATCTCTGTTAGCCCTTCTTGGCTTCCCTGTGTGGTTTTTTTGGTCCTGGATGATCCCTGGATGATCTGGATGAGAGTCCTGGATGATCTGGTAGAGTCCTGGAACGATGGGCTCTCCAGGGCCATTGAGGAGATCGCACCCAGGCGCCCTCTGCGCCCCCGCCCGAAACCGTCGCCCTGGTTTAACCGGGAGCTGCGGCAACAAAAGCGGGAGCTCAGACGACTAGAGAGGCAATGGCGGCGTACTCGAGACGAAGTGACCCGAACATCTTATAGAGAGAGTTTGAAGGCCTATGAGATGGCAATCAAATCCGCAAAGAGAGTATTCTTTGCGGCTAAGATTGCGTCCGCAACCTCGCGCCCGGCACAATTATTTGATATAATTAGAGGACTTACAACGCTGCCACAAGGCAGGTTAAATTCTATTGAATTGGAAATCGGCTGTGAGGCTTTTGCGAAATTTTTTGCGGATAAAATCGCGTCACTTCGCCCCGACCCCCCTGCCAGTTTGGAGACAGTTAGCGAACCTGAGGCCCCGAGCCTGTCTTCGGACTATACTCTGGATGGCTTTAGACCCCTCAGCCTGGAGGAAGTTGACAGGATTCTCTTATTGGCTCGCCCAACAACTTGTAAATTGGACCCATGCCCTTCCTGGCTTATTAAATCTTGCCAGGGGGATCTTAGATATCCTGTGCGGGATATCATAAATAGATCCCTAACGGAAGGGCACTTTCCAACGCCACTCAAAGAGGCTGTGGTCCGTCCCCTCCTAAAAAAACCATCTTTAGATCCGGCCCAATTGGCACATTATCGGCCGGTTTCTAATTTGCCCTTTTTGGGTAAACTTATTGAGAGGGCAGTGGCGATACAATTACAGAATTTCCTGGAGGACGCTTCCATCCTTGACCCATTTCAGTCCGGCTTCCGCCCGGGACACGGGACGGAGACAGTGTTGGTCGCCCTAGTAGATGACCTTCAACGGCATCTGGATCGGGGTGGCTCGGCGGTGCTGATGCTGTTAGACCTGTCGGCGGCGTTCGACACGGTCGACCATCGGCTACTGACGTGCCGCCTCGCCGACGCAGGGATTCAGGGGTTGGCCTTACAGTGGCTTTCCTCTTTCCTGGAAGGTCGGGGACAAAAGGTCGCAGTAGGGGGGGAGCTATCCCAGAGGCGCACACTTGATTGTGGTGTGCCCCAGGGGGCGGTTCTCTCCCCGATGTTATTCAATATCTATATGCGGCCTCTTGCCCAGATAGCCCGAAGGTATGGGCTGGGGTGTCACCAGTATGCTGATGACACCCAGCTCTATCTACTGATGGACGGCCGGCCGGTCTGCGCCCCGGAAAATCTGGACCGGGCATTACAGGCCGTGGCTGAGTGGCTCAGACTGAGTGGGCTGAAGCTAAATCCTACGAAGACAGAGGTCCTTTGCTTGGGTCGCCGCGGCCCGGGGGGGGGGATCCCCCTGCCAGCTTTTGACGGTGCACCGCTGATGGCGGCGGACAGAGTCAGGAGCTTGGGGGTGCTGTTGGAGCCTTCCTTAAAGATGGAGGCTCAGATAGCAGCCGCTGCCAAGTCCGCATTTTTTCATCTTAGGCGGGCAAGGCAGCTGGCCCCCTTCCTGGAGCGCGACGACCTAGCAACAGTGATCCATGCTACGGTCACCTCGAGGTTGGACTACTGCAATGCCCTCTACATGGGGCTGCCCCTGTCCCGGACTCGAAAGCTGCAGCTGGTGCAGAATGCCGCGGCCCGGCTGTTATTGGGTCTCCCAAAGTGGGGACACATTCGGCCGGGTCTTCGGACTCTGCACTGGCTTCCAGTGATGTATCGAGTCCGGTACAAGGTGCTGGTTATTACCTTTAAAGCCCTATATGGCCTGGGACCTGCCTACCTGAGGGACCGTCTCTCCCCATACGTTCCCCAGAGAGCACTGAGGTCAGGAACACAAAATCTCCTCTCTATCCCCGGGCCAAAAGAAGCCCGCCTGAAAGTCACTCGAGATAGGGCTTTCTCCGTTATGGCCCCCACTTGGTGGAATCAGCTGCCGGAAGAGGTGAGGGCCCTGCGGGACTTGGTTCAATTCCGCAGGGCCTGTAAGACGACCCTCTTCCGGCTAGCTTACACCTAGCCGGGATGGAACTTGACGTAACTGGCCTGCCATCTGTTTATATAAAATGATATGTTATTGGTTTTAAGCTGCTTTGTTTTTATGAATTGAAATGTATTGGTTTTAATGTTTAAATGTGAAGTATTTAATTGTTCTATTTAAATTGTTAAATTGTTATTGTTGGAAGCCGCCCTGAGCCACTCCTGGGAAGGGCGGGATATAAATCCCGAATAAATAAATAAATAAATAAATAAATAAACATGCTGGAGACTATAGTTTGGCTGTTGTGATGTGATTGTAAAGAGTTTGGACAAGGAGTTGGCAGTACGAAGGACTGAATGGCTCATTCTCTTTGGCCCAGTCCTTAAATAGGCTTACCTGGAAGTGAATTCCCAATGAAACTTTTTTTAAAAAGTAAATATGGCTGGTATTGCAGCCTTAGAGGATCAGTATTTACTTTCAGTGTCTGGTTAGCCCTCTAACTGTTCTATTGCTACCATTCAGATTCTGGCATCATGTGCTTGTTGGGAGCAGATGTAGCAGGAGAAATGTGATCAAGCATCTGTGTTCATTTTTAGTACCTTGGGACAAGCCATAGAATAGTTTCCTAGCATACCTAAGAGAAAGAATAGCAGTAGGGTCCACACACATACATCTGTAAGGAAAGTTTCATACCAGCCTGTTTCCTGGCCATGAGGATCTCATGGCATCTCTAAATGAGCTGTATTTGGATGGAGGTGCTATGTAGCCATAACCATAGCTAGCTATCTGAGAACCATACCATGGATGCAAGACATCCCTAGCTGTCAACGTCTAGAGCAGGGGTGGCCAAACTGCGACTTGGGAGCCACATGTGGCTCTTTCACACATATTGTGTGTCTCATGAAGCCCCCACTGCCCTGTTGGCTGGCTTGAAGAAGGTATTTGTTTCTTTAAATCACTTCTTCAAACCAAGCCAGTTGGTGGTTTGGATAATCATTTAAAATTGCTTTCTTTCTACCTCTCCTCCTATTTTGCTCCCTCCCTCCCTTCCTCCTCCCCCCCTACCTCCCTTCCTTCCACTCTCAAACATCTGATGTTCATTCTGTGTGACTCTTACATTAAGCAAGTTTGGCCACCCCTGGTCTAGAGGAAGACTACTTTAAGGAAGAAGATCTGCATGATGAGCCAGGATTCCCTCCTCACCATGGATTGTCAGCAGATTCCATTGTGAAAACAACTGTCTTCCTTACCTATGGATCAATATTTGGAAAGGACCACCTTGCCATCTTCAAGACGTTAAATCAGTTTCGCAGGGCTTGCAAAACTGTCCTCTTTCAGCTCGCTTTAAGATGAAACCTGGGAAACGACATCTAGCCATCCTACACATAGTCTGAACTGTAGCACCGAAATTTATAATTTATAATGGTTTAACTGTCTATCTAATTTTAACTTAATTTATGAATGTAATTTAACTATTTTAATTGTTTTATAGTAATGAATTGGGCATATAGTGCCCAATAGGCACAGGTGTAAAGCAAGGCTGCGTTCTCGCACCAACTCTCTTTACGATCTTCTTTAGCATGATGCTTCAAAGAGCCGCAGTAGATCTAGATGATGACGATGGTGTCTACATCCGCTATCGCACCGATGGCAGCCTGTTCAACCTGAGGCGACTAAAGGCTCACTCCAAGACAATGGAAAAACTTATCCGAGAGCTACTGTTTGCTGATGATGCTGCACTCTCGCACCAACTCTCTTTACGATCTTCTTTAGCATGATGCTTCAAAGAGCCGCAGTAGATCTAGATGATGACGATGGTGTCTACATCCGCTATCGCACCGATGGCAGCCTGTTCAACCTGAGGCGACTAAAGGCTCACTCCAAGACAATGGAAAAACTTATCCGAGAGCTACTGTTTGCTGATGATGCTGCACTCGTCTCCCACTCGGTATCAGCTCTGCAGCATATGACGTCCTGCTTTGCAGAGGCTGCCAAGCTATTCGGCCTAGAAGTTAGTCTGAAGAAGACAGAAGTTCTCCACCAGCCTGCACCCCAGGAAGATTATCACTCTCCCTGTATCACTGTGGGTGAATTAGTTCTGAAGACAGTCCAGCAGTTCAGCTACCTGGGGTGCATCATCTCCTCAGATGCCAAGATCGACAAGGAGATTGACAACAGGCTGGCAAAGGCAAATCGTGCATTTGGCCGACTGCACAAAAGAGTGTGGAGCAACAAGCATCTGAAAAAAGGCACAAAGATCAATGTTTATAAAGCGGTTGTGATGACAACCCTCATCTACGGCTCCGAATCGTGGGTTTTATACCGTCATCACCTGCGACTCCTTGAGCGCTTTCATCAGCGCTGCCTTCGCACCATCCTCAACATCCACTGGAGTGACTTTGTGACCAACACTGAAGTCCTCAAGAGGGCGGAGGTTACAAGCATCGAAGCACTGCTGCTGAAGACGCAGCTGCGCTGGGCAGGGCATATTTCTAGGATGGAAAACCACCGCCTTCCCAAGATTGCTCTGTATGGTGAACTTTCCACCAGCCATCGAAATAGAGGGGCACCAAAGAAGAGGTACAAAGACTCCTTGAAGAAATCCCTTGGCACCTGTCGCATCAACCATCACCAGTGGTCTGACCTAGCCTCAGATCGCAAAGCATGGAGGCACACCATCCACCAGGCTGTCTCTTCCTTTGAGAACGCACGCATAGCTGGTCTTGAAGACAAAAGGAGATTGAGGAAGAATCGCACTGCTACAGCACCAACCCCAAATCAGACTTTTCCCTGCAGCCACTGTGGCCGGATCTGCCTGTCCCGCATTGGTCTTGTCAGCCACCAGCGAGCCTGCAGCAGATGTGGACTACTGCACCCTTCTTAAATCTTCGTTCGCGAAGTCAAGCCAAGAGAGAGAGAGAGAGAGTAATGATTGTATTTTATCGTAATCATGGTGCATACCATGTCTTGTTAGCTGCCCTGAGCCTGCCTTTGGTGGGGGAGGGCGGGATATAAAAATAAATTTATTATTATTATTATTATTATTATTATTATTATTATTATTATTATTATTATTATTATTATTAACTTTGGCCTCAGTATCTTGAAGAACTCTCCTTACTGTTTTTCAGAAACCTCAGATTTGTTATGCCTCAAACCAGGTTGCTTGGTATTAATTCTCCAGATGTTTAGCTTCTTGTTTAATGATTAATTTAATTCATAAAGTCATGGCCCTTCATGGGTCAGATGCATGTATTAGTGAAGAATTTTTTTTAAAAAAATCTGTTGTTTACATGAGTATGAGTAACCAGTGATGCTGATAAAAGCCCTTCTTGGCTAAATTACTGCAACACTGAAGCAAAGAGAGATTCCCCAGTAGAGCTAATCTACGAGCACTGTCAGGTTGCACAGAGAGAGAGAGAGAGAGAGAGAGAGAGAGAGAGAGAGAGAGAGAGAGAGAAAATGCTAGTTTAGAGCAAAATTCATTCCCAGATGTGACGTGTGCATAACCTTTGGAATATCACTATTAGGTGCACAAGGATCTAAATCTGTAAACATAGCTAGTAAAGACTGCTAATGAGGACAATCTGTAGCATTCCTGTGTACCTTCCAGCACTGCTGTTCAGTTCATGCAAGAAAATTACCCAACTGTAACAAGCTTATTAGAGTAAATCAGCACCTGGAGAGGGCATCTGCTTTCTATAATGCCATATATCAGAAGGAGGGAGGAGCCCAAAACTGAAGTCAAGTCGCACATGATGATGACCTCTCTATTAAGAGTGACATTGCAAAAATCATAACAAACTTTTATGCTCAAGTCAAGCCTTGGGATACAGCAAAGTTTGTAGCATATGGCAAGGATAGTTTTTGTACCGGTAGCTTTTAGAACCAGGGAAGTTATTATCTGTGTGGAATACAAATCATTCACAAGCTAGAAGCTTAAAATGGTTGTG